>NC_141913.1:42884642-43206071 GCF_057802395.1 Ceratotherium simum simum
TCGTCCTCACAAAAAAAAAAAAAAGAAAAGTGTCAGATACAAAGAGGATGGAGTGTCATTTGTCTTGTTTGCTACTCAAAAACACCTGGCAAGTTTTAGAAACTCAATATTCTCTCTTGTTGAGTAAATAAATCAATAAGAGAGTTAATCCTTTTTCAATTTGAGTCAATTTAAATTTCTTGACAAAAGAATCTCTTCCTGAAGGTTTTCAATATTCTATCACACCTTTGGCATTAATGCCTAGGAAACTGGTTCTAATTGTTTTTAAACGCATGTGAATTACTAAGCAACTGACCATGTAGACTTCCAGCCACCAACCTCAAGACTGAAAAGGTAAAGCCAACCTAACGCCAAGGGTGACTAAGCGATGGTGCCCACAGGGCCAAGAATGCATTCATGCTTGGCTGGAGAGAGAGCAATGACAAACTTCTACCTCAGAAATTTTTCTTGGCTTGATCCTAAAATAGATGACAGGTATCTGAAAGATGGGGCCAAAGGGAAGAAAAGGAAGAACTATGTAAGATTTTCAGAGTTCCTTTCTGTCAGAAGGGTTGTTGAGGGGGTAGTAACAGTAGCTCTCAGAGGCAGTATTGGTTTTTTTGTGTCTTTCTGTAATTAACACCTCATTTCCTCCTCTAAGGTGGGTCCGTATTAGTGAATAATTATTTATTATTTAGTTTAATCCACACCTGCCCTAATGCATCAGAGTTGATTTTCCACCAGTCATTTTAATTATTTCTCAGGGTTGCAAATATAAAGGGCAACGAACGACCTGAAAAATATTCTTGGAGTTAAGCTTATAGTATTGCAAGCTTAAGAATGGACAGAAAGCATGGAAAATATGTAGTGAATATTGAACAATCTGGGAACCAGCCAGTGAGTATTGTTGCTCTATTTTACTATTTTGCTTATATTACAGTCTTTTTCCAGCGTTTGAAAGCAATCTAATGTCTTTACTACTATGAAATCGATGTTATAATTTTGCATTCTTCTCCAAAAGGAAGAATAGCCATGTATTAATTTTTTTGCTTCAACTTTTCATGCTATATTATACTTTAGAAATTATTTTACCTATTTCTGATATAAAGCATTAGAAATATTTCTATGACGACATAATATACAAATAAATCCATTTAACTTTCCATATGCATCATCATGTAAACATAAACCTCCGATGGTGTCTTCGGTTTAGTTTTGAAGTTACATTTTTGCAATTTGATTATTAGATTTTATACATAATTTCTAAACTTGTCAGAACTCAGATTTCTAAATATATTGGAAATCCAGATATTAACCCTGGATATTGTCTTTAGGACTAAGAAAGAAATCCTCCAAAAATTTCTACTTTGTATAAAAGTATGATCATTTTGCCTATTTTAAAATGTTTTACACCAAGAGTCAAGCCTTCACGATATAGTTATAAGTGCTTTTTATGTATCTGGTTATGTCTAAACAAATAATCTTTGATATCAGAACAAAAGACGGAAACGTGCCAAAAATTAAAATGGTAAGTTAAAATTCACCACCTGAAGAATAAATGAAATATTTTGCCTTTGCAATTTGGAGCTGTGGCAATCAGCCTATATTAACTGCCTACAAGATAAGCCAAAGAAGGAAGTCCTGTTGCTCAGTGTTAGTTTAATGAAAGAATCCTATGGAGGATTCTTGGTTCACCAGTTTGCCCTTTTGAGTCGTTGTACAAAAAACTCTCGTAAAGTTTTCTTTGTCACTTCTGAGTTTGACACTGTATAAGAGGATCTTCAGGATGCCGAGATACTCAGATGGAAAACAAAATACCCCTTTGGCCAATATTCATCATCTCAATAATTTCTCTAGATAACAACAAACTTGAAAATGTTTACGAATATTATCTTAAGTTGTTTTTACAACGTATATCTGGATAGCTAACTGAATATTTCACTTTATTATGGATATTTAAGTCACAGTTATAAAAATACTTTTAAGACCAAATTCAATAACAGAATTTAAGAATTATTTGAAAATTACAAACAAAAAGAAAATAAATTTTGGTGTTTTGTTTTTCTCTTGAGATATATGAGATCTTAAGTTAATCTTTATAAGTTAGGGGAAAACCTATAGAAGTTTCCTTGGTACACATAGATAATGCACTTCAGTTGCCTGTGGCCATTATTAGCTGATGCTGATTATCTGATTAAACATTATTCACAGCTCTCCAACTATTCCAGTTTTGTACAGAGACTCCACCTGTCCTAAGTGTCAGAGCAACCTAACACTGTAAAAATTACTGCTTGGGCTGCAATATCACTCTAAAGCTGAGCCTAGATCATAGGTTCTCCACCCTTAGTATAGATGCCACTCATCATCTTCCTTCTTTGAAAGTGCTGGGATTCCAACAGGGCCAGAAAATTCTGGAAAACTGCCCTGGTGAGTGAGTTTTTACTTTGTTTACAAAGTGCATTAAAATATCCAAGTTCGTCAGCTACAGGCAAACTGGGTGATAACTAAAGCAACAGAATCAGCACTTAGGAAAATAAGCAAGGTTGTTATTGAAGGTAAGTCCAACTTTCCTCAGATTTACCTGGTGAATACCACGGACTTAGTTGATTCTTACTCAACAACACATAGAGCTGTTTTCTTTATTTCTTTGATGTAACAGTTACAGAAATATCTAACTTAGCAAACTCTTTACTGCCAAGATTTTATCTATATTAAATAACAATCATATTTAATTTTGTATTGTTAATGATAGTTCCTAATGGACCAATGACTACATACAATTCTAGTTTGACAGTTTTTTGGAACTCATTGGTTGATGGGCCAGCAATTTTTATAGCTATTTAGTCGTGGGTTATTAAATCAACATGATCAAAGACAACTAGTATAATAGCAGTAGGAGTAAACACACTAATACTACTACTATACTACTATAATGATAGCTGACACAGTGCATACTATCTGCCAGACATTGTTCTAACCACGTAGCGGTTATTTACTCATTAAGCCTCACAGCAAATCTTCGCATGGGCAGTTTTAGTGTCCCCCCCTTCTGAAGATGAGCGAGAAGTGGTAGAGATGCCCTTGATTCACAGCTAGAAACTAAGTGTTATCATCCTGTGAGATGAAGAGCCCCAGACATCCTACATTATTGTTGAGATGTAACAAAACTTTTGGTGCAGACATAAATTCCTGAACCTATTCCCCTCCCATTTTCATTTTATCTTGTTCTTTCCTCTTTTAATACACCTATTCTTCAAAATCTTTCCCACTGAACTCCTCCATTTTCAATCCTTGTCATTCACTTTTCTCAACAATATTTTGCAATTATTGTATTTATTTGTTAATTATACACAATCTGTTTTGCCTCCCTGTTATATAAGCATATAAACTCCCTAAGAGTACAGACCGTTTTTCTTTTGGTGGTTGTTGTTGAGAACTGTTTTTACACTGCTATATGCTTAAGAGGAACCCAGCAAAGACATATCACAAACTGGACAAATGATTTGTCTTCTGTGTTCCTGTCATGGTCTTGCTAGTTCTATTGCATAGAGCACGGTATGGATTATGCAAAGGAGTCATTTTGTATGACAATTTTCATTAGTATAGTGTAGTATAGTATACACTATATTAATATATTATCATAGTTTAGTATAAAAATATACTCTATATAGTAAAGTGGAGTGGAAAGTACGGTGGCCTTAACACTGGAGAGTCTGGGCTCCAGCCCTTGCTCTTGTGTCATTATGGGTTAATGATAATAATAATAATAGTAACTTCACCTCTTTTTGCTTTAATATTCTCATTTCCAAAATGATCTGAACAGGTTGCACCTGATAAGCTGCAAGAATTTTTTCAGATCTAACATTCTATTCCTTATATGAATAGAGGCTTCCTAATATATGCTCCACCCACAGCATCTTGCAACATGGGATATTTAATACATGCACGTACTACGATGAGGAAGATAGGATGATATACATTCATGATCTGAAACATTGGTAACTTACAAAAATTAGTTTAAGTGTAATATGTAATAATCTGTCTAGATCTTTTTGTCTTCAGAAAATAAAACAACATTTATTCCTTTTAAAAGTCTTGTCTTTATTCCTTTTAAAAGTCACACTCATTTATTTTTGACTAAAGAGTTTTATTTTAGAAATTCAACACCATGGCTTCCTATTCACTTACACTTCATCTCTATAGCCAATCACCTGTTCCGATGACCAAGAGGCTCACAGCTCTGCATGCTGGCGTTCACCTTCAAACATAACCGGTGATGTCTCTTCCAACTTACGTGGGGTCTGCGTGAGTCCAGGAGTCCTTGTGCAGTCAGGATACCCACAGACAGAATTATGCAATACACAGGTAATGTTTGGTATAGCATCTTTCACCCAGGTTGGGATGTGCTCCATATGGAGATGTATTTGTTCTATTCTTTCCCAAGAAATGTATTCAAGCATTTAATTCACCTACATTCATGTTAAACATTTTCTGTATTCTCAGTGTAATTATAAGTAAGTCACCGTGAGGCAATTCACAAGAAGGAGAATATTCGATAGTCTCTGTTTTCAAAGAGCTAATGTTCTAGTTGAGCACTCAAATATTCACGTACAGAATATATATGAAAATAAAAGGAATAAATGTAAATGTAAAATGTAAAATGTAAAAGTAAAGTACAAATGCAATATTGGGGAGGGGCAGGGGAGCAAATATGTCAGCAATGTGAGGTTTAACTCATTAATTAGACTCCGATGGGAGACTGGGTAGTATGTAAATCTTCAAGGGTCCTACTCTATTGGTGATCACTTTATTTCTTACACTGTTCCAGTCTCTGAACCTGTATGCGGCACTCTCTGTAGCTCTCTTGGTTCTGACCTCTGGTGCATATGACCTTGACATAGAGACCTGGCTCTGTTCTCTGAATTTTCTCCACTAGCTTTGGAGACTAGACTCAGCTCTCCTTGGTTCCTGACCCTATCTGTTGGCTGAATTACCTTTACCTCAAGACTATATCTCTACATCTTCAGCCCTAATATAGAAACTTGGCCTTGACTATAAATTACTTATTCTGCTTGGCAATTTGTTTGGGTTCCCCTGACTCTGGAATTTCTACCCTCTATTGCTTAATCTTTCTGTAGATGTTCAGCAGACAGAATCTGAGCCTTGTTTCTTGATTCTGGAAAGGAAATATAAAGTGTTTACACTGTTTTTTGGGGCAATGTGAAAGAATGAATGAGCTCAATAGGGTGGAGTTAGAAAATGTTTCTTCTTGTTCACAGAAGTAAAGTAATTCATATTCATCCTAGAATTGAAAGAGGTCTTAGATAACGTCTAGCCTGGTGGTTCTTAGCCCTAGCTGCATATTAGAATTACTTATGGCTTGTTTAAGGCATACCAATGATTGAGCCCCATCCAGATCAATTAAATCAGAAATTTTGGAGGTAGGGTCCATGCATCAATATTTTTTAAAAGCTTCGGGTGACTCTAATGTGCAACCAGTGATGAGAATGAGTGATCTACTCCCCTTCCATCATTTAACAATCAGGGAAAATATGGCCCAGAGAATCTCAGAGACTTGCCAGAATTTACATAGCTTCTGCTAGAAGTAATTGAAACAGGAGAACTTAGGTATCCTATTGTCTGGTTGAGCACTTTATGTCAGTAGGCTGCTCTTTCACAATTTTTTTTAAAGGTAGTATTATAGACTCCTCCCAGATGTGCATAAGCCTTTTCGTCACTTTCCTTTCTTGAGACCCCTTGGTAGTGCCTTTGGTCAAGGTAAAGAAAATATTTTTTCTAGATCTAACTTGGACTTAGTGGCCCTCATTTTCCTGGCCTTGGTGACCCATGCCCTCATTCTACTCCTGCTGCCTTGGGGCTGCCACCCTTTGCACAAAACACTGGCCATCCAACAAATACTGTGGCCCATACTTTGTAATATTTAAGATCTACTCTCATCTGTCTGAAAGGCTTGAGTGTTGTACTACCTTCCTTGAGGGTCTTGCTCTCATCCAGGTGATAATGAAATAATCAATCATGTTGGACAATTGAAAATTTACATACCTGACACTGTACCAGGCACTGTACAAACATTGTCTTATTTTATCCTCTCATCTTTTTTATTAAAGTATTATTATCCTTATGAGGAAACTGAGGCTTAGAAAGGCAAAGTTGCCAAATTAATAAGTGACAGAGCCAAAACTCAAACCAAAATCTGTTGGACTCCAAAGCTCTTGATCTTAATTCCTAGACCATACTGCATACAAAATAAAAATATTTTTGAGAACTAGTAACCTTATTTATGTTATTTCTAATCTCCCCCAAAACAATATGAGATAGATATTCTTAACACTGTATTTAAAGATTAGGAGATTTGGGCTCAGAGAAGGTAAGAAATTACTTAAGATTTCATAGCTCTGAAATTTTAACATATCTCTCCAATTAAAAAGACTGCACTCTTCCACTATGCTTGTTGCCCATCTAAAAATAGTAGCACAAATATTTGCCAAAACACATTACAATTAACAAAGGAATTCAGTTTTGTTAATTCTTAAGGTAATCCTATAACCCACAAGTCATTTTGTCACCACTTCATAAATGATGATAAGGATTAATGAGAAAATAAGCAGGGCTTTGGCTTACCTTGTTAAAATGCACATCACTGGGAAGCTTCTAGGGAGTTCTCTTCACTGTGCACTTTTAGATATTAAGCCTGGGAAGGATATAATGCCCTCAAGTAGATTCTCTGGGTCCCTCTGGTCATACTAGGTCCCAGGCAACTACCTGCATGTTGGATAATAGGAATTTATAGAGGGTTAGTATCAGGAGTTGACTCATCTACCTGGTGATCAATATTACTTAAAGAATTGGGAATACTCTAAGAACAATTATGAAAAAACCTCACAGTGTATTATTCTTCTCCTGATAACACAATCACAGACCAATACTCAGGTATTGGGGAAAAAAACAGGTGCCTGAGGAGACTGTGCTGTGTTGAAGGTGGACCATGCTGCCTTCTTGGTGATGAATGGAGGATGGGAAAGGCATTCCCACTCAACAATACTGTTTGTGCCAAGGTCCTATTTTAGAAGTAGGCATTGAAGAAACTGAGTGTAGGCCAGTGTGGCCCAAGGCTATTGCACTAGTCCAAAGCAGATACAAAAGAAACTTGAACTAGAGTGGTATCAATAGAGAGAGAGAAGAGTCAACAATATTGGGAGATGTTTAGCAGATAAAGTCAACGGGGCTTGGTAATGGACTGGGAGATTTCAAAGATGATCCCTTTGCTCCAGCTTATGGAACTGAATGGAATGGATGGTGGTGCCATTTAATGAGATATGGGAGCTGGCCAGGTTTCACTGGAAAAATCATGACTTTGGGTTGGGATACAGTGAGCTTGAGGCATCTTTGAGACATCAAAGATGTGGTATCATGTAAGCATTTGAAGGTTGGAGGGGAGGTCTTAACTTGAGAGTCATTCAGATATAGACATTAATTAAAATCACGGGTGGGAGAAAGCATAGAGTGGCCAAATCCAGCCCATTGTCTATTTTTTTAAATAAAGTTTTTTGGAATACAGTCATGCTCACTTGTTCACTCACTGTTTATGGCTACTTTCACACTACAATGGCAGATTGGAGTAGTTGTGACAGAAACCGTATGGCTCACAAAGCTTAAAATATCTACTATCTGGCCCTTTACAGAAAAAGTTTGCTGACTCTAGACCTAGAATGAAAAGAGACAAGGGCCTGAGAATGTCAACAATAAAGGCTGAAAGTGGATAGTAAGCCTTCAAAGAAAACCTGAGAAGATGATTCTAGAGTGGGTGGGGGTTAGGAGGAAACCAAAGAGAATGGAATATCACAGAAGCAAAGGGAGAGATTGTTCAAAAGAGAGAAAGAGGAATGGTCTCCAGTGGCAAATGCCTCTAAGGGCTTAAGTAAAATGAGAGCTAAAATACTTCAATTAGATTTTGGTGAATGAATGTCATTGGTGACTTTTATTACGAGGTGTTTCAGTGACATGACAGAAGCAGAAGCCAGGCTGGGTTGGACTGAAAAATGTGCAAATGAAGAAGTTGAATTTAGACTACTCTCAAGAAATTTCATTTTCCAGAGAAAGAGAAGTCGGTAAAGGGGATTTGGAATCAAAGATTTTTTTGTGTATAAGATGGGAGAGATTTGAGTGTGTTTAAATGTCAAAAAGAAGAAGCCATTTAAGAGAAAAGTGGTGAAGTATTCAGTCCACAAGAAAGGGTAATCAAAGGAAAAGAGTTGCTGAGAAGGGCAGAGGCGATGGGATCCAAAGAATGGATTGGCAGATCGGCTTTAGCCGGAAGGAGGGGTAGCTCCTCTTGTGTCAATCAGGGAAGGGAGGTGGAGTCCAGGCTTGTTTAGATTTGCAGGTTTGGTAGCTAGTGGGGATTTGAAAGAGTTTCCATATGATGTTTCAAGTTTCCCAATGAAGCAGGAAGAAGGTGAATTCATTTGATGGGAATGAGGAGGGACAATTTGTGTGTGAGTGTTGGTGGGTGGAGGTTACAGGTTTGAGGAGAGAGAAGTTTGAGAAATATATTCAGAGAAATACAGTAGGATGGTAGAGCTGTGCAGAAAGTCATTCGAGGATGGACTCTGATCTGGCCAGGTGCATGACTTTCCCCAACTGTGTGGCTGCTCAAGAGCAGGTCCAGAAAAAACAGATAGCCATTTATCTGCCAGCTGGAGGAGACGCGGGAACTGCAAGAGATTTTAGGGAATTAGGAAGAGTGTAATTGAAATAATGGACCATAGAACAAAAGATGAACAAAGAGGGATGTGAGTGAAGCAAGGGCTGCTGGGCTGAAGGTTTCAATAAAAGTAAAGAATGGTCATTATGGGAATCATTGAATAAACAACCTGAAAGGAGAGGAGATGGTGGTTAGAGCACAGGACTCAAAGTGATTTTGGAAGTAGAGAGGTTTGGGGTAATGACAATGTCCAGTGGAGGATCAGGGGTATATGACAGAGAATTTACCATTAAAGTGCTCTTCTGCATACATGAAAAGACAAAGGGATCTGTACATATTAACTGAAAAAAGAATAAGAGAAAATGAGACTTTGGAAGATTTTTCTTTCTTCTAGTGTTAGAGAAAGCATGCAATTACTTCCACATGGATAAAAACCTGGAATTTAAGCCCATACTTCTCCAAAGATCTATAGTGATTCAAATGACTGTAATGCAATGTTATAAATAGCACCAAAGAGGTGATAAATGATAAGCATTTTTGTTTTTCATTGCTGACATTTTCATTTATACTTTTCTTAGGTGAAAGAAAATTGGTGCAATAACTGGTCTCTGTGGAAACTCTTTCTGGCTTGTCTCTTAGCCTGTGTGATAACAACAGCAATTGGAGTACTCATAATATGCCTGGTGAATAATAGAGGAAATGACAATTCCTCCATTGTTATTCAGCTACCCTCAAACAATGGGGAGCCTGTTGTTATCATTCCTGGAAGAACCTCTACTGCTTCTCAATCTACAGTGACCACCACTTCAACAGAACCGACAACTACAACCACTTCAACAGAATCAACAACCACTGCAACGTCCACTGAACCCACAACCACAACAGCCACAACCCTCACTTCAACTGAACCCACAACCACAGCAGCCACAACCGTCACTTCAACTGAACCCACAACCACAGCAGCCACAACAGTCACTTCAACCGAACCCACAACCACAGCAGCCACAACCATCACTTCAACCGAACCCACAACCACAGCAGCCACAATCGTCACTTCAACTGAACCCACAACCACAGCAGCCACAACAGTCGCTTCAACCAAACCCACAACCACAGCAGCCACAACAGTCACTTCAACTGAACCCACAGCCACAACAGCCACAACCATCACTTCAACTGAACCCACAACCACAACAGCCACAACCATCACTTCAACCTAACCCACAGCCACAACAGCCACAACCATCACTTCAACCGAACCTACAGCCACAACAGCCACCACTAAAGCTTCAAGTGAAACCACAGCTGCTCCCACTTCAACAGAATCTACAACTGCTGCAACTTCTATAACAGCAAATTCTGTTGCCACTTAATCTTAGCTGACAACTAAAGCAATCACTATTTCTACCATCTCTTTGGCTAAATGCACAGCTACATTCCCTTCAGCTGAATATACAAACATTACCATTTCCACTTAACCTACAACTACTGTAACTTCCACTTAGCCTACAATAACAATGGTCATCACTCTCCTTCAACAGTCTATAATCTCCACCTATTCATCTGAACCTGCAATGACAAATGCCAACGTTATTATTTGAACCTAATAGAACTACCATCAATCATCAAAATGCTGTTTTCTATGGCAAGTTAACCTTTAGTTATTATCACTACAGATTAGCCTACAACTACCTCTACTCCCCACACTGGCTCTTCCTCCAAATTGTTGCTACCTCTTCTACAATAGCTGAGCCTATATCCACTGCCAGTACTATATTATACCTACAGCAGCTAACATGACGCCACTTGAAGAGTAATAATTTAGACAAAGAATAATTTTCACTAAATCACTTTCACTAAATCCACCCTTAGGACTTCCAAAACTATTAAAACTGTTTTTTATTTTTAAAGAACTGATCATTTAAGCTATAAAGAATCTGGTCTTCTTTCTATAGTTCAAAATAACATAATTTTATTAAAAAGTAACCTAATTTGTTCATTTAGGAAATCTTTAAGAAATTCTATATAAAACCTTATAGTAAAATTAGCCATTTAGATTTAATACGCGTTGCTTTCAGTTTGGAACATTGCATTCCTCTGCACACAAATTACATGCGTAACAAACAGAAGTTTTATATGGGGGAGATTTAAACAAATTTATGCAGAGAAAATTTTAGAATTTGTCATAATCGTTTCCTTTACGGTGACATTTGGTATGTTTATTTGATTTCTCTTTAGATTGTAATTACATTTTAGGCAATTATATTCTATTTGCATTAATATTACCAAAAGTGCACTTGCATCTCTATTTTAAAATTAAGTAATTAATTTTCTGCAATCTTGTAAGCCAATAAATTAAATGACGTGTCTTAAGTCCCAACTATGTGCTAAAGTATGGAAGACACAGAAGAAGAAAATAGCAATGCAGATTGAACAGTAAGTTTGTTAATTGAATTCTAATTTTGAATTCTTAATAATTCTAGCAGACTTAAATTACAATTGACGATAGCCCAGACTTACTAAATCAGACAACTAAAATCTTTAGATTGGAACTATAGATTAAGTAATCTATATGGAACTATAGATTAAGTAATCTATAACTTAAAAAACTTCACAAATGTTTATAATGTCCAGGCAGGTTTGAAAATTGCTGGTTCAAAGGTCATAGTATAAGAATGACATTAGTTAGTGTAAATTCTAATTAAAAATATTAAAAATCAGAATCATGTTCTATGCATGCAAGGAAAACAATTATAGACCTAGCTATGTACAAAAAACTTAACCAATTATACATATGATCAAGAGGGGAATGTTTCATTTACCAAATAGTAAAAAATATTTTCAAGAAAAACTTTTGAAACTTCTAGGCAAATTTTAAATCATTTAAAATCATTTAAAGTTGGACCAAAGTGGATACTCACTGCTAATTTTTACTAGCTGAGTTATTTCAATTATATGTGCTTAGAAGTAATGAAGTTTTAGTAAGTACGTTAATTTAGTTTTCTAATAATACACATTGGCCTTCCCTTTCCTCCTTGCTGTTTTGATTAGTAATATTTTATGAGATATTTAAAACATCACTGATTAGACCATTCAGTTTCTGATGTGAAGTTATAATTTTCTAATTCTTTCAAAGCTCTGCTAGTCATCAGAATGATAAATGATCTGAAGTTTACCCATACTCATAAATAAATACATGTACAGCTTATTTTATAAAGAATGATAAAATTTATTCACCTGCAACATAATTGGTTCTTAAGAAATACACATTCAATAAATAAATGGTAACTGACTTGTACTATATAAGATCCATGAGAATAGACCTTTGTATTACTTATTATTATATCCACTTGGCATATAATAGAACCCAATAAATATTTATTTCAAATTTCAAATATTTATATTTGAAAAATAATTTTTAAGGTGTGACTCTGCAAGAAAAGAATATTTAGCATCTTAGATGTTAGAATTAATAAAATACTTTAGCCCATTTTTGTTGAGGTTGAATCATTCCAATTCTTTTCATCCTTTTTTCACAAGATTTATTTTCCACCTTTTAATAATGTAATTGATTATTTTCTGAATGCTCACAGTTTTCATAAATTTGGAGCTCATAAGTTCTTATGGCACCTAGTAAAGGCTTCAGTTCGCTGTTGATCATTGGAAGAGGAGCTACGGTGGTGGGGAGGGGGGTGGGATGGGACAACAGAAATTATTAATCAACTACTATATACCAGGCAAAGATTATAAGAGATTTTCATACTTTTGGCTCATATTTGTGTTTCCCATAGTGTTATTTTTACCATATGGTCCCGTTTGTAATCCACCGCACACCCTAGTACCTCCCTGAAAAACATCCGCAACTAAAGAATTTTGTATGTGCAACACTTCCATTTGTTTTTCTTCTCAGCTTTAATGAACATTATTTGAAAGTTTTCTCTCTATTTAAACTATTTGGAAATGGCCATCTTGGTTTATCATCTATTATTCCTAAAGCCATCTAAACAGAAGGGTGCAGTAGGGGATACAGGACAGGGGGCTCTTGTTTAGTTATAAGCCACCTGATCATTTAGAAGGTTTAATCCCATTTTCTAGTCTTAATGCAAGTAAATCAATGGTGTAGGTCAAATGATGTGATGAGAAAGAATTCAGTACCTTAACTGTGTGACACAACTCTTGTCCCTTATTTCCAGATCTCAGCATATGCTACTTTGAAATTTTATTGTATCTTTTCCCTTCCTAACAATATTAGAAGAAATATAAAACTTTTTTGTGGGTGCATCAATACCTAAAGAAAATACCAACTATGATTTTAGCTAGCTGCCAGACAACAATTCTGAATACAACTGCTTTAAGACAGATAAAGCACTATGTTCCAGAAAAATGGAACATAGATATCTAATATTAAAAAACTGTAGCCAAACCCTATCTATTTGATTTCATTTCAAAACCATACCTGGTGGACTCTGGTCTTTCTTTATAGTTTCAGTCCTCCTGGATGCTGCTGTATCTTCTTTTTCTTTAGCTGTGTTGGAATCATTTTCTGGTTTTCTCATTTAGGTTAATGTTTCCAGCAATAGTCTTCAATTTTCTTGCAGTATCCCTCTATTATTTCCCCTGCAGATTTGTAATGACTTCTACCCCACTTCATCTTGGCCCACCAATTCAAACTCCTTCTTATTTACTAATTTAAGGTGACTTCTCAGCCATTTGACTGAGAAGAGGTAGAATACCACCAGAACTTGACAATCTAGGATTCTGTGTTGATCGGCACTTCTGTTCCCTTGCTAGGGTAAAAGGTGAGGCCACTGGCCATAAAGCTAAAGATAGAATACAATTCATTTAGGATTGTCGTTGCTTGAGTCATAGCAACTTCTTCTATATCAGGACAAAAGAATGCTCAGCAGCAACACAAAGCTAATATCAAAGCTAATATTAAATATAAAGCTAATATAATATTCTACTTCCGTCACTCTCTGGGCCATTGCCAAGGCTGGCAGAAATTCAGTTGCTTTGAAACAACTCAATGTAGCCAAGAGATTCTTTTTAAAAGCCTCAGATTTCACCCTAGTAAAAGATATAACAACCATTAACACATTTTTTGGATATATTTTCATCAATTCAACATTGTCTTAGGATTAAGTCACTTATGAGGACCAAGCAAGGTCCTTCTAACTCTGATTTTCATTTTGAGGAAACTAGATGTTTGAGTAATTCACCTGTTCCAGCAATAACTAGCAGCACTGGGGCTCAACTCTGAGATTCTGACACCTAAAGCCCTTTGCCTTTTAGACAAGTTTCCTCTTTTGCCACTGTCATTTTCTTCCAGATACACAAGAAATCCCTCCAAGGGATAAGAGTTTTCCTCCCACAGTGGTGATTCCCTGGAATTTGAGAAACAAATCATAATCTTTGGAGTAGGCAGAGGTACACCCTTTACCCCAAACAGAAACTTATTGTAAAACTTTTATGCTTAAAGATAATTATACGCTCAGAAAATCACTGAGTTCACTTACACATACAAAGGATATTAACGAATAATACGAAGAAGGGGAATAACAATTCGGTAATAAAAAAATCTTCAACGTAAATAATTTAAAAATGAAATAACAAATACCTGTTTTTCTTAATGGCATTGGGAATAAAATACACTCAACAATGGTGAGCATGAAGTGAAATAGGCAATCTTGTACTGCGTTGATGGCACCATGAATCAGTTTAGATGTATTGGGGGAAAAACTTGGAGACCTGTATTAAAAGATTTAAAACGTTATAACCTTTGTCAGGTAAGTCTAATTGTTGGAATCTATGCCAAGAAAATACCGGAAATATAGAAAAGTACTTTATGGTACAAATAATTTTTTTGTAGTTTTTCTCATGAATGCAAACTATTGGAAAACAAATAGCCAAAAGCAGAAGAAGTATATGATGAAATTAGTATAGTCATGATAATTTTGAACATCTTGAAATGTGGTAAAAAAGTAAATTATAAAGTATATAGCGCAATTTCAAGACAAAAAGAAATATGGGACTATACTAAAAGATGGTTTTCTCAAATAGTAGAGGTTTGAGGTTTGAGGAAGTATTTTTTGGTTGATTATACCTATCTATATTTTATAAATCTTCTACTATTATATTTTTATCATGCAGAAAAAAATGTTATTAAAGAAAATCAGATTATCTTTTCAGCAAATACAGATCATCTGTCTAACACACTGTTTTCGTTTTCAAAACAGTTTTATGAATTTTGTAAAAAGGATGCCACCCGGAGCACTTTGGGCAGAGCCCTGTGCCTGTGGTGCAGCAATAAGGAACAAGAGTCATGAGGGGAGTGGTTGGGCTGCTCGTGCTGTCCACGTGGTGAAGTGAATCTGGGAGCAGATGGCAGAGGAGCAGAGAATGTGTAGGACAGAGCTAACAATATCCCTGCTTCATTGAGAAGCTCTTCAACGGTGCCTCCTTTTCTTACCTTGAGGTAGAGTGGGAACTTAAATTCATCATTTCATTCTGATTTCAACACACTTTCTCTCACTTGCCCTACACTGAGGTCTGCGTTTGCATATAATTTCCAATTGCATTGAACCTTTCTTACCTTGCCATGTCCTCCTCTAAGCTGAATAGTAACATAACCGCCAGGCTGGAACAATATCTAGCGTAGCACACAGTAAGAGCTTGATGCCCACTGTTGAATAAAAGAACAAATTAAAGGAATAAAAGGCGAAAGGAATTCCATGGCCTCCCTTGTAACATTAGACCTATTTTGATCAGGTGCATTGGTTAGAATCTTGTAATCCCTGTTACCTCTATCTACTATTTTAATCTTGGAAAGAGAAGAAACTTGTGTTGAAACAGGTAGAATGAAAAGGGCACCAAAATTGCCACCTAGTTACTAAAGTGTGTAGAAGTAACATGATTTACGCAACAGAGATTTAATGAGTTCCTATTAAGCTCTAGTGGGCAGTTTGGGAGCGGGAGGATTAATAGGCACCTACGGTGGACTAGGTGCTTTACATCTCAGAAAGTTCTCGTGACAATTCAACGAGGTCAGTGTTGATGTCCGTATTTTATAAAGAAGAAAATCGCAATTCAGAGCAGTTAAGTAAGTTGCCTAAAACACCAGTGTACTAAGATGTAGGAAGCTGAAAAGAGCATCATTTTCACCCTAACAAGAAAAAGATGGATCATCTACAAAGTCACAACATTTTCGAACCCATCAGAGAATTGACATCACAGGGCAACCTGCTAGCCTGAAATTCAAATAATGACAGGTGCCTCCAAGGAAAGATGAGACCCAAGTACTGGCTCACCTGTGGCAGAACACAAGAGGAAGATGGTGTCACAATACAGCAGGTAGGAATTCAGCTAAAAATTTTTTTCAAATTGCTAAAGGCCAAGTGTGGGCTAGCATGAGAAAACAGAGACACCAGGAGCCACAGACACAAGGGAAGTTCTCACGCACTAACAGAATCTTCTCTGTGGATTGACACTGGGTGATCATGAGAAAGACTGAGGACAGTGTGGGAGATCAGAGAAACTGCCTTTGCAATGTAGGCATGGAGGAAGGAGAAAACCACCGCTTCAAGAAGTGTGTCATCAAACACCCTGCTATCCATTGGCAAAGAGGAATTCAACATAGTATGGTTAAAAGCAGCTTTTGTAAAATATATACTTATTTCATGATTGTACAAGCTTAGAATCCCCAATAAGCTGGTTAGATACACTAGTGAGTAAACTATGTCAATCACAAAAGCTATGCACGTTGAAAATCCTATTAGCTGAAATTTTAAGTTCAGCTGTTGGGTTGACCCATAATTAAATTTATAACGGATATTGATTTTACCTCTTTACTATCTTAAAATCAGTCCTTTCTTTCAACTTCCAGCCTGGGCTCCTTTTCTCTCCTCTTGCCCTTTCAATTCATTCTCCTTGCTTCAGCTAAAGGGAGCTTTCAAAAATACAAATTCTATTTTGTCACTCTCATACTTAAATGTATCCTGTAGTTTCAAATAGCTTTTAGAGTAAAATCTAGTTTCCTACATGAGATCTGCCTCCTCCTTTCCTTTCCTTTCCAGCCTGCCCCTGCTGATCTTCCCAAAGTTCCATTAGTCTCTTCATAGGTTGCCGGCTCTTCCTGGAGCTCTCCCTTTTCCTTCTCCACCTGGCTTACTTCTTACTCATCCTTTAGAACTCAGCTTATCTGCTGAACCCTACAGAATGCCTTCCCTAATATCGTCAACCAAGTCATGTGGTTTGGCAAGCTCCTTTGAGTGCCCAGAGGTAAGTACCTTTATCAAAGCACAAACCACACCATATTGTAATCCCCCGCTGGAGTATCAGTCCCCCTACCGGGCTGAGCTCACTGATTTTTATCTCTAAACCACAGCACTTAGCATAGGACTCTACGTGGCACAAAGTTGATGTCAATAGATGTTGGTTAAAAGAATGAATGAATGATTATTCCTTAGTAATGAACCAAGTTTGTTCACGAAGTCACCTCTGGTAAAAGGTATTTATGGAACAGAGTGTTAAGCAAGGTAAATGTAAAAGGCCAAGTTGTCAAGGTAAAATGAGCTCTTCCTTGTTCAATTACTATAAATATGAACTAGAAGGTGACGTCATCAGGGAATGATGTCTTGATTATAGATTCTTTATCAGCTCACCAGACAAGGTTTAGTGGAGAATGTAGATCTTGAGCAAGATTTCCAGTTGAAAGAAAACTTGAATTTCCCAGACAGACAAAGAGTTAAAAACTAATGTAACTTGCTTAGCAGAATTTATTTTCACAGTATGCGTGGTCCAGCTTTCCAAGCCAGCCTACTTGCAATTAGGAAGAGGGCCTTCTTGCTCCATCTCTCTACTTCATTTTAGATAAGCTGGCTTCTCAATTCACTCTGAACAATTTTCTTTTTTTCCAGCTGGATTATTGACTTCTCAAAGAAGCTACAACTTCTGACTCCGTGAGAGTTTAAAACAAAACCAGAAGGACAGAAATCATGAAGGGTGAACTTGGTTGTCAGAGAACCTCTACTTTGCCACAACTTTGCAAATCTGTTAAATGAGGAAATGGGGCTAGATAATTTCTATGGTCCCTTAAATTTTATGTTCTAATTAAAGAAAACAGTTGAGTAATTACATGAATCCAGGCAATAGGCTGGAGGCATGGTTTTAAGTAGGAGATCGACAGGTAAGCTAGAAATTCACTTTCCTGTTTTTCAGTAGGAGGTATTGTCACCTTTACTCAAGCAATGTTTTGGAGTTAAGAAAAAATCTAGAACTTAAAGTGGTTTGGGCAGTTTCCAGTAGAGCTTCCTAATAATTAGTCAGAGGGGTTTGGACTTTTGCCAAAATAAAAGGTGTATCCATTTCTTTTTGGAAATTTTAATACACTGATATTAATACACTAGTATGTTGATGGAAGAAATTTTATACTGGATTTCAGAGTCATCTTCTTGCTAGGAAATCTCATTAAAAAGTAGTTACATATTTTTTTCAGTCAAATAGTGGCACTGTTAATATTATTATTTTATATAACATATATGCTCCAAACATCCTATCCCAAAAGAGGAGGCATATAATATAAAATCATAATTAATGAATTAAATCCACCCCTGGAGAGAAGTATCATAGTTAACTTAGTGTTAATTAAGCCCAGTATTTCCTGAAATCTGCAACTATAAAAGGCATTGAACAAAGTGACAAATATTCCTAGAGCTGGGATTGTGAAATTGGTTGCTATGGAATGGAAGAAAAATACAAGACACATCCTATAGATGTTGAACAACTTCAAATCCTAACAGTGCGTAGTAGAAATAATATTTCTAACTCTTCCATTTAACTTATACTTGAGCTTTCCACCTGACATGAAATATCTAACTTTCTATTGGTAAATCAACATGTTTTGCAGCAGTTTTTATTTCACTTGTATTGAGATTAAAATAGGCACAATTTCATAGGGAAGTACATTTCTAATTTACGAGCCTCTCATTGTTGACTAAATGGTAATCATTTAGATATATTATTAAATTGCTTTTCTAATTCAACTATTTGACAGACCAATTTCTGCATATATAGATTCAACGCCACATTTTCACAGTATTAACTATACAAATATAGCCAGGAAGAAGATAGAATACATGATTTCAGAGAACAATTTCCAGATGGTTCTTCAGGACTTAAGTTCTTAGACCATAGTATCAAATAGAACATAGTTTTTACAGCCTAAACAGAAAATTTATTTAGAAATAACTGATTTGGGCCGGCTCCATGGCTTAGCGGTTAAGTGCGCGCACTCTGATGCTGGCGGCCTGGGTTCGGATCCCGGGCGCGCCCCAAGGCACCACTTCTCCGTCCAACCCGAGGCTGGGTCCCACGTACAGCAACCGGAAGGATGTGAACCTATGACATACAACTATCTACTGGGGCTTTGGGGGGAAAAAATGAATAAATAAAATCTTTAAAAAAAAAAAAAAAAGAAATAACTGATTTATTACCATTTTATTACAAATAGTGCCACATGCAATATATACTCCAAAAGGCCACTGCTTTTTCTAGAAGATTTTCCTCTGCAGGAGTAGCAGAGTGGATTTGTGCTTGTAATCCTCACATAAACCACTTAGGAGAAATCCTAGAGTTGAGGTGGTGGGAGTCTTGTTCTCCAAGAGCTGAAATAAGATGATGTGAGAAAAGCAGTTCACTCTATGTCTTATCAGTGGATGCTTTAAACCCTTCCTTTTCTGGATCTTTCTCTACAGCCTGTTTTTGAGGACTAGACTTTGAACAGGACAGGGAGAATCTGCAAAACAGGTGGGTTAAGAGAGTATGAGATGTTTCCTTTTTTTTTTATGAAATACTTCTAATTTGTTTTTCAGAGTTTCCACCTGTAGGTGAATTAAATAATCTCTAAAGATTAGAATAAAACCCCAAATTTAGGGAGGTCAGCAACTGTGCTTATTGAGCAGTTTGGGACTGTAAGCTAAATTATGTATATTGTTCTAAACCAAGCTGTACAAATGTTGAATCCTCAGTGCTTAGCCTAGTGCCAAGCTCACAGTACATGGTTAACAAATGTTTGCTGAATGTGTTGAATTAGACCTTGACTCACTCAGTCAATGTCTGACCATTTGGAACCCCAAGACATCAGGCCTTGGCTTGTATTGCACTGAAACTGCTTTAACCAAAGTGCCCCTTGGAATATTGAGTTCTGCAAAGTCCACCTGGCCTGTGAGCCAAGTGGAAGTAAACCCTTCTCATAACCAATCCTTGATCTGACTCCCATCCCCATCTTGCTCTCTACTTCCCCTCTCCTAGTTCACCATTCAATTCTTTCCCTTCTCCTAATGATTCCCACTGTGACCTATGGAATCCCCGTTACAAAGTAAACTCTCCTCCCTTTTTAGTCTGTCAACAGTGATTCCCTCATCTTTTTGCCTAAATGAATGCTGTCTTTTTCCATAGAATAATGCTTCCCTTTGTCTTCTTTACTGTTTCTCATTACTTGGTACTTGTAGCATGTTTTGAGCAGAATGCGAGTGGCAGTTAGGGGGGAGGTGGTGACAGAAAGGTGAACATTCTAGTTCCACATCATTTCCGGCAAACCATTACTTACCTTTTCTCACTAAAACACACATTATTTGAGTCTCTCACCATTTAGCTATTCCACTTTCTGCTCTCCCTTGTTACAGTCGTCATTCAGCTCCTGGGCACTCTCATTTGACACCTGCTCAGTCCTTTTCTCTACTCAATTCCTGCCCTCATCATAATTCTTTGACTACTTTAATACCAATGACCATCACTTTATGTAGTTAATTGTCATTCAGCCTCCAAAACCCATAGCCCCACCCTAGCCCCTATCATCTACAGGAACAGCACCCCTACTGAAAGTTTAATCTTCACTTTTATCCTCTGAGCAAAAACACCTCCTTTTCTGTCTATCCCATTTCCTGATTTCCATTAGTTCTGTTCTTGGACTTCCTTGAGATCACTAATGCCCTTGTTTTCCCCAATAACTCATCCTCCTTCAGGCATCATCACTTCCTTGCCTATCTATGCTAGACCAGCGCCCTCTCTTATTTTAAGCATAACTGGATTGCCTCCTTTTCTTCCATTATTCTCCTAGAAAAAACACAATTCAGGTTAGGTCAAACAATCTGTCTTCTGTACTCCCCCAACTCCCCAGTGAGTGTTCCTGGAGAAAAGCACATGACCATGTGTATTAGGGTTAATCCAAATTTATTAGCTCGTGCCCCAGCTGGATCCATCCAGTGCACGTTGAGGTGTCTTTGGGATATATATGAGAAAGCATCTCGTAGGGGCCAGATGCATAGACTCCAGAGAAAGGTCTGGGCAGGAGGTAATGGTTTTGGAATTATGTTCTCCACAGATTTACTCCTCCACTGCTCTCCTCTCCTCAGTAAACAATGCCACCTCCACTAGGTCACAAGCCAGAACATCGGAAGTCACCATTCATTTTCTCCTCTCCTTTAACCCTGACACCAGTTGGTTCGTAATTCTGTTCATTTCAACCTGTGCACTATTTCTTGAGTCAGTTCCATCTTTTCTAACTCTACTGGCAAGATTTTATTTCACTTGTCATCTGTATTACTATCACAGTTCCTAACTGACTTTCCAGCTCCCAGTCACATGCACTCTCCCCTGTTTATGGCTTCCAGAGAAATTCTATTATAAAAGAATACATTTGAACTTTTTTCTTCCCAAACTGAAAAATCTACATTAGTTTTCCCTTTCCTTCCCACACCCTACAAGTCCCAGCATGATCTCAAACCTACATGCATCTCCAACCTCACCTCTTTCCTCCTTTCCCCTCCCATGTACTCTGCTGCTTGGTTCCACTGGCCTTCAGCAATTGCCCAGATGTCACAAGCCTTCTTCTCCTTCTCCTTCATGACACATAAGGTCCCGGTACCTGGACAGCCTCCTCTCTTCCCTCTTCTCCTCAATAACTCCTGGCTGCCTTGCTTTTACGTTCAACCCAATAGAACATCACACCATACAATTATGCCAGCATCAGCTCAATGTTTCTATTTTCAGAAAGTCTCCTGTTGACAAAAAAAATGACAATTTCCCTATTATTGATTTGATATATTAGCCTTTTAAAAACTTTTCTTTGGCAGTAGTATTACTTGGTATGAAAAACTTGATAGGACTATTATATATTGGAAGAAAAATTCCATTCAATCCAATAGCCCTTTATGAACTTTCATTATTGTGCAATGTTCTGGTGTAACTAAAGTAAAGCAAAGTGATTTTCCTTCCCCAAAGACATCACAGGGTAGAAGGAGAGCAATTCAGTCATGCAAATAAAAATAATGAATACAGCTTTCGATAAGTACTTTGGTCTATGAATGAAAAAAGTGCCAGGAAGTACAGAGGAGGGAATGTATTATTCTCATCCCATATGGTCCTTCCATGGCTGTGCTCTCTCTCCGAAATCATTCCTCCTCCCTAGTGGCTGAGGATACTGTATATTCCATACAATAAACTATGAGCAGATGGGGTTGATCCCAGCCCATTAGGTGTCTGTGCCAATGCACAAAGGCCTCCCTTGGTCCTCATCACATCTGACCCTACCACCTGTGAAAAAGCAACCACACCTCTTGAGTCGTCTACAGCAACCAACACACAAACTGGGCACATGGAAACTCCCCAATCAACTCTAAATTAGGATTATAGCCACCACAACCACACTGACCACAGAAAAATGGAAACAAGTGACCCTTCTCTCTGTCACCAGTAAATTACCTGTCACTTTAGTTTCACCTGTGACTGCTAATGTAGGCACCCATTAGAGCTGGTGATTTCATGACAACTATTGCCACAACCAAAACAACACTCCCATAGAAGCCTGTCACCTAGCAAAGGCTACCTTGACAAATGGACCCATAATAGCCACTAGTACAACTGAATCTGGGCCAATTATGGCCCCAACCACGTTGGCTGACCAACAGTGGACATAACTTGTTAATAATATTCCTTGAAGCATGTCACCACTGCTGCACTTATCCACTACCCTGAACATCACCTCATCTGCATCCGGATGACTGGAGTTCAATTAATTTTATACTAGTCACTGTCGCTGGAGCTGAACCCATCGTCTTTGTTGCTATCGCTTCAGCTACATCTCTGTCTATGACATTCCCCATCTGTCTCTGTTTGTCCTATTTCTGACTCTTAAAATGAATTCTGCCTTCCCATGAACCACTTTGTGATCTGCACGTTGAATCAGCCAGAGGTCACATCCCCGAACCAGATAGTCACTTACAAGCAGCTCACTGTCAGTTGGCTGAATTTCCCTTGGCCAAAATCCACGTCACTGAAAGTCAGTTTGCCAAGTGACCAATTCATGAAAGCACCAATCATTCAAGTTTTTTAAAGTTATTTTTGGCTTTGCTCTTGTCTCGTAAAAATTTTTCCTTCATCTTTCCCTGCCCTTTGTTTCTGCCCAAACCCTGCATCTACTTTAAGAAATATGCTTTTGGTGAATTGGTAGTTTGGTTATTTAGCAAACTGGCTTCTCCCAAAGGTAATTTTTGGTAGAATTAATTTTCTTGTGAATGGTCCTGCTTGCCCAAAGGCTCTCCTCATGTTACCTCTGGCATTTCGAGTCCTCACTCTTGTCTCCTCGGCTTTCGTGAAACTTGTCCAGCCTCAGCACCCCAGGATGCCTCATGGGGTCATTCTAACCTCTAGTGTCCCTGAGAGGGATTACCCAAAATCTTCCTGCAGCAACTGCTCTCAGGGTCCCCGGCGTCCATCCCACCACAGCAGCGTGACTGGCGTGCCTACAGTGACCACCGCTACATCCAAATTCTGCTCCTTTCAACCACAGCACTGAGCGAGTCACAACAGTGAGACCATCCCACAGTATCCATAATATCTAGCACTGCTTGCTCCTGGGGCCTTGGACACCCTCTACTCCTACTCTGTTCTGGGAAGAGGAATTCTGAAACACCTGGTCTCATTTAAGATGATATTGGTTATTACTGGTGGGTTGAGATTTCACCCGGGGGTGTAGCTTTTCTTTCTTTTTTTTTCCAGAATGGAACTTGGGACCTATGGTCGTCCATCTTTCTATTTCTCTCTTTTCATGTCTCTTGCTCCCATTAAGTCAGAATGGTAGCTAGGTCTCGGGACCCATGCTACTCTAATATGAGAGCAGTTTAGATCAGCTCTGTCCTTCATCCATAGCTCTTTGTGGACTTTCTTCTCTCTGTCTCTCTCTCTCTCCTCTGAGATCGGATGTGGTGAGAGTAGTAGAAGCACTTCTGCTCCAAGCATGGCAGTGTTTTAGGAAGAGGATGAGGAGCCCATGAAAGAGACAGAGAAGGAATCATTAACAAGGTAGGAGGAGAAATGGAAGATAATGGAATAATGAAATCAAAGGAGGAAAGTGTCAGAAAAGAGGAGTCTTTAATGGTGTCAAACCATCAGAGAGGACAAGTAGCAATAAGAAAAAAATATATATATATATCTGTGTGTGTGTGTGTGTGTGTATGTTAATTGGATTTAGCAATGAAGGAGTCATTAAGAAAATAACAGAAGAGTTCAGAAGTGTGTTGGGTGGAAAAGCCAGCCGGAAGAGTGGATGAGAGGGAAGAAGGGAACACAGTGCACTCAGCCCTTTACAAAATTCTAGGCTGTGAATAGCACTAAAGAAATAGAACAATTAAAGGGGAATGCAGGTCTAAAGCAACATCTGTTTTCTTTTCTTTGTGTATTTGTTTTCAGATGGCAGAGAATTGAATACGTTTGTAGGCTGAGGGAGGGAATGAATTGAATATTTTTGAATCTATGTGAAATGTGACATGACCATCATCGACTTCTTTGTGTAGAATATGTTGATTCTAATCAGTCATTTAAAGATATATTCATTCATTTACTCATTCAATACAAAATAATTGATTACTTATTATGCAGTAGGCACTGGTCTAGACCCCCCATTATGAAGCACACAATCTAGTGGTGAAGACGAAAAAACAAAAAACAAATACATAAGGATGTCTACAGACTGTCAGTTGAAGGTAAGAGCAATGGAGAAAAAAATTCTAAAATCAAATGAAGGAATTTCAGAGTGATTAGTGGTGCTATTTTATGTAGGATTGTCAAGAAAGGCAAGACCTAAATAAAGTAGCAAACCACAAAGGTAACTGTGGAAAGGGTTTTCTACTTGGATCAGCAAGTGCAAAGGTCAGTGTGGCCACAGTAGAGCGATTGAGGGAGATGGTGGTTGGAGATGCAGTCAGGGGAGAAGGGCGTCAGGAGGCAGATTATGTAGGGGTTTGCCCACCACTATAAGGGCTACCTTCTATTCTAAGTGAAATGGGAATCCATTGGAGAGTTTTTCGTAGTGCAGTAACATGAAAGTAATTATTTTGACTGCTATATAGTGAATACTCTGTAAAGGGGCAAGAGGAGAGGCAAGGAGATTAGTTTGGAGAGAATTGAAATAACCCAGGTGAGAGATGATTAAGCCTTGGACCAGGATGGTAGCAGTGGAGGTAGTGAGAAGTGCTAGGATTTGGGGTCAATTTTGATGATAGACCCATTAGATTTTGTTGATGGATTGGTTACGGGGTATAGGAGAAAGAGAATAACTTCACAAGTTTTGCCTTGTTCAACAGGAAGGACAGAGTAGACATTTACTGAAATGGTGTAGACTATGAGATTAGAACTGAGGGATTCCTTTTGTGATGTTCACTGCTGATAGCTGTCAAGGTCTGCCACTCCCCCTGCCTCCTCTGCTCCACATCTGGGCAAGTGGATGCAAAAGCCCAGGTGCTCCCCGTTTTGGCTCTGGCAGGAAGTTCAAACCATGCAAGTCACAGCCTGCATGCAGAGACCCTCACCCCGGCTCCACTCCCTAATCATCACTAATTGCAATAAAAGCCAAACGTGTCTCTTTTCCCTGCCCTCTCAAGCCATTTTCAGCCCTGCTTGCAAACCTTCCTGATTTCCCTAGAAAGCCTCATTATGTGAGTAATGAATCTCTTTATATCCTCGTGGTGTGTATGTGGCATCGTCAGTCCCAAAATCCAACTAAATTTTGGGTAGGGAGGTCCATCCCATCTATGCAGGACACTTAAAACAGAAACAAATAGGTTTTGTGAAATTGGAGAGGGAGATGAGAGGAGGAATAAGGACATATACATTTGAGTTACCTGTTAGATATCAGAGTGAAAACGTTGGGTAGACAGATATCTGTGTCTGGAGTTTATAAGATAATTCCAGGCTGTAGATAGAAATTTTGGAGTCATCAGCATGTGGATTGTATTTAGAACTATAGACTGGATGAGCTCATCTCGGACGTGAGAGTAAACATGGGAGGCAGTCCCAGAACTGATCCTTGGCACTGCGACAATTAGAAATTGGAGAGATGAGGAGGAATCAGTAAAGCCTTCTGAGAGAGTGGGTGTCTTGTGATGTGGGAGGGGAACTAAGCAGAGCAGTTCCCTGGAAGCCAAGTGAACACGTCATGTGGACAAGGACAGAACAGTTAATGGGGTCAGACACTGCTGCCCGGTCAACATGCCCTCTTTCCAGACAGATTTATTCAGTGAGGAAATAAAAAGAGTTCTAGCAATGGGGAAGAAAATCTGACCATAAATAAATTTAGGACAACCAACCACAAAATTTGGAAGGATTTTGCACATATCACATGATTGTTTTTCATGACATCATCCTGTCTATCATATATTTATTGATATCCAACTAGGTGCTATGACTCTAAATTTCTAGTCTTGTATTTTTTGTTTTTTCTTTTTAACAAGAAAAAACTTATGTCGGTATCACCAATTTGGTTTGACAGCATTACCTGAAAATATTTGGTTGGTTGGTTATGTGGGTGCTGCATTGGGTCACCCAGGCACCTCTCGAGGTTCAGGTTCCAGCAGCCCTCTCTCAGCTGGCTCCCCAGAACCATCCTCCAGGACAGGACATAGAGTATACCACTGTGGCTATGGCTTTCCTAGTTGGTGAGTGATGGTGGAAGATGCAGCTCATTTCCCTGAATTGTTCGGCTGCTGGGAGGTGTACCAGCTCCTCTGGGAGACTTGGTGAAGGACAAGAGAACCTCTGCTAGCAGCTATGAGGCATTGCTGTCCCAGCTCAGACTCTCCCTGGCCATCTAGATTTTTGGCTCCAAGGCTGACAAGGGAGACCCCATCTCTGCCTGTCCCCTAGGCTCTGGGATACCAGGTTCTTTTCATCTTTCCCTTCTTCTCATTTTACACTTCAGAGAGGCTTCTCCCAGTGCTTAAGTGAGCCAGCCTCTCTGATGGATCCTGAAAAACGCAGTGAAAATCTCCATGGTGGAGCGAGGAATGAAGAAGAGACCTGTTGGGGTAGACGCTTCTTCTCACCCCCACCCTACTCATTTCTCCAACTAAACGAGGCCCATGATGCTGAGAGTAGGAGAGAAAAGTGAGGTAGCATGATTGACTCCTCACCTAAAGCCATGGTCAGTCTTCACCTCTCAGTCCTGCTCAGAGACCATTCCAAATGCCCTCTAAATTTGATACTCTTTTCCATGTGCTGTCACCATTGCTCTTTTCCATTCATATTGTAAACCCCTCTGGTTCAGCAGGTATGTTCATTCATTCATCCATTTATTCATCTACTAAACAAGCCCTTTTTGAGCATAGCTCCTTCTGTGCACCAGGCCGTGTTTTAAGTGTCAGGTGTACAGTAGTAATCAAGAGAGACAAAGTCTTTGACTCAGGGATATTACATGCTAGTGAGGTAGGCAGAAAATACAAGTAAATACTACAATTCCAGATGGAGGCACTCTGGTGTATGGGAAAAGCACGTTTGGAGCCAGTTGCCTGGGGGTACAAATTAGACCTCTGCCAGTACTAGCTTTGTGATCTTCAGTGCAGTATTAATGTCCTCTGTAAAATGTGATAATCACTGTATCTCATTTAGTTGTTGTAAGGATTGAAGCACTTAGAACCCTGAGTAAAAGTTTTGTAGACACAAAAGCACACAAGAAAAAGCTTGGTGTATTCAATGCCCTGATACAAGCCTTGTGCGGCTGGAGCTATCAAGTGAAAGGAGATGGATTTGGAAAAAAGGGAGCAGCCCCATTATACTGAAGCTTTGTAGATTTCATTTTCAGTGAAATGTATAGTCACGGAAGGCTTTTATAAGGTATTTGCTTTGCGCTTTCAAAAGATGGCACTAGCTTCTTTGTGAAGACGCTTGCTGACTATACTTTAGGCTCAATATGAGCCACATAAATGAGTATTCAAGCTTTAGAAAATGATGAAGGTCAAATTCTTATTTCCTAGATCCATTTAATGTCAGTTTGTTTAGGTTTCTCTGGTTTGATTAATTAGCTAAAGATCCAAATGTGGAATCTTTGGCAAATGGCTATTTATTATAATTCATACTGACGCACTTCATTATTAATTTACAGTAGGTTCTTAATCTTATTTAAATACTTTCTAAGCTTCCTAATTCTATTTTGCAAAAGACAATAGACACTTTCTTAAATATTTTTGGGATGGTTATAAATCACTGTGTAAAGAATGTAAAAATAGGGCAAGGTGTTATTAGCATTGAGGCACCAGCGAGCAAAAATGTGTGTATTTAACAATTGATGGGGTCTACTTTAAATAGGATTTTTCTGTCCTAAAAGGAGCCTCAGGCTTTCTGGTTCACCAGATTAATTAGCAAGCATTAAATGAATGCTAATATTTTCAGGGCTTTATACTAAGCATTATCTTTTAATGGAAAATATATCTAATATTATTCATTTTATTCCACAAACATTTATGAGATATTTCCTATGTGGCCAGCATTGTGCTAAGTGCTGGGAATTTAAAGGGAAATGCGATAGAGTGAACTGACTGTTTTAATGCTGCGTGATAAAGACTGTGATAGAAGTAAGCCCCAGATGCGTGGAAACCTGCAGAAGAGCAGCAGCAGACCTACAATGGGTGATCTCATTTTGTTTTTGTTGTTGTTGATTACCAGGCTTGTTTTGACTAAGCCTATTCTAGAAACAAATTCTCTTTGATCCCAATAATATTAGTAAGTTTCTTTCTCCTCTTCAGGTAGCGAATTTCTAGTGTCCATTGTGGAAGGCAGAGTAATGGCTCCCCCGAAGATGTCCACATCCTAAACTCCGGAATCTGTGAATGTTACATTACGTGGCAAAAGAGACTTTGCAGATGTGATTAAGTTAAGGATATTGGAAGGGGAGATTATCTTGGATTGGCAGGCCGAATGTAATCACAAGGTTTACATAAGAGGGAGGTAGGTGAGTGAGAGTTAGTAATAAGAGATGTGATGACCAAAGCAAGAGGTGAGGAAGGGACCACGACCCAAGGAATGCAGGCACCTCCAGAAGCTGAAGAAGGCAAGGAAATGGGTTCTCCCCCAGTGCCTCAGAAAGAATGCTTCAATGCATCCTTGTCAGTAAAATTCCTTGTTTAGGGACTCCCATAGACCACAAATCTCCATGTTTGATTTTTACAAACCATACATTGTCATTCTTTAGGAGTGAGAAGCTGTCTATCCCTTACTCAGTTCCTGGCTCTTATGAAGGAATTTCAAGCTGGGAAATAATTGCTGGGATTGGTAAATTATTGTGAACCATCAAATCACCAGCTTATCCAGAATGTGGTAATTCATAGAGTGACTTACAACATTTCCCAGTGTCTCTCAGGAATTCCAGCATACTGGTCTGGGGCACTTCCCAGGTCACCTAGTCATTGAGCACACGCTGCTTCATGTTGTAAGGAAACAGAAACGACCTGCAAACATCTCATGCTAAGATGTTCAGCTTCATTAATTACCAGGGAAATCCAAATTAAAGCCACACTGAGAGAGTTTATACCCACTAGATTGGAAAATAATTTTTAAAAGTCTGAAAATCTCGGGCATTGACAGTGGTCTAGAAAAATGGATACTTTCCTACACTGCTTATAGGAATGCAGAATAGTACAAACACTTAGAAAAATATTTTGGCATTTTCTAGTAAATTTAAAATGTGCATTATCTGTAATATAGCAACTCCACATATATATGTGTGTATACACACACACACCCCTTAGAGAAGTTCCAGGAAACATGCATGAGATGTTCATAACAGCATTGTTGATCTTAACAAAAGTAGAAATAAATAAATAAATGCAAGTACAGAACAAAAAAGACTAAATATCCTTAGATATGCATTGAAAAAAGTCTGGAAGGAACCCATAAAATTTCAACAGTGAATAGGTGATTATTTTCTTTAAATTTTTTGAATTATCTTCAAAATAGGTTTATATTACTTTTATAATTGGAAAAGGTTATATGGAGTTGGATGTTTCATAACCTAATGAAAAAATAATAAGAGAAGCAAGACAGTAAATTGGGGGCAGTGAGTAATGGAAATGAAAGTTAATGGGTTTAAACTAGAATGATAAATCTGGCCTCGTGTGTGGTTGCTTGGTTTGTTGAATTTTCAAATAGTGGTCATAGAATATTGTCTTAAAACTGAGGTACAAAAAAAAATCCAAAAGATTATAGGTGAAGCCAATTCAGATATGTTACCTCATATCTTATTTACATCAGAGTATCTGGCGACTTAGTGATTTGTCTTTTAGATTCCTATCTGAAGAATCAATTTTCTGATTGTACATGGGTTTTTGATTTAGATTAAGGATTAAATTTATGCTCTGTAGCAACCTGAAGAACATTTCTTAAACTCTTTGAATCGTGGTTTCCTCATCTGTAATATGAACATAATACTTTTTCATAGGGCATCTTTGAAGATTAAAGTAGTTTATGTGTCTATCATTGTCCCTGACAAAAAATTGTTCATTTTTATTATTATTAGAGACAAATGTTTTCACAAAGAAGCACTGAATTATATACATATATATAATATTAGTAAGTATAAGTATTCTACTCAATGCCAGAATTAATATTTTAGTATATATGTATACTTATATACACATACATCATATATATATATATATATATATTTTAGTGTACATGTATGTAATAAAACTTCTTTTGTTCCAGGATGTTTTAACTTCTATTATTTTGGTGAATCAATTTTTTTTCTTATTCTACTGAACTTCGGATAACGTTCTCAAAATTCTACCATTTCCCTATTTGGGATTTTATAAGCAAGTCAACATACCAATGGGAGAGAATCAAAAATTGATCTTCTTTTCTTTTGATTTCTAGCTGGTTTCAAAGCCAAGAAGCAGCACAAATGGTCCCAAAATCCATGTCTCTGGGCAACGTTTCATTTCTTTGTACTATTATCAACTGCTTTGAACAGTTGACACTTCTGGGATTTACAGTTGGCTCCATAATTGTGACACATGGATAATCATTTCAGAGATATTTACAACAGAACCCAGGAACATAACCGCTTCAGTTCTTCTAAGGATTCTGAACAATTACCTTTCCTTTTTCTTAGTGGATAAAGCAAAGTAGACTCAAGAAATGTCACCAGAAATTCAGACACACTTTGGCTGCTGTACTCCAATTCCTTATGATCCTGGCTGATTAATCAGCATTCAGTAGCTGGGGAAAGGGAACAGCCCTACTCTCTTGCCACCTTCTCCAAGGAGAAATGCTTCAATCTTTGATGGCCAAAGTGGATATAAAACTTCAAGGATAAAACAAAATGGCTTAAGGCAGGAGAGCTTAGGCCAGACCATAAAATTTAAAGTTCAATTTCAAGTTCAAGGATTAACAAGAATTAATATACTTGCAGAAAACAGCAAACAAAGCAGAGGATGCACGTGAGTTCAAGGGTACACAATGGCTGATACAAAGAATGTGGCACCCTAGTGCCAACTTTGTTCCCTACTGAGAGGCACCAAAGTTCAGTGGTCTCAGAATCTCTCATGAAGTGAGAGCTAAAACCCCAGGATTAGAAGCCATTTAGGCTGATGTTGAAAGAGGGGATGATTGTTAAGCAAACATCAGCCCTAATTACCTGAAAGCAATTGTATTTTTGCCAGGCCACTGGGATGTCAACTAGTTTATTTGATGTTTTACTTCTCACTGTGCCATCAGGCCTTGAAACTGGGGGTTTTAGTGCAACAGCCTAGCAAAAGGCAGATGCGCCCTCCGATTACTTGTCGAAGAGTTGTTATGAACACAGAGGAAAGAGAGGGCATTGAAAAAAACTCAAAATGACTCGTGTAATGTGAATTTTATTAGACAGAGCTCGCCAATATATTTTGGTAAGTACTTATTTTTAACTTATACATAGAGAGATTTTCATGTGTGTTTGATATTTATAAAATGAACACCTGCGTTATCACACTCAGGTCAAAAATAGAACACTTGCAGAACCCCAGAGTCCCCCCATGTTGTAAGCCCAGTTCTGCTTTTCTCCCTCCCTTGACAGGGAACCACTATCGTGAGTTTTACATTAATCATCTCATTGCTTTTTAAAAATAGCTGTATCACATGTATATATCTCTAAACAAGACAGTTTAGTTTTATTTATTCTTTTATTTTTCCCACTACGTTATATTTCTGAGATACACGCTTTTGGTATGTTTAGCAATGGATCATCCATTTTCTTTGGTGAAAGTATCTCATTGTATAACTATACCGCAATTTACTTATCTATTCTGCTGTTGATGTATATTTGGGTCATTGTTTTCTAAACTGACAAATAATGCTACTATGAACATCTGTGTGTGTGTGTGTGTGTGTGTGTGTGTGTGTGTGTGTGTGTCTGTGTGTGTCTATTTCCGTGGGGAACATATCACGAGTGGAACTGCTAGATCATAGCATATGAATATCTTCAGATTTACTAGATAATGTCAAATGCTTTCCAAGTTGTCTTACCAATTTTTACTGCTGTCAGCAGCATATTTATTTAGGAATTCATTAATGATTTACTCAATAAAGTTTCATAATTTTCCCATTAAAAGTATTGCATCTCTATTAATAGATTTACTTCCAGATACTTCAAAATTTCCTTTAAATATCTCTTTAATATATCACTTTATAAATTTTTAGTTTTCTGAATACTTGTTGTTACACAAAAATATGAAATAATTACACAAACGTATCAAATTATTTTTGTGTACTGATTTTGTACCCACTAATCTTGCTGAACTCTTACTCATTCTAACAGCTTGCTTGTGGATTCTTTGAATTTCTATGTTTATAATCCTATTAGATGCAAATAAGAACAGTTTAGCATCCTCATATCATTAATTTCTTATTTTACTGCCCTGGTTAGGACCTTCAGTACAATATTGAGGAGCGGAAGTCATAGTGGACATTCTTGTCATTTTTCCTTCTTTCCATTTTACATCTCAACCCTTCCCACTGAGATTCCTTTTGTTCTGCATTTCTCCCCTTTTGCATTTCTATTAGTGAGTGTCTGCCGGCGATAAACTTTCTCAAATTTTCTTTAAATTTAAACTATCTTGTTTTAACTTTTTACTTGATAGATATATTTCCTGAGCATAGAAATCTAGCATGCCAGGAATTGTTTTTTGAGTACACTGAAGATCATTTTTACTGTTGTCTGACTCCCACTTTTGCTTTAAAGAGGTCGTGTGTCATTCTAATAAAATGTTGTAGGCTACTTTAAAAAAGAAAAGGTGGGAAGCCAGGTTCCTGCTGCTAACTTTTCCAGGTATTTTGTCTTATTCTTTGCTGCTCTAAGATTTATACCACTACAGAGAAGTTTAAAATTGTAATTTGAAGATCCCAAGTTATCCAATCCTTACATAATAGTGGCCTCAGATACAATCAGAGCAACACTGGATTAATGAGACAGAATTTGTTTTGGTCATAAGGCAAAAAGAAAAAGAAAAAAACAACTAACAGTGGCTTAAAGCATAAAGTCATTTAATGTTTACTCAATGAGAAGCCCGGAGGTTTGGAATTTAGTTACATAACATTTTTTCCTATGAATATACCTATTACACGCAAAAAGGCGTCTGCTCTTGAATTAGGATAATGTGTAAGTCTATTAATATTTTAGAAATTCATGTCACTAATCCCACCCCACCCCACAAGTTGTTGACCTATGGGAAATGCATGACTGAAAAAGATCTTTAAAGTCATTTTTTCTCTGCTGTATACTGCATTCCAATTTGTCAAACGGTCAGAGAGCATCAACTCTCAGATTGACGTGAAATACCACCTCAATTTTGCATGCTGTATCATGTATGCTTACCCTTGTGAGAAGTGGAAAAGTAGCAAAGACATTCTTTCTTTTCTAGCTCCTGCTCATCTAAAAGACTAGGATTTATCAGAAACAGTGACAATCATTACATAGCCTAAAACAAGATACAATCTCCTAAGAAGTGGGCAACATTTACCATGGATAATCTTTGATTTCTATAATCAAGAGCTACTGAAGTGTACTAATCTCCTATTTTTATCTTTAATTCTAGCTAAAGCCATTTTAGTAAGTTTTTTTCCTTATTTATCTCAATATCAATGGTTATATTGAGACCATTGACTTCAATAGTACAGCAGATTTTACTCACCATTCACCTAAATTGATCATGATCCAGTAATCTCAATATTGTTTTATTTTTGGACAGTTTTGAAATTAGTCATCACCATAATCCCTCCATTTGCTTAGCCACAGAATTCTGCAATATCCCTAATAAAGGAGTGGTTTTGTGGGCTTTTTTAGAAGCAAAAACTAAATTCCTGACCTCTGAGAAATCAAATTTAAGTGATTTTAAATAAGCTTTGTGAAATAAAGAGGGCAAGGGTGTATGTCTGCTCGGAATTCTAGAGTCATTCTTACAGTTGAGATAATTTTCTGCACGTTGTTTTTTGAAGGGAGTGAATTTTTCCATTTATTTTTCTCCAGCTAACGTAAATTGAGTACTCTGGGGTTGAATTTGGAAATTTTTTTCAGAGGATGGATGACTATTAGTTTCCATAATGTAGATTGAATAAACGCACAGTTCTCAATTTTCATAAATCCAGTATTTCCTAACTTCTAATCCACAGAGTGAGTGCAGACATCTTTGGAGCTGTGTGTGAAGTACCAGCACCCTCAGAATGGATGGAGAACAAAGGCAACAAGCTGTGGATATTGAGCAAAATGCGGCTGAGCTGGTGAGCATTGTAAATACCTTTTAATTGCTTTCCTGCCTAATATTCTTGCTTTCAACATTTAACATTTAACCCTTCAAGAAAATTAAGTTGCATTTTTTATGATGTTTGCTATTACAAGATGAACGGAATCTGGAATGTTATCAGCAATAATCATTAATGTTAAGGGAGTTATTTAGTATGCCAAATAGTCCTTTCACATCATTTGGGAACTGTGCACTACACTTTTTGCCTAAATTTTTGATATTTATATCAGAAACCTATGATAAGTTACCAGTAGACAAAATTTTAGCAGATGATTTAAAATGTTATGTTGATAGCAAATATTAATGATATTATTTATATTTCTACATAATTTGAACCAAAGAAAATATTCTCATTGGCCTACTTGTATTTAAAGTAGTAATTTATGGAAAATGTCTCGTGGTGGAGAGACATGCTTAAAACGTGTTACTCTAGTAATATAAAAATCATATTTCTTATATGATATAAATGATATAATATGATCTCATATAAATGATCTCATTTATCATTCTAACAAATCCCTTCATTTTACAAATGAGGAAATTGAAACATTAGGAGTCCACCTAGCTAATGGCAGAGTAAGAAATAGAACTCAGGTTTCTCACATATAATCTTTTCATTATAAGAAACAACTTTTCAAAAAAATTGACTACTATGTTCCTAACAAAGAAAAGTAAATTTTAAATTAACTTGAGGTTGTAGAACTGAGAGACAAATTGGACAAAATAAAAAGAAAGATAGGGTTTGATATAACAATTGTTTTGCAACTTAAATGTTATATTGGTGATCAGTTTGGTAATTCGGTAACTACACCACTATAACCTTAAATTGTAGGATGCCTCATATTTCAAGGAATTCACAAAATATCATTGTTTTAATATCATACATACATCATTTTTTTCCTTCTCCTTTTCATAATATGTTAAATATGAGTTATGGTATTTCCCCATATGCCAAAAACATTTATGCAATTTATTCCATTAAGTCAAATAATTAGTTAATTATCCTAAAAAAAAAAAAGAACCCGAACAATAAAACCAACTTCTGAGACTATGAAAAGCAGTGGTTAGAATTTCCCATTTTTTAGTAATCTGACAGACAACCTGTAATCTCTCCGATCCCCCAAATCAAATGGTAGAAGATATATATTTTTTACAATTATTATACGATTTATTTGCTTATTTTAGAACATTTGGAAAATATAGAAAAGTACAAAGAAAAAATAATCACTCATGATCCCTTCCAGAGAAAATCACAGCTAAAATTTTGCTTTCAGTCTCCCCCTACCCTCATCTAATCTAATTTTATTCTTTTGGTTGATTTATTTAGTCATTTTTTTTTGAAATTTTTGTCATTTACCTAATTTTTTCCCCCAAAAATTTCCATAAAGATCTTGAATAAATGTCCTCTTATAAAAGGTTTCTGTAGTATAAGCTCCTCATCCTCTGAATTTTAAGTTGTCTTTTTGTTCCTCAGTAGAGTTTTAGGTTTATCTTAATATAAATCCTATGGCATTTTATATACTTCATTACTATGGTGAATAGCAGTTGCTAATACACACACACACACATAAAACAAGTGCTGTTACATATATTCTTCAGATTTTTATAATCAGCCAACTTAATGAGTTCTTATTTTTGATATGATTATATGGGATTCTGTTTGCAGACAATCATATCATGGGCAAATAACGTTAATTTTATTTTCACATTTCCATTATTCATACATATTGACAAGAACTTCTAAAAAAACATTACCTAATATGGGTGATAGGAGACATTCTTCACTTCTCCTGACTTTAAAGGAATGAGCCTGACATTTCACTGTTAAATATGATGTTGGTCATTGTTTTGAGGTAAACATTCTTTGTCATATTGGGGAATTATTCTTTTATTTTTGGTTCGCTGAGATTTGTATCGTTTTCTGCTTTTGTCAGGACTAAATGCTGAAATTTGTTAAATGATCCTTGGGCATCTACTAAGGTGATCATTTTATTTGCCTTCTTTGATCATTTGGTATGAAAAGTGTATTTGTATAATTCATGTCATTAAACCATGAGTAGAGTTGCAGATTCTCCTAGAACGCGGCTATTTCTTCATTTTATACATATTGGATTCACATCATTTATGTATATTTCATGTTTATGTTCCTGGATAAAATAAACTTTCCCCATCCTTAACAGAGTTGTTTATTTGTTTGTTTGTAAATTCTTTCTCTGCAGTTACTCAGAAATCCATACTGCTCAAATGAAGAAACACACAGTGGTTGTAGATTACCCAACATGATGGTCCAGCCGAAGCGGGTGAGATTTGGGGACTGGGGGAGGTGGAAGTCGTCAGTAGTCCTTTGGAATAATGGTGAAATGGGACAGGCAGGCCCTGCTCCATCAGCCCCTCTGCATGGCTCTACTCTCCTTCAACCCCTCACTGACCGCTCCTCCTCTAGCTACTCTATACTTCTCCGCACTGCCACCCCACAATCTCCTGGCAACCCCTGGGACCTCCAGCCCCCACCAGTTTATCAGTGCTGTATTCTATTCCTTTAAGATCCTGCTCCATGCCGGAACTAATTATTTTTCTATTTTGACGTCTTTCCAAGCTCAAAGTCCTTTAATTTATGTTTAAGAGATGAAAATGTATTTAATAAATAATTTTCTAATTATCAAATCTCAATAAATAATGGGAAATAGCAGACAAACAATGAGCAAAAGAATATCTGCAATTTTCCATCACCTAAAGATAACCAATCTAAATGTTTTGATATGCCTTTTCATTATTTTTCTACCCATGAAGACTAATTAGATTATTTAATTTATACAGCAACGTTAGTAGTTGGTAATAACTTAATGTAATATATTCTTGAGGCACCCTATTTGCATTTGAGATCACGCCTTATTGCTTTAGTATGAAAGAGTAAATAGAGGGGACGTTTTGTCCTCATGGACTTGTGGACAAGGGCTGTGTATGTGTGAGAGAGAAAGAGAGAGAGAGAGCTGAAAATTATACTTTAAATTATATCATTTGGAGTAATAAAAAAGTTAGCCTTATTCTAACTGAAACTAGTTACCTAAGTCACCACTAAGTAATTTGCTGAAATATTCACTTTCTATAATTCTTCACAGGTTACAGGAAAACAGTGGTCACTCTGGAAAACATTTCTGGTGTGTCTGTTGGCCTGTGTAATTGCTACGGCCCTTGTTGTTCTGGTTTTATATTTTGTCCACTTTGGCAAGCCCACTAACATTACCACCGTCATCATTCACGCAGACAGAACGTCTAATCATGTCACCTGCATCCCTGGGTCTACCTCATCTCCCGCCTCATCGTCCCTGCCTGGATCTCAGAGCACTCTGCCTTCTACCCTTGTGGCACACCAAAGCTCCTCCACCATGGTGCCTCGATCTCCTACGGAGACCACTAAAACCACAACATGGGGCCATAAAATTATCACTGAAAATAAAAAATGGCATTTTTGAGCTCAGCCTTCCTCAAGCCAGATCAACACCCTTACCCTGAAGGAGGCATGTCCAAGGTGTTCTCCCCTCCCTGCCAAGAGGTTATGTGGCTTCATGAGATCTTGCCCCTCTTGCTCAGTCATTTGCTGGCTTCCCAAATGGTGATGACTCAGTCTTGGGCCCTCCAATGTTCAAATGATTGGAAAAGAAAAATTTCAATAGAGCCTAGTTGATTCATCCCAGCCGGGGCCTAGAGCATCCTTTTCATCCCTCTGCACAACCAACCTCATTTATCACTAATGAGGATTTCAGCTGCTGAAGAAGCTGTCAGGTGGACCCTGCTCTACTTAGCTTCCTGGTTGTTGATTATTTCCAAGTCTCATACACTTGACTATTTTCAGCATTTGTATTCAAGTGGCAAAAGAAGGAAATGTTCAATTAAAGAGATTAATGAACAGGAATTATTATATAACTATTGTTCATTACAGAAGGGTTCTTCCCATTAGGGAATTCAGAAAAGAGGGGAGATCAGTGAGGTTCAGAATAACCAAGGGAGATTTCAGAGAAGGGCTGAAAGTTGAAAAAGGGTGCGAGTTTGGATTTAAGAAGAGATTATTAAAACAGAAAATGAGAGGGCCAAGGGGTTTGATAGAATTAAAATTAAAAGTACACTCAGAAACACTTCAAATGTAACAAGTGTTGTATTTTATTTATAGGCACTTTTTCACTGATATTGTCAATATCACTTTTCATATTTGATATTTTGCTTAATCTCTAAATAGTACTATAAACTACTACAGTCATGCACCGCATAACAACGTTTTGGTCAACAACAGACCACATATACGGCAGTGGTCCCATAAAATTAGTACCACACAGCCTAGGTGTGTGGTAGGCTGTACCATCTAGGTTTGTTTAAGTACACTCTATGATGTTTGCACAACGAGGAAATCACCTAACGGTGCATTTCTCAGAACATATCTCCATTATTAAGCCATGCATGATTGTACTTATAAAACTTGAACTTTTAAACTGTTTTATTCTTGTGCTGTAACTTTGAGGGCACATTGCTTATGATTTGCTATGAGACACAAGACTTGCTCAATGTTACTTATATTTGGAGTGTTTAATACTCCCTAGAAGCATACGCATTTTCAATCTGGAAGAGACTTGAGAGTTAAAGCAACCTGCCCAATCCACACCCAACCTCCCAACTCTATAAAAGGGAAGACCATCCCAGAGAAGAGGAACTCCTGAGCAAAGACTCAGACCTTATGAGTCGACAGTAGAGCTTGGATCTCCAGTTTACAATTTCTGACTCTCTTTTTGCACACCATTAGAGGTTCTAAAAGTGTTGTTTTATTCTTCAAGATTTCCTAAAGAAGATTTTGTATTCTATATAATTCTAGGTTGATTTGCTGCAGTCATTAATAGAACATGTAAATTAGCACAGACCATGAGGCCTTGCTGAGTAATTAGGCTCTGCAAAGTGAGATTAGAAATGTGGTTATTCTTTAGATAATTGCAATTTATGGGCAGCTGGTATTATTTCTCAGACACTAGTAAGTGTAAAAATTTGAGCCTTTGAAGAATAATTTTTATACCACAAACATTATTTGACAATAGAATTTAAGAATGAAGAAAGGTATTATATAAATCTTGGAAAAGAAATTTCACGAAGCTCTAGATAAGATTAATAAGCACAATGGAATAAGTGTGCATGCGTTTTTTTCCAGGGTAGTTTTAAATCAATTCATTTCTATTGTATTTTTTATTTACCTGCCTGTGAAGAAGAAAGATTAAGTTTAGTAGGTTTGAATGTGCTTCCTTATATGATTTAAATTTTGTTTTGTGATATAAAAGTAAAAAGAGCTTTTAATAAAAAGACAAAATAAATTTACTGCTAATAAAAATTTTTTTAAAAGTTTTGTGTCCTGAAAGCCATCCTGAGTAACTAGATGTTGTGACAAGAGCTGTTGTTTTCTTCTTTTACTTTTAGAGAGAACACAGAATGCAGTAGGGTAATAAGAGAAGGATGATTTCTTTGAGGATTGTCTCTCAGCAATGAATTCCTATGTTAAATATTGAATTGGAGCATATTGTAATTAAGGTTATCAGAGATCATCAGGTTTCAGTGCTCTGTAAAACAGGGATGTGAATGAGCTCTTGGATTCTTTTTTTACTTTAGACTTTTATGTTTAATAAAATACTAAAATAGTAAACAGAATTGAGGAAAGTATCTTGAGTTAAAATACATAACTTGAACAAAAATTTTACAAAGTACTATGAAAATACTAAAAGTGAAGTCTGTATATTTGATAAATAAGTACATTGCCCAGTTTTAATGACTTATTTAGCAAAGATTAAAATCATGCATAAATTCTAATATTTATTATTTCAAAAATTTATCCAACGAACTTGAATGATAGTAATATATTTTAAATTAGTCAGGAAGCTTCTTTATTTAAAACATCTTCTACAAGCACTATTTTTTTTTTTTTTTTTTTTTTTGGTGAGGAAGATTAACCCTGAGCTAACCTCTGTTGCCAATCCTCCTCTTTTTGCTGAGGAAGACTGGCCCTGGGCTAACATCCGTGCCCATCCTCCTCTACTTTACGTGGGATGCCTGCCACAGCATGGCTTGATAAGCGGTGCGTAGGTCTGCGCCCAGGATCTGAACCTGCAAACCCCCGAGCTCCGAAGCGGAGTGCACGAACTTAACCACTACACCACCGGGCTGGTGCCTATAAGCACTTTTGTGAGTCCATCAATTGTTCTTAAATGCAAAGTAACTTCATGTGAGATTAAAATGCTAAGTTTTCAAAAACACTTCACCAAATAAGAGTGTAATTCATTTCTTTAGATGCTTTACTAAAAAATGTTCTATTGGGCATTTTGTTCCCCAAATAGGTCCATTTATTTATGCTGAAAATCTGCTGTAATAAATAGCCCTGCTCCATGATGATGTCCACAAATATTTTAGGGAAACCTTTCAGAAAGCTTACTTTTTAAGCCACTCACTTGGATATTGTGCAGTTTCAAAAGTTTCTTGAATTTTGGAACAATCTCTACTTTGTAACAAATTATTATTTGTGAACTTTCACCTGCTTAGTCTTTAAGTTCTTCAATAATCTCCAAAGCTTCTTATTGATTGCCATCATAGCGAGAGGCATCTAATATCAGTGTCATGTTCAAGTAAAACATGTTTCTAGGGGCTGGCCCGGTGGCGCAAGTGGTTAAGTGCACGTGCTCCGCGGGGCCAGGGTTTGCCGGTTGGGATCCTGGGCATGTACCGACACACTGCTTGTTAAGCCATGCTGTGGTGGTGTCCCATATAAAGTGGAGGAAGAGGGGCAGGGATGTTAGCCCAGGGCCAGTCTTCCTCAGCAAAAAGAGGAGGATTGGCAGATGTTAGCTCAGGGCTGATCTTCCTCACAAAAAAAAAAACAAAAAAACATGTTTCTAGTTTGTCACATCTCTTGCTGACTTTTGCCATGGCATCATGAGAGCATTTTCCCAGTTTTATAGGAGTCTCTCTTCGTCATTCAAAATAGTCCCTACCGTCAAAAAATTTCTTCCTAAAATCACATACAAAAGTCATCATTTTTCTTACCAGTTTGAATTTTTAAAATTATTTTTTCCATTTACACTGACTTTGTATGAGGCTTCTTCTTCATATTGCTTTCGCACTTACCAGATGGGATGAGTTTTAAAATGTGTATAATGTACCTCAAAGCGAAGCACAAACAAAACAAATGTATGGTAGATTAACAACAGAAAATAAAAACTAAAGTAATTGTGCACGGAGAGGGTATGTCACCAAGATGGCAGTGTAGGAGACTGCAACCTCTGTCCCCCAACAAAGATCAACAATTGGACAGCTATTCACAAATGAAAACAGCTCAGGAGAGCCCTGGAGTCCACTTAAGAAACTTTAGCAACACAGCAGAACAAAAGAACCTGAGAATAATTGCAAATAAAGAAAAGGAAGACAGCTTCATTTTGCCTGCACCATCCTACTCCCCCAAGCAGGCATTGTTCAGTGCCAAGAGGGAACTTCGCAGCTAGAAAGGGTTCCCCTTGCCGGGAAAGGAAAAGCAGGGTGGGCGACTGGCTTCCCCAGTCTTTCAGGGAACTGCATAAAAATCCCCCTTTGATTTCACCCCACCCAGACTGGCAAAGCTGAGACATATAGGGATGGCTAGGAATAAGGAAGAAAAGCAGAGGCTACCAATAGCAGCCATGCAGCAAGAGCCATCACAGTACACAGTCACCTGCTCTACAGATAAATCTGTGGTTCACAGTGACCTATCCTATAGATAAACACAGAAGTTTTCTCCACGAAAGAAGGAACCAATGGCCAGCACAGCTGTAGAGGACCTCCTATATATTTCACCAGTTTTTGCTCCCCAGGTATTCTTGTTTACTGACCCCAGCTGCCTAAGTCCCTCCTCACTCCCTCCCACTCCGGCTGCCACCAGAGCCTGGGAACTGCACCAGTAGCCAGCCTAGGCCTCTGCAGCTACAGGAGTGCAAAATGGCAGCCTAGACTCCCACAGCTGACCCCTACCACTGCATGCATGTTCAGGAATAGCCCCTCCAGCTGTGCCCTTGCACTTTACCAGCCTGATGCCTGTCACAGGCCTCTACTGCCTACATCTGGGGGAGACTGTGCAACCAAGGAGAGTACGCTGACAGCTAAGGCCCCACACAGATGCTTATGGGCCCAGATCCGGCCCTGTCTTCTGTCACTGGCCTGCAGCACTGTGTTTACCTGTCACTAGCCCCTCTAGCTGTGCATCTGCAAGCCCCCAGCCCAACCTCTGTCACCAGCCTCTACTGCTATGTGCCCAGGATAAAATGCAGGAGCCATAGTAGTACATGCCAACATTCGGGATGCCCACAGCTACCAGTGCGTCTGCAATTGGCTGTGGCCCTGGCTGCCTGCCTTGGCCCCCACCACTATGTGTCTGTCTGCAACAGGCCCCTGCCACTACACAGACATCTGCAGCTGGCCCCTGAAGCCAAGTGTGTACATATCAACATCTTTAGCCACCACTGCTGCCTGCACTGGTCCCTAGTCACTGGACCTAGAGATGCTGAAGAAGACCCCAATAGCTCTTGCAGCTGCTGAAGATCCCTTGCAAAACTTGCCAAGGACCACACAGTTGTCAATGTTGTAGACTCTGCTGGTCTGAGCCAAATAGACAACGTGCCCTCCTGGACCCACTGCTGCCACACATCCTCACATTTGGCACCCTATGCCACTAGACCCATGGTCCCAGCATGCTCTGTGCTGCATAGCCACAGGAGAGTGTTCCCACACTGAAATCAGTCCATAAAGTCTGGAGAGGTGACTCTTTCTTCAAATGCACAGACACTATACTAGGCTACAGACATCATGAAGAATCAGGGAAACATGAATCCATCAAAGGAATATAGTAAACTTCCACTAGTTGGCCTGAAAGAAATGGATTTCCAGGATTTATCCAGCAAAACATTCCAAATTATTGTTCTAAAGATGCTCAAAGAGCTATAAGAAAACACAGATAAACAATTTAATGACATCAGGAAAACAATATAAGAGCAAAATGAGAAGTTCAACAAAGAGACAGAAAACTTTAAAAAAAAAAAAACAGCAATTTTAGAGCTGAAGAACACAATGAATGAGCTGAAGATTCAACAGAGAGCTTCAACAACAGACTTGACCAAGCAGATGAAAGAATCAGTAAGTTTGAACACAAATCAATTGACATTATTCAATTAGAGGAAAAAAAGAAAAAAGAGGGAAAAAAGAGTGAAGAAAACCTACATGATCTATGGGATATCATCAAAACAACCAATTTTCAAATTACAGTCATGTGTCACATAACAACAAGGATACATTTTGAGAAATGTGTTGTTAGGCGATTTCATTGTTGTGTGAACATTATAGAGTATACTTACGCAAACCTAGATGGTGTAGCCTACTGCACAGCTAGGCTATACAGTATAGCCTGTTGCTCCTAGGCTACAAACCCGTACAGCACCTTACCATACTGACTACTGTAGGCAACTGTAACACAATGGTAATTATTTGCGTATCTAAACATAAAAAAGGTACAGTAAAAATATGGTATAAAAGATAAAAAAGGGTACACCTGTATAGGGCACTTGCCATGACTAGAGCTTGCAGGACTGGCATTTGCTCTGGGTGAGTCAGTGAGTGAGTGATGAGTGAATGTAAATGCCTAGGACATTACTGTACACTACTGTGTACAGTACTGTACACTTAGGCTACTCTAAATTTATTTACAAATATTTTTCTTTCTTAAATAATAAATTAACATTATCTTCCTGTGACATTGAACAAAAAAGTTTAAAAAGTAAAAAAATTTTAAAGAGAAAAGCTTATAGAATAAGGATATACAGCTGTACAACGTGTTTGTGTTTTAAGCTAAGTGTTATTACAAAAGAGTCAATAAGTTAAAAAAAACTAAAAAGTTTATAAAGCTCTTCTCTATTTAAATTTTCTTTTTAAACTTTTTTCTTAAAAACTAAGACACAAACACACACATTAGCCTAGACTCACACAGGGTCAAGATCATCAATATTACTGTCTTCGACCTCCACATCTTGTTCCACTAGAAGGTCTTCAGAGGCAATAACACACGTGGAGCTGTCATCTCCTATGGTAACAATGCCTTATTCCAGAATACCTCCTGAAGGATCTGCCTGAGGCTCTTCTTGAGAAGGTGTCACTCTTTTCAGAACTGTGTCCATGGTGGTTTGCTTGGTTTGTTTTTTTTTTCATCACAGATTTGCTAGTAAGCAGATAATGCACCATGAACATGCCCCTCTATTAATGAAAATCTTTTGGTGTTGAGGTCTATGTTTTCAAATTTTTTCAGGACCTTCTTGATGTCTTCAAAAGCTTCTGCTAAACCCTTCTATGTGAATTTTCTTGGGGCTTCTTCTTTTTCTTCTCCTGTAGTATCCTTTTCTCTTGCCTCTTCTTCAGCTATGTGCTCCTGTTCCAGTTCAAACGACTTCTCAGTAGTCAATTATACCTCAGTAAAGTTGCTTTTAAAAAATTAGAAATAGAGACCAGAAAAATAATACAAAATATCAATGAAACTAAGAGCTGGTTTTTTGAAAAGATAAGCAAAATCAACAAACCTTTAGCTAGACTAAGAAAAAAAGAGAGAAGACACAAATAAATATAATCAGAAATGAAAAAGGAGACATTACAATTGATACCACAGATATACAAAGATCATAAGAGATTACTATGAACAGTTATATGCCAATAAATTTGATAACCTAGAAGAAACGGATAAATTCCTAGAAACATACAACCTACCAAGACTGAATCATGAAGAAACAGAAAATCCGAACAGAACAATAATGAGTAAGGAGATTGAATCAGTAATCAAAAACTTCTCAACACAGGAAAGTCCAAGACCATATGGTTTCCCTGGTGAATTCTACCAAATATTTAAACAATAATTAATGCCAATCTTTCTTAAACTCTTCCAAAAAATTGAAAAGGAGGGAACACTCCCAATCTCCCTTTAAAAGGCCAGCATTACCCTGATACTAAATCCAGATAAGGACACTACAAGAGAAGAAACTACAGGCCAATATCCCTGATGACTATAGATGCAAAAATTCTCAACAAAATATTAGCAAACCCAAGTTAACAGCACATTAAAAGGATCATACACCATGATCAAACTAAAAAGCATCTGTACAGCAAAGGAAACAAACTATTGACAAAATGAAAAGCAGCCTATGGAATGGGAAAAAATATTTGCAAATCATATACCTTATAAAAGGTTAATATCCAAAATATATAAAGAACTCATACAACTCAATAGCAAAAATAAACAATCCAATTAAAAAAATGGGCAGAGGAACTGAATAGACACCTTCTCAAAGAAGGCATACAAATGGCCAATGAGTACATCAAAATGTACTCAACATCACTAATCATCAGGGAAATGCAAATCAAAACCACAATGAGCTATCACCTCACACATGTTAGAATGACTATCATGAAGAAGCAAGAGGTAATAAGTGTTGGCAAGAATGTGGAGAAAAGGGAACCCTGCGTACTGTTGGTGGGAATGTAAATCAGTGCAACCACCATGGAAAACAATATAGAGGTTCATAAAAAATGAAAAATAGAACTCCCATATGATCCAGCAATCTCTCTTCTTGGTATATATCCAAAGGAAATGAAAACAAGATCTTGAAGAGATATCTGCACTCCTGTGTTCATTGCAGCATTATTCACAATAGCTAAGGTATGGAATCAGCCTATGTGTCTGTCACTGGATGAATGGATAAAGAAGATATGGTTTATACATTCAATGGAATATTATCCAGCCATGAGAAAGTAGGAAATCCTTCTTTTGCAGCAACATGGATGGAACTTGAAAGCATTATGCTAAGCGAAATAAGCCAGACAGAGACAGACAAATACGGCATGATATTACTTACATGTGGAATCTAAAAAAGCTGAAATCATAGAAACAGATAGTAGACTGGTGGTTACCAGGGGCTGGGGAGAGTGGGGAAAATGGAGAGACGTTGGTCAAAGGGTACAATCTTCTGGTCATAAGATGATTATGGTCTGGGGATCTAATGTATAGCATGGTGACTATAATTAATAATACTGTATTATATACTGGAAAGTTGTTGAGAGAGTAGATTTTAAATGTTTTCTCTCCAAAAAGGAAATGGTAATTACGTGACATGATAGAGGTGTTAGCTAAGCTATAGTGGTAATCATTTTGTAATATACAAGTGTATCAAATCAACATGTTATACCTTAAACAACGTTATACGTCAATTATATCTCAATAAGGCTGGAAAAAATAAATAAAAAATAATTGTGCACAAAAACTAATGTCATCTTTTCCAGCAGCAGAATGGATGTGTTTGATCTGAAGTGTAGTTTGATTTTTAAGAAATACCACAGGCACAGATGCTTCTGTGTCACTTGTATTTGTTTCTATAATTGAGACATGGACTTATCTTACAAATGGAACAAGAAGGCCCGAATCATTACTTTCTACTTACTACATCCTACAATACACAGTCCCCAAAATCATCCCCAAATTTCAATAGTGCTGAAGTTGAAACACCTGGATCTGTAGATAAAGTGCTCTGAGAGCACCGAGGAGGGAGAGATTAGTTTCTGCCAGGGGGAATCAGGGAGGTTATGCGGATAAGTGAGTATTTGAATTTGGTCCAGAGAGTTGGGTAGTGTTTTAACTGGCAGAGATTTGGGATTGGGATTTCTAGGTAGAAAAGGCATGATTACCATAGAATATTGCATATTTGGGGAACGATGGGTAGGGGTGCTACTTATTAGAGAACAACTTTCAAATAATTGCAAATTAACAGGGTTTTATCATCTCATCTTATAAGGTAGGTCTAATTTCAAGCCCCGTCTCGGGTTGGAAAGTAACCTTCTAATGGAGTGGAAAGGAACCTTCTAATGGAGTGGAAAGGCCTGCTGTGGCTTTCACCTGGAGATGCAGCTCAAAGAGAAGGTGAGTAGGCCTCCTCCAGGACCTGAGCTGTGCTTAGTTCCTTCCCAGCCCAAGGGGCATTCTTCTGAAAGAAAGCCATAAGATTTCTGGGTGAGGAAGCAGAGTGCTGTCCTTATGAACAATAATAATCATAATCTATGTCTTTGAGTGTGAGAGTTTATGGTGCTTTCAGAGCAGATGTTCTCTGCTGGAGAGCTGGCTTTAGGGGGAAGATTTGCTCTCAAGGAAGTCATTTTCTGCCTGCTTTCCTGCCCTACACAGCAGTTCTAGATATTTATGGCATAGAATTGGAACATTTGTTATTTTGACTTGTCATTATTAAATAATTTCACAGATAATCAGTTTGTTTGCTTAAAAGTACATGTCAACTCTGCTTTCTTAACATCCTATCCCCAGCTGACTCCATACAATAGCCTCATAATTATGTTAAACCAGGTAGAACCAAGACTGAGCTAACTTACCATTCCCCATCACAAGTGTCTCTCCATTTTCCAGGTTCAAATCTGAATTTTTACCCTGCATTGTTTATGAAGAGCAACTGTATTAATTTCCTGTTGCCACTGTAAAAAATCACCACAAACACAGTGGCTTAAAACAATACAAACGTATTCCCTTATAATCTGGAGGCCAGAAGTCCAAAATAAGTGGGGCTGGCTCCATGGCATAGTGGTTCAGTAGGCGCGCTCGGCTGCTGGTGGCCCGGGTTTGGATTCCTGGCGCGCACCAATGCACCACTTGTCAGGCCATGATGTGGCGGCATCCCACAAAAAGTAGAGGAAGATGGGCACTGATGTTAGCTCAGGGCCAGTCTTCCTCAGCAAAAAGAGGAGGATTGACATGGATGTTAGCTCAGGGCTGATCTTCCTAACAAGAAAGAAAAATAAAAAGTCCAAAATAAGTCTTATAGATCTAAAATTTGCACTGTAGCTAAAAATTTTCCTGCATTCTAGTTGACAGACACACAGACAAGTATTAGAGTCAGCAAGGCCCTGAAGATACATACCTGGGAGATTTGTGTGTGTGTGTATTTGTGTGTGTGTTTGTGTGTGTGTGTTTGTGTATGTTTCATCTCTGTCCCAGTACTATCCTATCTTGGGTTCTACCTACCCCCATTCTCCCCTCAAAACTGGGCCAGTCAGATGTGGTTTGCCCAAGGAGTTCAGTGTCATGTTGTAGTGGCATTGAGCCATGCACCACTGTTTCATTAGAGGGTTTCCTCAGCCCAATATTCACTCCCAGAGCAGAGGAGAAAGAAGAAAAGGAAAGGGGAAGAAGTAGAAAAAGGAATAATGAATTCCCCCTGTTACATTGAGCGCTAAGAAGACTCATCCACTCGAAGACCCTGTACCATGATCACCCTACACTCCACTACAGGAAAAAAGGGAAATTGAGGGCCAGGGAGGTTCTATTCCTTTATCCACCCAACAGTCAGATCAAGATTGGGAACCTATGTCAACTCTATAGGGTTAATTCAAACATTCAAAATTGACTCAACACAAGTATTATAATGACAACAAATTGTCAGTGATGTCAAGAAAAATAAAATCTAAATACACTGATAAAATCTCTTTCCTGTAATTCCTCATAGTTTAAAAGGAAGGAGGATAAGAAGTCCTTGAAGATTGATGAAAGTAAGGATTTTTTAGAAAAAAATATGGAAGTATAGATTCTTTTCATGAATTTTGTGGTTTTGTCTTTTTAAAAGGATGGTGGAAAATGTTTCTTGAGTATTCACCATGAACAAAACACTGAACTAAAATTCGGAATTAATGTCAACAGAATACTCTCCAGCTTGGCCCAGAATTAAGCATGGCGCTGGAACCATCTATGAGTAGCTTCTTCCAGCTTGGCCCAGAGTTAAGCATGGTGCTGGAATCATCTATGAGTAGCTTCTTCCAGCTTGGCCCAGAGTTAAGCATGGCGCTGGAACCATCTAGGAGTAGCTTCTTCTCCCTTGGAATATAATCATCCAAAAAAGGAAAATGAAAACTTTTAATTAATTTTGGGGTGAAATGTTTAGAAAATGTTAAGACACCATGTGTACTAAGTTGACAGTCACAAAGCTTTGAAGATTTTACAGAAATTGAAGGCTTCCTTAGAGGCGCCAGCTTCCAGCCTATGTAAACTCATCTCAGACCCCAGTCACTTCATAGCTGGTAATTCATCCCAAATCCAGGTGTCCCCCAAGGTGTCTTTAGTGAAAGACTAACAATATTAGCTTGTGAAAAGCACCTGAAGAAGAAGAATTCTTCTTAACAACCCAGATAATCAAATCACAGAATTGTAAAAAGAACCAAGCTTTCCTACACATAGAAAACAATACTAACCAGTGTGACCAGCATAAATTTCACATTTGGTATTGGAAAGTGCTTGCTAAATGTTCGTGAAGTATGTCCCCAAAAAGATCTGGCCAAATTAGAATAAATTTGTCCAGATTTCCTGAGAAATAAAACAATTTTTAAACAAATCTTGAACTACAAAACCAAAAGTTAGAGAATTTGAAGTAAAGTACTTACTGACTCCTGGACACACCTTCCAACCTGTTCTTAGTGAACCTCAGTTAGGAGGAGGTTGCTAGTTCTTTTTTTTCTTCTCTTTTTTTCTTCTGACTATACATTATCCACCATAATTGGCTTTTTTTTAGTATAATTTCTTTCTTAAAGACAAACAATTCCTGTAATAAAACTTTACACAGCATGTTGGCAAAAAACACACGTATCTGCCTCTGAGTAATCTCAATTTGCACTTCCTGATTTTTGTCGGGATGTGACATCTTGAAGTCACCAAGGGTAGGCAAAGCCGTGTCTGGTGGGGAAACTGAGGAGGGCAGGAGGTAATCTTGGCTCTGAGATGGAGTCTGCAAGACAGTGGACTCCAAGCCGGGTTCTGCCCAGAGGCGCTCCTCACCGAGGTTTCTCAGCAGTTCCAGGAGAGCTCCCCGTAGGGACTCTCCTCCCCTACTCCTGCCCCCACAGCTGTCCTTCACACCGGGGCCTCCAGGGACCCTCAGGACTTCTGGGAAACGAAAAGCGGCTTTTGCTAAATCGTTTAATACCTGACGTCTCGATTGTTTTCTTAAATAATCCTAAATTACCACAGAGATGATTAGAGGAAAACCTACCCATTGAACAATATCTTCCAACTCAAATGTGCTAGCTCAGCAGTAATCCTACCTCAGCCCTTCATAGAGATATTTTCATTTGAGGATCAAAAGAACTGCTCTCTAAGCACCTGCTGAGGAGTGGGAGTCATTAGAGCTCCAACCCAACTCTCTGCTTTGTGGAAATAGCAACCATATTCATTACTCTGCAAAAGACATTTCTCCAAATGGGATAAAGGCACTAACGAGAGAAGAGAGTCCTTCCCCTGGAGATACTGTTTTGCCTTTTTGGGGAGAAAGGGAAACCTTAACTGATCTAAATACTTCTGTAAGCGCCGCAGCAGTCCCGATCAGCCTCAGGCTGAAGTTAGTTAGGCTTAACATAAATTCAAGTGTCTGTTATGTTTATATACATACTATATCTTAATATATGTATACCTACTATATATATTAAATATATTATGGTATATTTATTTAATTATCATTTTTATAATATATTTAATATTTAATATATACCATAGATATATATACCATATATATAACATAGATATAATGTATATATATTTAATATATACTATATTTAAATATAAAAATATGCCATATTTTAATAGTATTTTCTTAATTAGAAAATAAAATTTGTTTAAAGCAAAAGACTATTTGGAAAATAGGAAAAGATAAAAAAATTTATTCACATTATCAGTGGCAAGTGCTATAAACATTTTGTGTATGGTTCTTTAGATTTTCTTTTTGTCCATAGGTATCATGTTTCCCCCCCAAAATATATAATAAAGTACGTCCCTTATTGAGACCAATTTCTTTTTACCCACTTAGCAATGTATCATAAACTCTACTCATGTCAAAAACAGTATTATCCTACAACATGATATTTTCAAATAGCTTTAACATATTCTATTATAAAGATGCATTGTAGTTTAACCAATTCCCTAGTGTTGGACATTTAGGTTTATTTCTATTTTTATGATATTTAAAGATATATATACCGCAATAAACATCTTTAAACACATGAATAATTTTAACATAAGATAAATCCCATATGTAAAATTTCTGGGTTAAAGTGTATGTACATTTTTAACACTTTTAAAACATTTTACCCAATTGTTCTTCAGAAACGTTATACAAACCTTCTTCCCCACAGAAAATATACGTGTCTAGTTTCTTTAGATCATTGTCAAAACTAAAGAGTATTGTTTTAAATCCTGCCCAAATGGATACAAGATTTAACATCAATTGTCTAAGTGTTTTTATTTAATTAATAGTGAGATTAGACGTGCTTTCATGCTTGTTTGTGCTATTTCATGTTTATTTATCACGTATATTTCTTAGAGAGAACTGGCCTGTTCATGCTTTGCCCATTTTAATGGGGTCTTCATTTTTTTCTTATTAATTTGTAAGTGATTTTTAAACATTGAAAAGATACATCGTTTGCCTGTCATATATGTTGCAAATATTTCCTCACACTGTAATTTATATTTATATTTAGTCATTGTGATTTAAGTTCAGAAATATAACATTGTTCTTATCTGCAGATCTATCTTTCCTTTATTTTTCTACTGTTAATATTACACCTCTACAGTTTCTTTCTGATACTAAAGTGTATATAAATATTCAAACAGTTTCTTCTCTCTTAATGTGCCATTTTTTTTACTATAACTTTTAATTCATTAGAATTTATTTTGGTGGATTTTATAGGATAACGTCCAAACCCTTATTTTTGAAGGACTAGAAGTTTAGAAACTTGGAGGTACTAAAAGGCAAAGGTGCCACCTATAGAAAAGATGGCCTAATGGTGGAAGGATCTGTGAGTTCTGTGTCCTGGTCTATGTCAGGTACACCTCAGTGAACGTGGTAGGCAAATTCCTTAACCTGTCTCTCTCTTTCGGTAATGCCTGCAGAGTTGCCATGAGGATTAAAGGAAATAAGATTTTGAAAAATAAGAGTACTGCTATTGTCTCCTTATATTAAAGGATTTGAGAGGGTGGGGGTATGAGGGTATGGAACTCCATTTTTCTTTTGGAAGCTTGATTCTAAGGAAAACATTTGCAGGGAAATAAGAAAGGTGGAAAGAAGTGAGAGATTTGGGGCTAAAAATAAAGAATACATGTGGTTCTTTTCCTCATCTACTTCCCTGTTTTGAACAAGAAAATGATTTAATTGCATCCTAAAAGAGGTTTGGCCTGTGTGTTGCCTTAGAGATGTACTTCTTCCATGGCTATGTGGATGCTCAATAACTATTGTACTAAATTGAATCACTGAGTCCTCTCTAGTGTTATTTGAGACTCTCCTCTCTCTTTTCCTACCCCTTATTCTGCTTGCACATCTCCTTCATAAATGTAGGGCTTTTGCTTTGTTTTTGTAGATCACCTGACTATATCAAGTGATGTAGGAGGTTTTAACAATATGTATCAAAGATTTAATATTTGTGTAATTTGGCTATATCGAAAAGAGCTCATCCTTGAGAAACGTTGCAAGTATTAAACAGGGCTCTCCTAAAAATGTAAGTAGGATTAAACATGTTTCAATTATAAGGGGGGTATCCTTATTACATCAGAACAAATAGTTCACTTGGTAGATTCTCTTAAGTAAATCAGTTTTATGTTATTAAGGTACATACTACTCCCACATATAATGATATTTTTCTTAAAAAAAAAAAAAGTATTTTTCTGTTATGGATCCAGTCTTTATTTTTCAAAATGGAGGAAATGGTATCAGCATCAAGCCATTTTCATTCATGTTAGGTACTAGTTCTAAAAGAAGCATTTTTACGTTTATTTATTTATTTATTTATTTTTTAATCCTTTTTTTTTTTTTTTTTTTGTGAGGAAGATCAGCCCTGAGCTAACATCCGTGCTAATCCTCGTCTTTTTGCTGAGGAAGACCGGCTCTGAGCTAACATCTATTGCCAATCCTCCTCCTTTTTTTTTTCCCCCCAAAGCCCCAGTAGATTGTTGTATGTCACAGCTGCACATCCTTCCAGCTGCTGTATGTGGGACGCGGCCTCAGCATGGCCGGACAAGCAGTGCATCGGTGCGCGCCCGGGGAACCGAACCCAGGCCGCCAGTAGCGGAGCTCGCGCACTTAACCGCTAAGCCACAAGGCCGGCCCTTTACGTTTATTTTTAAAGAGATGAGCTGTGCCCTGAAAAACAGAAAACAGATTCTATGAGGAAATATTTTAAGTGTTACTCGACCAATAGATGTTGCTCAAAGCAACGGGCGATTCTGAAAACACACCTTAGTGGAGGAGGGGAGACATCTGGTGGCCGCCAGTTGGAAAGAATGCAAGTCACCAGATACCAGGCTCGAGAGAGAGGGTTTTTGTCATGTTTCTTCATAAGAAAATAATGAATAAATAAAAATTTAGATAGAAGGAAAGCATATTAAAGGTCTTAATGCTTACTGCTTTGCCTTCATTACCAACAGTTAAAATTATTTTAAATGAGATTGAATTTTAAAAATGTATATATATATATATGTTTTTTCTCTAGCTAGCTCCTCTAAATTTCTTTAATACCATTTTTAGCCCTGATGCAAGTATTAATACAATTTTGGGGAAATAAAAACAATGATGAGCTATCTAAGAATATGAGGGAAAAGCTTTCTCATAATCTATTTTCTGTATTGCTATTGGCAACCTCTATCAAAGTGTAAAGTGCTCACAGAGAAAAAGCAATTTCACTTCTAGGACAGGATGTCACTCATATACTGGCAAAAGTACACAAACATAAGTGAAAATCATATTTATTAAACATTGTTTGCAAGAAACAAAAACCTCAAAACAACTTGGATTTCTATTGCTAGCAGAATGATTAAATAAATTAGAATATGTCAATGTAATAAAACATAACTGATACAAAGAATGAGGTAGATCTATATTATCAATAAGTTATTTTCTGAATGCATTATAGTGTTAAAATATTTATGTGAAGAGGATATGTGTGTATGTAAATATTTGCTTAGAAGTTCACGAAATACATATTTTGATTGAATGCTAAATGATCAAGTGTTAAAATCCATACTCAGCTAATGCTGAGGCTACAGCCAAAGATCACCCCTAAGAGAATGAACTTCTTTAGATAAAATTAAAAATCTGATATTTTATCAAATATAACAATTAATTTTTATTCAAATTTTAGCAGGAAAATATTAGAAATTTAATATGAGAGGTAAAGTAAGGTCTCAGCATTGACACACAAAGTTGCTCTTAGGGTCACTCTACTGCATATTTGTGATGCTAGGGAGATGTTGATTTTCAAATGGCACATTTTACAACGTCATTTACCTTTTGTACAGTAGAATATAACCTAGGATAAAAAATGTTAAGTAATCCATTCTCTAGATGGAACGTTGTATCTTGGTTTTGTAACTAAAAGTCTATAGCAATCATTTTGATAAGATTTTTGCATAAATTTTAGGTGCCATAGATTCAAAACTGTAAGGAATTGCCTTAAAACATTTTCATTTAGTATATTGGTTTGAAATTTGAATAATGAGAAGAATATAAGGTTTTGGATTTCTCATTTTTCTGTATAATTTTTTGGATTATTTTTCTTTAAACTTTCTAATATATTTTATGTCTCAATTGAAGATGAAATTTCTATATGAGAATTCATCACATCCTTTGGGTAATGAATTAAAAAGTATATGACAGTTTTGCTGCTTCAAAATTTCTTGATGAGAAAAACTCCAAAATCATGAACATCAAACTTAGCAGAAAGCAAAAGTTCCTCAGTTAAAGAAGACCTTTTCCTAGTTTAACCAAGAAGAACAATAGGTTTTTAAAAGGAGAAAAATTTATTGCACTTGTATGATACACAAGAAAGAGACACGTTAGTAACCCCTTTTCCACATTTGCAAAACACTACATTTTCAGGGTTTTCTTCAATTCCATTCACATTATACAGACATATTAATAAAATATAATTCAGAAAGTGTCCATTTTCTTTGGAGGATAATTACACTTTAGCATAGAGTGATGGCATATTTTTGGTATCTTCTCCAATCCTTTTTAAAATGTCTGTTTATATTAGTATGACAAAAAAGGAATTCTAATAAAAAAATTAATTGAATTTGTCTTAAATAGAAGTTACTACTGATTGTCTCAAATGTAGAAAAGATGCAATGAGAATATTTTACCAAAAATGGAAGCATGTGCGTCTCTGTTCCAAATTCTGTGTTCTCTTTACTGAGTGGCCCTTTTTCAGAAGTTAGCCTGATTCTTTGGAAAAAGAAGTTATGCTAACAGCATAGAAGACTCTGAGTTAACTCATTCTGCTCAAGTTTTGTAGGGAGTGTTTAAGACAAAACCCATGCTTCTATCTCCTTGTATGGAGTCTAGTCCATTTCTGAAGCATGTCTAGGAAGGAGATAGGACTGTGCTGCCATTTACCAGCACCGTATAGCAGGGGAAAGCAGAGAAATGCAGGACGTCAGACCTCATGGATGGGTCTCACAATCGGAGGGCTGTAAAGTCAACAAAATATGACCTTGTCATATTCCGTAAGCTCAACTAGGGAATACACGTAAAGCACTGGAGACAAAGCACTCAAACAGTTGTTTCAGCTGTGAACTGACCTAGAACTGAACGAGCTGTATTTTTCACAGCACTGACTATGATTATCCAGATTTGGATGTTTGGTAGACATTTTCTCAAAAATGAATTGATTGGAATGGAAATGGAAAGCAATTGAAAGCATTTGTGACCAAAGATTGTTTTTAAATGAACTTTTAAGGGAAAATATGAGTTTTGGAAAACTTATATCCCTCACTGTCAGAATAACAGCTTTTCAAAATGTAAAGGCTGTTCTGATGAGCTTGGTGGTGATATTAACACATGTGATTTAAAAAATATTCTATGATGAAATATTGCAACATTTAAAAGATCTGCATGACTCAGTGAGCCAGTATTCTCAAAATGACCAATGTATCATGTTACAAAATCAAGTATGAGTAAGAGATCCATTGACAATGCAAAATAGAGCAATGGTTTCTAACGTAATAGTACAAAAAATTCATTGATAAGATTTCAGATTTCATATTCTGGCTAACCTTTATGAAACTACCACTTGGGGAATTTTGGTGTATCTAGAATTGTGAAAGAACATCTGCAATTATATTAAATGGCTACTGAAATAGTTCTCCCTTTATCAACTACATATCTGTAGGAGCCATATTTTCCTCATTGTACAGCAACCAAAACAGCATAAAAGGCAGATCAAATATAGAGGCATAAATGAAAACCCAGTTGCTTTCCGTTCCTCTGGATATTAAAGAGATTTGCAAAAACGATGCCCATCTTCTTACTTTGTGTATGTGTGTGTTTGGAAAATATAGTAACTGTTCATCAAAAATTATGCTATGTATGTTAATATGGAATGGGTTCATTACTGTTATTTTAAATGAATTAACAAATAAATATTTTCAGAATTTTTTAGTTTTAATTTTCAATATGGTGAGTTTGATAGATATAACCCACACAAACAAGAAATCCTGGAAATATACAATAAATTTAAGGGGGTTAAATGAACTTGAGACCAAAAAGTCTAACTGCTATTCTCTGCTCTATCCTCTCTTCATAATACTCAGGCCCTGAATGCTGCTCATGTCTCCAATTCTCCCTGTCTCGAATTCCACCTATGATGAAATCCAGTTCTTTGATACTATAATGGGGAGGGTAAGTCTTCAGCTATTAAGTCTAAAGAGGGTACTGTTATGGACTGAACTGTGTCCCTCCAAAATTCATATGCTGAAGTCCCTAACTCCCAGTACCTCAAAGTGTGGCTGTATTAGGAGATAAGGTCATTAAAGATGTAATTAAGTTAAAACGAGGCTGTTAGAGTGTGCCTGAATCCAATAGGACTGATGTCCTTATAAGAAGAGAGATTAGAACACATAGGGGTGCACATACATGGAAGGACGAGCCTGTGAAGAGGCAGCAAGGGGGCAACTATCTGCAAGTCAAGGAGAGAGGCCTCAGAGGAAACCAACCCTGCCAACACCTTGATCTTGGACTTCCAGCCTCAACTGTGAGACAAGAAATTTCTGTGGTTTAAGCCCCCCAGCCTGTGGTATTTAGTTATGGCAGCCCTAGCAAACCAATACAGGTACTTACAAACGTTCTTTGACTCTTCAAATGCAGCACTGACAAACTCCCTCCAGCGCTCGCACACACCATCCCTGTATGCACTCACTTCTCCTCCCTCTAATGTCCCCTTGTCCAATCCTTTACCTTCCTGCTTCCTGCCCATCCTTCAGGACACAGGAACCTTTAGGAAAGTTACTTGTAACTTTCCCTAGGAAGTCTACCTGACCTGCCATATCAGTGTTTTCTTTCTCCTCTTTTCTTCTCTAGCGCCCAGTACCTCCTTTCTGTTATAGCATTTATCAACTGCGTTTTTTTTTTAATTTAATTATCTACATCCTCCTCCAACCTGCTCTGCGAGGGCAGTGACAAAACCACAAAATTATGATAGCATGTATTTGTCATATAGTTTGATTTTACTCAACTATCTTATGCTCATTATTTCTCTCTGACTTCACTGATCTTACTATTTAGTTTCACTAGCATATAAGTGGCTTGATTTTGCTCATTAGTCCTTATTATTCAGAAAGTAGCAAGACATTTTATCTTGACTTTCACCCAACAGCCCCATTGGTAATTAGACTCTGATTCTTATAGATCTATTTCTAAAAAGCAACACAAATTTAGCTTGCTCTCCATCAGCAAGAACCACTTTTATCTGATTTCTCCTTATTTTTTTCCAAGACTTAGAAATTAGTATTGATGTAATAAATATTTGGGAATGAAATGAATGCATTCAATTGCACTGGTACATAGTTCATAAATGATGATGCGGAAAAAAAGAACCTATAACATAGAATAAATGATATTCAGAAAATTTTAAATTTTAATCATTCTGATTATAGGTTTTGGCCTTGCCCAGTGAGTTCAATTTTTTTTAAATATTCTATTTCAGGCCTTCCAAATTTCATACTCTGCAATGGACAACACAGCTGTAGGGCAGACAACTTTTCTCTTCTTTCCTTCTAGGTTCTTTGGCTAGTCTAATAATTAAATTGACATAAGACAGATTAATAGAAGAAAAACAAATTTAGTATGTTTGGGAGCACCATAAAAATATGAGACTCCCCAGCAGTCAGGTAATTGAGGCTTATATATCATCCTGAGCTAAGAAGGGAGTAGGGGTTTGGGGCTTCAATGGGGAGGAAGACAATTCACAGGAAGATGAGAAGAGCAAATGTTTGGTAAACAGATATTTGCCCTGCCATGTAGATAAGTCTTCTGTACAAAAAATTCTCTCTGGCAATAGCTCTCTTCCTGATACAAATCCCCTATACAATTTTTTGTGTGTGTATGTGAGGAAGATTAGACCTGAGCTAACATCTGTTGCCAATCCTCCTCTTTTTGTTGAGGAAGATTGTTCCTGAGCTAACATCTGTGCCCATCTTCCTCTCTTATATATGCAGGATGCTGCCACAGCATGGCTTGATAAGTGGTGCATGGGTCCGTACCTGGGATCCGAACCTGCGAACCTTGGGCTGCCGAGGAGGAGCATGCAAACTCAACCACTACGCCACCAGGCGGTCCCCCATCCAAATTTTTTTAGGCAGTTAAGAGGGCAGTTACTAGCTCTTCCTGAGTCTGCTGGGCCCCAGTTGTCTTCAGCGTGAACTAATCCACGTGCCATAGTGGCACATTCTGGACTAGCGTATTCTGCTCCTCCTCACAGCCTATTAAAACGCTTTCATGGAGAATTGTGTATATAGTGATAAATAACTAAAGTTTTAATGCTTATTTTGTATTAATTATATTTATTTGAAATGTAATGATAGTATTATTCAGTCCAATAACATTGCAGTTTGAAATTCTACAATATTACATTCAACATTGTTCTCATCATTAATTCCTATTCCACCCGGCAAACTATGTTCATGCCTCATGGCCTGACTCAAATTTCAACTCTTCTTTGAAGTATTCCTCTAATCCTGTTATGTGCTCACATGACACTCATAGATATCTTTACTATAGCACGGCTCACAGTACACTGCTATTAGTTATTTACATATATATTTTCCTGCTGGTCTGTAAGCTCTTCTGCGGAGGGGTCTATTCGCGTTTATATACCCAGACCTCTAACAGGCACTTATTAGATGAATGAATAAAAGAAAAAAATTTTACCTTATGGAGAAAAGATAACTAGACTTACAGCGTTAAGCCCTGACTGTTGGGTTTTCTCTTTTTTATAATGCAAGTGAGTGACTCAAGCTTTGATTGCTGAGCCATCCATTTCAAAGAGGCATCTACTTCAAGAGGGCTATCTCAAATACACACATTGCCAGCCAGACGACTAGATGAAGAGTCAGGCCACCTCCCCCAAGTGAGGCTCCTTTGTTTTAGAGATCCTGGTTGATTTAGATAACCGGCCATTGGGGCTGCTTGCTTTTTTTTAATTTCCTTTTCTCTTGCCGTGCTTTAAGTTTCTGCTCTTATGTTTTAAACTCATCAATAAAGACTGAGCCCACAAAACCCAGGCCCCCACCATCAACCCCAATAAAAGTAGAACTCCAGACCCATATGCTCTCTCTCTTTCCCTCTACTCATGATCTCGCTCTGTGGTCCCAGGTATGCTGTGTAATTTCCAGGTCTTGTAACAAACTTTTACTTTTCGAAAGTTTCCTGAAGGTTATTGCCGGAGGGCATTTTGCAATCACAAAATTTGTTATTGATAGTGCGAGAGTGGCACAAACAAGACTGCACTTCCCAGAATCCTTTGCAGCTGGGGTAAACATGTGACTGAGTCCTAGCGAGCAGAAATGATGGGTACCACTTGCAGGCTGAGCCCCGGAGACCTCCCAGGTGTACTCATTGGTGTTTGTCTCCCTTCTGGCTGATTAGGCTGTCAAGTCCCACTGTGAGCTTGGAAGCCACATGTGGTGGCAGACCTGCTGGCAGTCAAGTGCAGCCACTCCACATCCACCCCCATGGACTTAGAACCGTCTTCCACTGTCTCACGACTGAGAAGTAAACTTGTATTTTGTTAAGCCAAAATATGCTTGTATCTATTTTTTATTGTGGCCTAGCTAACCCTAATATACTGATCAGGGAAGGAATTGACCGAGTCTAAATGATTTAGTCCTCTTTCCTAATTCAGGCCAAATTAGAGATGAACGTCTAGGGATTCACCCATTCATTCATTTAGCCGGTATTAATTGAGTACTCACCATCTGCCACATTCTCTGCTGTATGCTGAAGAGACAACCGTAAACAAGGCAGAATGCATGCCTTCATGGGCCACAAAGAATAGTGGGAAAGACAAACAGTAGACAAATAAGCAAAACTCAAAAAAACCCAAAATAGTTTTAAGTTGTGATAAGTGCTATGAAGGAAACAGCATATGAGGCTAGAAAATAAAAGGCGTGCACGTGGAGGATTTTAGATGGGCGGATGTTCAGGAGAGACCTCCCTGAGAACATGATGTTGATGTCGAGACCCAAAGGATGAGAAGGACCCATCTATGTGAAGACTGGAATTAAAATCATTCCAGGAGGAGGTTGTTGCATGCAGAGGTTATACTGTGGGAAATAACTTGGCAAGTTTGAAGCTTGAAAAAAAGCCAATGTGGCACATGGAATGAGAGACGATGTTGAGTTGAGCAAAGCTAAACTCCAGGGCAGTTTTCAGCCAGGTAAGTGTGCCAACATTCAGGCTCTCCATTCATAAGTCTACTCCTGGACTAGCTGAAGACAAAGATCCTCATATCTTCTGTTTCCTTTACCCAATTATTTTGTCCTATGTAGACAGATGGCACTGCAAGGAAACACAGGGCCAAAAGCCAAAGTGGGCCAATGTATTAGATTCTTTTTTTTTTAATTAAGGGCCACCTGGGTGACTAAATTAATTTTTTTTTTTGGTGGGGAAGATTGACCCTGAGCTAACATGTGTTGCCAATCTTCCTCTTTTTGCCTGAGGAAGATTGTCCCTGGGCTAACATCTGTGCCAATCTTCCTCTATTTTACATGCAGGATGCTACCACAGTGTGGCTTGATGAGTGGTGTGTAGATCTGCACCCAGGATCCAAACCCACGAACCCTGGGCCATGGAAGCAGAATGCACGAACTCAACCACTATGCCACCACGCCGGCCCCCTAAATTAATTTTATAAAACAAAAAAAGGAGTTCTGTAAAGATATTTTTTACTCTGCTTTATGCCTAGTTATATGCATAAACTTTACTAATTAATCGTTCAGAAATATGAATAAACACATTGTCTCTTCTATGAGTTAGATCATTCAACACATCAATATAATTTACTAGTAGAAAACTATCACTCATTTGAGTTACTTTACTGTTATTATTATTTGATTATCCAAAGATAACGTCATACAGCTAAGATATTGAGGCTTTATTCTTTTCCTAAATGTGCCAATGACTTCCCATTTCTACAGCATCCATTTCCATGATTTTCTTAACCACCATGTCCAACCTCAGGTTAGCCTCAGTGCTGCTGTGACAAATTGTCTGGCCAGTAGCTACATGTGTAATTATCTCCATCGATTTCTTACAGTTTTATGCACAATGTGTTGCCTAAAGGATTCTTCCCTGAATGTCATGAGTCAAGGACAGCTAATATAAAAGTCATGGGATATCATTTAAACAGCTTTATGTAGATGGAAAAGATAACCTTCCATCTTGGAAATAGACCTCGGGCTTCTTTCTATTAATTAATTTTACCCATTGACAGGGACTGTTTGAAAAAGCATTCAGTAGATTACTGGGCCAATTCAGGATCTACAGAGCTTCTGACCTAGCACCCTAATGGATTGGTGTATTGACTGCCTCAGGGTTATGTCACTGCAGCTTGCCCTGAAAATGAAATCACCATACACAAAGAGAGACACCACCTTGGCCTCCACCAGTTGTTTCTTGGTAGTTTTGTCTTGGCAGGGGCTTACTCCTTGGGTTTTAAAGCTTCGCAAACTTCATTAAACATCTCCCAGTTGTGTGACACCACAGGAAGAGAAGCATCCTGGGTTTTATTAATTTTTAATACCGTGGTGTACCATGAGAACTGCTTTACTAAAGTAAATCAGGCTTTTGTTTCATGAATTGTCAGAAAATCCAAGATTCTAACTCAAAAGTAAGTGAGATAATATGATATGCTTTATGTGAAATATTTAGCCCTGTGCCAGGCACAAAATGAGCATGTGATAAATGGCAGCTGCCATTGTCATCATTGTTATTATCAGTTCTTACAAAATTTTTGTTAGAGACTGATTGCTTGAACTTCAAACCTACATCAGTCAATCAAATTAACAGATGTTTATTGAGAGCAGAACATGACTAACTGCTAATTCAGTGGATAGCCAGAAAGTGTAACCTTAACTCAGAGGGACAGTTCACAATGGGGTAAGTAATATTTCACATACACACACACACACACACACACACACACACACACACAAGGGTAACATTTAAGCCAGGATTTAAAGAGTATTTAGATTTTCCATTGCTAGCAAAGATATCTCCTTCTCATCCCTCCCCAAATTATGTTTTCTTTTGAAAAATTACAAACCTGCAAAAAAATGGAAAGAAGCAACACTATTCTTGACCTAGATTCCCCCATGGAAATCATTTTATCACATTTGCTTTATCTTCAGACTTTTTTTGGCTGAACCGTTTGAAAGTAAGTTGTAGAGATCCTGGCATGTCAGTCTTGATATTTCAGCATGCGACTCCAAAGAGATAATCACGATAACATTATTTCACTCAAGAATATTAAAAAAATACAGCCATAATATCATCTGGTATACAATCCATCTTCAGATTTCCCCAATTGTCACAGAACTGTTTCTCACAGCTTTGATTTTTAATCTGAGAAACAGTCAATAAACAAACATTTGGCTGTTAGCAGGGTTATATCTCCAGTCCCAGATGATTCCCACGAAGGTAGAGACTCTTGATATCATTTTATACACATGGAAGGATGGGCACTTCATCAATCCTTAAATTAACTATTTTGGTTAGTAAATAAATCATCATAATTGAATTCTATTTTATAGAACTTTCTAGAAAAATCAAGCAGAATATTAAAACAGTTACTCATATAGTTCGCTTTTTAAAAGAAAAAATATTTCATGCTAATTTTCTGATAATTGGAGGGATAAAGTGGGAAAAGGGGGGCAAATGATTGCTTTCCCTTTAATTATCTGCATAATTGGTTTCATTCTCTAAGATGCTTTGTCACTGATAATGTGGACTTAGCATTACATTGGGAATACAGGTGGCCCATAGGTAAATATTGTTTTTCTACATTCTTTCGTTAATTTGGAATAGTTAGAAACATAGAGACCTATTTCTTTTCTCTGCGTGCATTTTTGTTTGTAGCAGATAGATCACATCTCCTTGGAAATAATTAGATTAAGTAATAATGCTCTGCAGCTGCTAAGTTATTAGCCAAATGCTCACCTAATGGGATCTCTCATTAGAACTCGTGAACAGGTAATCTTTTTTGATAAATGAACTTATAATTTTCATATCCATTTGTACAATGCACAGATATCTTCTTTTATTGATTTCTAATGTCTTGGTACATAGGATGCTATCTATATTTGATTTCCCCTTTTAAAGGATGTAAAATCATTACTGACACTTGATTAAGCTCATTTTCAAAGTGGCACAAGGGTCTGGTAGAATTTAGGTCCTACTTTTGCATTAAGACTCAATTTTTTTTTCCGGTCTTAATTCAGAGGAGAGTCACATCTGATGAATAGCTTGATATGTTCACCCTTATGCAAACTCAAAATGTTATCCACATAAAAACAGTTCTCGTGTGTCCCTATTTAACCAAAGCTGCAGAATACAAGTTGAAATCAAGTTACAAATGAATACAGGTGAAAACGTTCATTTTCTTCTTTCTTCATCTGAGCCAGATTGTTTCAGGATCTAAACTGCTCCCTGATAGCAATTTAGGAACTTTAGGATGGTGCAATCTTTTTCTTGATGAACTGCGAGTTCCAATACCTTCTCTCATTGCAAGTAGAAAAAGCTTGCCTCATTTACAGGAGTTAGTAAATACACCTGCAGCACCTCCATTTTTTTTTTCTTCATTAAAAGAGGGTTGAAATTGGAACACTCTTACTCTGCTGGTGGGAATTTAAAATAATGCAGATGCTCTGGAAAACCATCTGGAAGTTCCTAAATAGGTTAAACAAAGAGTTACCAGATGACCTGAAATTCCACTCCTAGGTATAATACCCAAGAGAAAAAGAAAACGTACGTCCACACAAAAATTTGTACATATTGTTCAAAGCAGCATTATTCATAATAGCCAAAAATGGAAACAACTCAAATGTCCATCAATTGATTAATGAAAAAAAATAGCCATACAATGGAATGTTATTTGGCAATAAAAGGAAGTGAAGTACTAGTCCATGCTCCATCATAGATGAACCTTGAAAACATTATGCTAAGTAAAGAAGCCATTTACAAAAGAGAAATATTTTATAATTCCATTTACATTAAATGTCTAGAATAGGCAATTTTATAAAGACAGAAAGTAGAGTAATTTTTCTTTAGGGCTGGGAGGGTTGGGAGAGAAAGGGGTAATGACCACTAGTGAATACGGGGCTTCTTAGGAGGGTGATGAAAATGTTCTAAAATAGATTATGGTGATGGTTGCACCACTTTGTGAATACACTAAAAACCATTGAAGGGTACATTTTAAATGGATCAATTGGTGTGTGCATTATATCTCAATAAAAATGTTTTTATATGATTAATATGTTAATATATAGCATAATATAATATTTATATGTAATTATATATATATATATAGTGGTAGTTCTTTCTGGGGAAGAAGGTGGTGGTTTTGCTATCATGCAGCCACAAGGACAAGGCAAAAATTATTTAATAATTATTACTACTTTTGGAAAAGAATTTTAGAAAGAATTCTCTCCACCATATTTAACCAATTATTTTTCGAAGACAAAGTACAAGTACTATAGTTATATATCGGTGTCTATCATAATATGAACAAGACACAGACAAGTCATAGTGTATGTAGCTTGGGAAACACTTGCTCTTTAACAACAATGAATAAGTTTGAAATCACTCTGTAGGCTCTGAGTTCCAGAATATCCTTGGATGATGCTAACTTTTGCTAATGGGACTCACTTATTGAACATGTATACTAGGAGGAGTAAAAATTACTGCCTACGACAAAGCTCTGTTGGAATCGCTCTTTCCTATTGCTTAAAGACACCTCAGGCTAATCAATAGCTTTTTGATCACTTTTGAAAATAGAATAATTCAGTTAAAAAACCCTGATTTTTTCTCTTCCAACTCAGATTTGATTCGTGGCTATAGGAACCTGAAGGAGAGGGAGCTATAGTCTATTCTTTTGTGTCACCTTCCCTCCTTCATCTTGTTCTAGCTTTTTCAGGAACTGGAGGGGAGATGGCGAAGAGATGGTGGTAGCGACAAATATTTATTTATTTAACTGGGTATGAAATGGCATAGTTTGTTACTATTCTTGTCTGGTTAGCATTAATTAATATCTGCTCTTTGGCAAGTATCCAAATGCTGACTCTCTCATGGGACACAGGTGTGACTTCAGGGAATATCACAATGTTCTGTGCTGTATCAGTTGGGTCAGGCTAGCTTTTGCTGCAGTACAAACAACCCTGTAAAATTAGTGGCTTAAGATGAGAAAAATGTTTTGTTTTGTTCCATTCCTGCTCATACTAAATGTCCGTCACACATATCATGTGCAAGAGCTAGGGATTCTCCTCTGAATGTCCTCATGATAGGACTCTCACTGGTGGTATCTTGAACATGATCTCCATTGTGGAGAGCTCTGGTGGGTCTGACATCAGCAAATAATGTTCTGGAACAGAAGTGAGATATGTACCTTCTGCTCACAACTCATGGGCCTGAACAAGACTTATACCCTCACCCAGCCACAAAGAGGACAAGAAGTGTAATCTCACCATGTGCCTGGACATATTTGGCAAACACTTGGCATGCGAGTTCTGGTTAACTCAATCTCTTTCACCATCGGCATCTCACCAGTGGCAGCCTCTTGCTGCTGGAGTCCCCTTATCCAGAAGCAGGACATCTTGGGTGGGGCAAAAATGAGAGGATTCCTGCCTAGCTACCTTCTGTGGTATCCATTGAGAAGCTCGTGCATCCTTGTCACCAAGAATGTATAGCCTGTCTGGAAATATTCCATGTGTCTGAGCAATCAGATATGTCATTACTGAGGCAAGCTGGGGCAAGCTTGGTGATGCACCACCGTGCATTTACTCCCCCTCCTTCCATCCTTCAGTTCCATTTTCCCTCACCCTTATTGCCTTGGGATTGATCCTCCAAATAAGACGTTAACACTTAATCTTTGCCTCACATTCTATTCCCTGAGGAATTGAGCTAATACAAGTAGTTATCTTTGGGAGAAAAGAGAGCATAGTGATTTGGAAAGGACACAAGATGCAACTTGAGGGAGACTGGTAATATTTTACTTCTTGGCCTAGGAAGTGACACAGTGCTTGTTTTGTGATAATTCACTGAACTGTACATTTTTATTTTTGTGCACTTTTCTGTGTGTTTATTATTTTTAAAACTTAAAACCTTATGGGAAAAGAATCCATGACATTACATTTTCTCTGAAGCTATCATAGAGTCAAATCCTAAAATTGGAGCAGAGAAGCAATGGAAAGAGAATTGGAAAGGAACCGAATAGACTAAACACTGCTTTGGGTAGAACCTGAGCTCTTAAAACTTAGAAACTCTTCCTCCCTCCCTGTAGTGACATTATTTTCTCTATATCAAATGCCATAGCCAACAGGATTTCACGGCAGAGGGTAAGAACAATCCTTGGTGGAACCAAGTGATCCCATTTTATTATTCCATAATTAGCATCCTTCACAAGCCTAAGACACTTAATTCCAGTCAAAATTCAACTACGGATTTCTCGGCAGCATTTTGTGATTTGATGCCTGAGTCTGTTCAACGAAGTGTTCTTTCTTCAGGAAGGGTTGTCAGTAATACCCATATTAGAGGGTAAAAGATATAAGATCCAAAGTCGCCTCAGCGGCTCAGTTGTAATGGTAAGCTGCAGTGCCCAGTACAATGATGGTACACAGTGGAAGTGGCAGAAGTTCCTGGGAGACCCATAGGTGCCCAGCTGAGATGGGGCTAACTTAGAGGAGAAATAAATAAAAGGGCAGAGAGCACTATGGTTACTGAACAAGCAACAGGGCTTTGGGATCTTCATAAATCCTTAAGGAGGGGTGCACGTTTCACGGAGCTAAGGCCCTGCGTGAACAAGATGGAGCAAAATGAAGTGACATCAAAGTTATTACCATTAATGTTACCCCATCTTTATACAACAAAATGGGGGCAACGCAGTAAAGTGCCTTCAAAGCCACTGAGTGTTTAACTCTACATTTGTGGCTTAATATATATCAGCCTCCAAATAAGAGTGGAATATTTCTATAGTATGACACATGTCTTCAAATTACAAATATCTTGACCATTACCCAAAGCTTTGAGCTTTCATCCGAAATTTTGGCTTTGTGTAGATATGTTGTAATAGTTCTAATTTTGTGAAGTGAGTTGTAGCTCAATTACAACTGAGTTACAAGCTCAATACCTTGGCCAAAGAAATGACAGGATCTCCTAAAGAAGTGAAAAGGTTTTTATATTCATCCACCAGCTCTTGGTCTAGAGTAATTATAGTTATCAGTTCAAATTATATATAAGTTGTTGTTCCTGGTATTCCTTTTCATTATTCTTTTGATCTTGTTGTTTAGTGAACTCTATTTCCTCATAAACACTGAGAAAATCTAGGCCTTGGTTAGTTACTGGAATCTTAAGTTGGTGGAATTCAAATTAGTGCATTTTAATCATGAGAATCCTTCACATTTTATGATTTGTGTTGAATTGTTAATATATCGCACCTACCCCCATATGTATTAAATGACTATCATAAGTAACATTTCTTGACCAAATAACTCCCAATTGTACTTTAAATATCACCTTACACGCAATTTAGGGAATTTGAGACTAACCCTGTCTGTGTGACACAACTGTCCCACCAATCATTAGGATTCTTCATTTATTTTCTTGACTTGCTATCGTCATTGTTAGAGGAATTTTGGCAGTTGTTTAGCGCCATCTAGTGGATAGTTTGTTGTGAAAAAACAAAAATCTTGTTTAGTGAAAAAGGCTTGTTGCATTATTTTTTATAATACCACTGAATGTATATAATTTAAATTTCAAGTTTTATAAATTAGGATATAATAGAGGGATCAAAATTTAAAATTGCTTACTGTTGCATTAAATAACTAGTTTTTTGATTAGCTAAGAAATACTTAAGTTTGCCCAAATAGCTTATAATCACTCTCTTTTATTGAAAAAATTAAAGTTCTCAAACCTAATTTACAACTCCACAACACATATTTCTCATTAATCAAAAATTTTAAATTATGCTATTCAGAAGAAGTGAGTTAATAGTGCTATTAAGTGTACAAGTGTTAATAACAAGAACATAATTTCTTACAAAATTACTTAGTATGGAGAACATACAATTTACTACAAATAAATATTTTAGGGAAATAACCTAGCATAGTTTAGCAAAACATTCATGATGTTAATCCTATAACATTTTTCTCTTCATTAGTTTCAGAGACAAAATGCCATGTATATTCTGCCATTATTAAATAAAATACCTTTTTCAATGATCACTTTTTGTAGCTTAACATAGAATATATGTGTTCATTTGTTGGTCAACATTATTTATTGAATATCATTTCAACATCATTTATTGAATGGAAGATACTGTGGATGGAAAAGTCACATTTCTGTCAAGGATGTTAGCACATGAGCACAGTTGAAAACATGGAAGGATGCTGACAACTAAAGTTCATGTGTAATGCAAATCTGACATTTTTTTCTTTCTCTGACTGACAAGACCTTGTTAATAATGAGAGCTGTGCAACAATGAAATGCATTGCCTCGTGATATGTGGATCTTTCACTAGATGTACTTAAACAGTAGCTGGACGATGGTGACGGTGACAATGATAACAAGGATAGTGATGACGTCAACAATGACAATATCATAACATCATAAGGAAACTACTGTTGAATACTTATTATGTACCAAGAAGTGTTCTCATTGATTTTCATGAATTATATTAATCAATACTCTCCACAAACGTGAGTTAGTAGTATCAGTTTTCCCGTTTTAAGGAACAGAGAAAAAAGGTACATTGTGGCTAAGTTACCTATTGAGGTCACACAGCTAGGAAGGGGTATTAGAAGGATTTGAAGCTAGGTCTGTCGATATCCAGAACCCGCACTCTTAATTTTGCTTTGTTGCTAATTGCAACAATTAAGTTTCAATTTTATTCACTCATTTCATTTCATTCAATTGTAAATGAGTTTCTGGTGTTACATGTCTGGTTGAATTAGAAGGCCCCAGAATAACCTTGAAATTCTAAAATTCTGTGTTTCCTTGAAAGGATTTTTTCAAGTAAAGAAAAGAAATATTATGACCTTCTTTTAATCTCTAAGAAATCAGTGTAAAACTCCACTTGTGAGTAAGAATTGGCATAAAACTTGAATTTAACATGTATAGCCTACACTGTCATCATCTGGGTTTCCACGAAACTAAACTCCTTTCCTAATCCTGGAGACCCTCTTTGTGTAAGTCTAGGTTCCATCACGCAAACAGGCACTGGCAAATGACCAATGCTTGGTCAATTAGATACTCTCACCTGGGACTCTGAATCGTGGGAAAATGATCCAAGACATCTGGAGACATCGCCAGAGAAGAGGGCCTGTACAGACAAGTCCTACTAAAAATTATGTCCTTTCTGCTCCTTTGCCCTCTTATATTTTACCAGCCCAGTTCAGCAGCTTCTCACCAATTCTGTGAGCTCCTAATATGCTTCCAATAAATCCTATTTCTGCTTAAGATCATCAGAGTCTGTTTTATCGTGTGCAGCTAAGAACCTTGACTGACACTCCATGTCTAAAACCAACACAGTGACTGCTACAGCTACTGATACTTGCCAACATCAAAGAGACTATTTTGATGCTGTTTCCAATAAATTATGTTAAAAAATGTGAGTATATGGGCCAGCCCTGGTGGCATAGTGGTTAAGTTCAGCACACGCCGCTTCGGCGGCCCTGGTTCGCAGGTTCGGATCCCGGGCGTGGACCTACTCCACTCACCAGCCATGCTGTGGTGGTGTTCCACATATAAAGTAGAGGAAGATTGGCACAGATGTTAGATCAGGGCTAATCTTCCTCAACAAAAAAAAATGAGTATAATTGATTATGACTTTACAGTGTAATAGAAAGAACGTTCATGAGAAATTTTCTGACCTGACATTTCAGACTAGAGATATTACCATAACTATGCTATAATTTTTCAATGCACCTTAGAATAAATATTCTAATTTTCCTTCACTAACAGAATGCTGATTATTTTTTTCCATCTATTATAGAGTGTGAGACTTAGATTACAGAAGTGAAATCCAAGATGTCCTTTTTCTCTCAATGATATTAGACTGTGGATTTAGGAGAATTCAACAATTTGCATACTACATTTTACAGATTTTTATACAGATGTGAGAGGCAGTAAAACATGATGGTACTACAGTATAGTTTGTGGGCCCTGGAGCCAGACAGCCTGGGTTTGAATGAATCTCTGCTCTAATTACCATGTGTAATCTTAGGCAAGTTACTTAACTTCTCTGTGCCTCTATTTCCTCAATTTTAAAATGGCAATAATCACAGAGATTATTTTAATAATCTTATATCAAAGTAACTTGAGGAGTCAAAATTCTCTTAATTTTCCGTCAACAACTGGGATAAAGAAAAAATGAAGGCATACACTTAAGGCATAAATCTAATGCATAGAAATAATTATTTGTTTCTGTTAAGGAAGAAGCAACTTGCACAAAGTTATCTCTATAGCCTCTCAATAGCCTTTTGTTTACATTAATTAGTGTAAGATAGACTATAAGTGTACAGGTGTCAGGCCAGAATTTAATATAAGTACAATATTCTTAACTAAAGACATTATTTCAACTTCCTCAGTTTTTCCACTGAGGCCCTTTTTCTGTTTCAAGCCTGATAAGGGATATTTGGAAACTCTCTGTACTATTTTTGCAACTTTTCTATAAGTCTAAAATTAGTTCAGAATAAAAAGTCATTTTTAAGTATGAAAAAGAAACAAAAGACTAAAAGTGTAGAAGAGCAAAAATAATGTTTTATTTTTCCCTTTAGATAAACATGGAATAAAAACAATGACCTGGAATAAAATTATGTAAAAGGATATTTATATGCATAAAATTTTAGTAGTGAAACTCTGAAGCTAGTCTGCCCATAGACACTTAGTGAAAGGCTTACCGTATATTTGCAATAAAGCAGTAGCACAATAGTGACAGGTAGAAAGATCTAGGTCATGTTAGTCTAAAATAAAATTTTTAACAAACTTCTGCTGCCAAGCCTCATCCAGCTCCCCACTACTTTTAGTCTACATTATTTTTATAGTGAAGAGTGGTCTCTTCACTCTCTAGCTCTGATCCTTCTTGCAACACACTTTTTAATTGATCTCTAGGATACAGCTTTCTTATGTCAATCTCCTGCTCTAAAATTGTCATTGTCTGAGCACCTCTCACTCTGTGGCCCATGGACAAATCACCTGGAACGCTTGTTAATAATGCTAATTCTGGGATGGAACCTCAGACCTACAGAAACAGAATCTCTGGACATTAGTTTCAAGAATCTGCTTTCCAGAAAGCATCCTAGGTCTGGCTTGCGAGACCTCCAGGATGCAGGAGGTCTGAACACCCACGCTTGACCTCTCAGACCCTCTTGCCCTCTGCTCTGTGTTTTCCCTCCCAGTAGGCCTGTCTTAGTGTCCATTCTTCTCAATCCGGCTAAAAAGTTGGTCTTATAATTTTTTTTGGTATATTATTGAACATATCCTATGCTCAGTTAAATTATTTTATTTAAACCCCAAATAATAGCTTTCTCACTAATTTCCTTCAGATTTTGACTACAGAAACAGAGGGGGAAAGGTAAAGCAGCCCAGTAGTGACATGATTCAATTCCTCACCAGCCAAGCGCTAAAAGGACTTAGGATAAGATTTTATTTTATTTTATTTTATGAAAATTAAATAAAATAATAAGACATGTTAGGATAAGATTTTATTTTATTTTATGAAAATTAAATAAAATAATAAGACATGTCTTACTCATCTGAGTCTATATTTGCAAAACAATGCTCATTACATGGGAACTGTATGCCAAAACATAGGAGTTAGACACATGTACGTTGAAAATAATATTATTTGCACTGAAGTTAACTTTGATTTCGACATCATATAGATGAGCAGCTGGACCCTCCATCCGTGACTGTCCTACCAGGGCAGGCTGAGGTGACAAACAGAAGCAGGGACAGGAAATCTGTGCTTCTGAGTATAAGGGCCGGAGTGGCATTGGATCCAAGACATCAAAAAAGTTTCAACAAACAGAAGAGAATAATGATGCAGGGCTGAGCAGGCATGTGTGTGTGGCCTTCAAGGAGGTCAGAGGTTAGGGCAAGAGGGAGACAGTCAGCCGCAAATGTCTGCTTTGAATCAGCAAGATTTAGGGCCTCAGGGGTGGGAGGGCAGGCAATTAGAGAGAAGATGTACCTGTTTTTCACTTTGAACCCTGAGTCAGTCTTTAGCAAGTCTAGCTGAGACATCTACAAGAGACCACCAGGAGTGGAAACAGGAACATCAGAGGCAATGAGTGCCCTGGCACAGCGCCAGGCTGATACTGCAAGTCCACAGCTCAGGGGAGGGCAGCAATAGGACTGGAATGAGTTCTCTTCCATACCCGTTGCCAGTCGCCCAATAGGACCTAGTGTTTGAAATGTATCACATTAAAAAAACAATAGCAGCACAGTGTTTTATTTGTAATGGGATTAATAAAAAATCTTATGATACATACTTTTCACAAAAAAACCTATAACTGATTAGAGAAATTCTTGTTTTTCTGGAATAGATAACATAATTCCATGCTCTCGAGGGAATCCTGATTTCAAAGAAAGTAGGTTTTGTATGATTCCAAGAGCAACACCTGCATTTGTTCACACAGTCGCTGGGCTGTCACATCACTACCAGCACATGCGTAGTCCATCTTCCCAGCTAAAATGCTGACAGAGATCACAGATTGGCCCCCACCCCTGGTTAGTCAAGGATGAAACAGTGTTTGCTCCTTGGAGGAAAATTTTCACTTCCCAGGCTTGGCATTTGGAGGCCTAAGACAAGAACATTTATTTCACAGCCGTGGGCACCTAACTTTTAAGGCTGTTTTACTCATGTTGGTTTGTCATTGGATAGGCCCCCAGTATCACTTGAAATTATTTCTGCAGAAAGGCAAAATATAACCTTGGCAGAGCCTAGACTAATACATTATTGCTTTTTAAGATGTATTTCCAGTATCTCCTAGATGGAGTCTTCCCTGATTCTTGCAGCCAAATGTGGTCACCCCTTCCTCTAAATTTTCCTGCAATACTATCTGCACTTCTCATGTCACTTATCACATTCTAGTTATATTGTACCGCATTGTTATTACTTATTAGTATAACATAGGGCTTACGCCTGATTAAAAGTTGGGGATCTGAATTTATAGACATCTGGGTTTGAATCTTTGCTCAGACACTTGCAAGTTATGTCACTCTGGACATGTTTCCTAACTCTGTTTAGCCAGCTGTAAAATGGGGATAACGATAGCGTGTAGCCTTCAGGGTAGCTGTGAGAATTAAGCATTTAGTGCAGAATAATTTCCCAATAAATATCGCCTTTTATTATTATCTTTATAATTAATCCATAAGCTTCTTTTTTAAGAGCAAAACTCATGTTTTATTCAATAGTATACTGGTCTAGTAGCCCACGACATAGTCTCATGCAAAATAGGCACTCAAAAACAATTTTTGAATGGATAAGAGAATGATGAGGTCTTGAGATTACGAAACATGAAAATAAGATAGAAAGAGAAGCTCATGAAGGAGATTTGGAAGAATTTGCTTCACATTTGGTTATAGTCTAGGTGCACCATAGACATTATTACTTAATTTAATCAAAACACTCTGAAATAGAGATATTAATTTGTCCATTTCCTCTTAGGAATACAATAAGGCTTAAGGATTTAAATAACTTGTTTAAAGTCACATAGGTAGAAAGGGGTGAAATTGAGCTTCGAGCAAAATCCTTATTTCATGACCCTCTTTGTCCTGAGAAGCCTTTGGTGTCCATATTTGTTGGTTCTTTCTAACCCAGGAAAGACTGCGGGGCTAGTGCTCAGCCTCTTTTCTCACCTTCCTGAGTCCTTAGCATCAGCCTGAGCGATTCTATGTCACACAGGGTCTAACATGGTCAGTCGAATTACTTAAAGCCTAATCAATTCTTAATACAATCTTCTTAATACAATCAACTGTGTGCTAATCGGCCATTAAAATGGCTGACAGCACAGACCCAGCATTCCTTGGGAGATTCATTGGTCACACACACGGGCTGCTTTTGTGAGTCACACAAACAAGACCATCTGAGAACATAGGAGAAACACTTTTCACATTCTCTATTTATTCCTACACTTCCCTTGTTTTCTTTTAGCTTTTGCTGACTTTCTCTCAGAACATAGGAAGTTCATTTTTTTTCCAGCTTTATTGAGGTATAATTGACAAAAAAAATAATTGTAAACATTTAAGGAGTACAATGTGATGATTGGATGTATATATATATTGTGAAATAATTATCACAATCCAACTAATTAACATATCCATCACTCCCCATAATTACTAATTTTTTTTTGTTGAGGTGAGAACACTTAAGATCTCTCTTAGCAAATTTCAAGTATACAATACAATATTATTAACTACAGTTACCATACTACACATTAGATCTCCTGGAAATTCTTTTTATATTCTCTAAATCTAAGGCTGTGCTCCTGATTCATCTCTGCCAGGATTCACTTCTGTATGAATTTAAGGAAAGAATTAAAGTGAAATTTGCAGACCAATTTCTAAGTACTTTAATAGCTATGATGTAAATATGCTGACCCTGTTATGCCATCTTTCTTCATTAAAAATTAGAGACAAAATGAAATTCATATTTATGTAGAGATACTGTATATCCCATATCAAAACTCAGAAGCTATAAAGATAAATATTGGCAAATAGCAGTTCATGACAGTCTTTGAATTTTTACATGGAAAAGACACAATAAACCCAAGTCAACAAAAAACTAGGAAAGAATATTTTCAGCATATAGGAAAAAATTTAATATATTCTTTACATATACTGAGTACTTACAAATTAGTAAGGTACTTACAGACACTCAAAAAGAGAGATGGACAAAAGACATGAATGTGTTTGTCATAGAAGAAAAATACACGTAATGAATACAAATAGAGGGTAAGACACTTGATCTCACGAATAATTAAATGCATAGAAACTACAGTAAAAATGAGATATTTTTATTATTAGGTTTAGGCAATTGTTTCTGAAACTTAATATATTTTTTAGAAGAGCTATATGTGCTTGATATAAGTGGCCTACTATAAAAAGGAACTGCATTCCTAAAAGAACACATTTTTTAAAAAATGTATTAAAAAATAAAACATCAGAGGACTCTGTTACTATCCTTGCACACTGGACATAAAAACATGAGACCTTCCCTTTCCAACCATTTCCCCCTCCTTCTTTTTTTTTTTTTTTTTTTTTTATTTATGTGTAAATCTATGTGATATTTCTTTTTTTTTTTTTTTTTTTTTTTTTTTTTAAAGATTTTATTTATTCAGTTTTTTCCCCCCAAAGCCCCAGTAGATAGTTGTATGTCATAGGTTCACATCCTTCTAGTTGCTGTACGTGGGACTCGGCCTCACGTTGGACGGAGAAGTGGTGCTTCGGGGCGCTCCCGGGATCCGAACCCGGGCCGCCAGCATCAGAGCGCGCACACTCAACCGCTAAGCCACGGAGCCGGCCCTCCCCCTCCTTCTTGATATTCATGGAGACTTGGTCAGCCATCAGTTAACATATGGCCAAAGCCCGCAGGGATTCCAGAAGGAAAATTCAGACTTGGGTATCTAGGAGACTCAGGAAGAAACATTTTTCCCTTTGAGTTTTTCCCAGAGGAGATGAATAGATATTTTAAACAAAGGTGTTTAAATCTGTGGAGTGTCATGATGATGAGAGTGGTTCCAATGACAACCCTGCCACTTACTAGCTGAGTTACTCTAGGCAGGTGCCTTATGCCCTCCAAGCTTCAGTTGCCCCATACATTCTTTTAATCAAGAAATATATACACCATTATAAGTTTCAAGAGGGCAGGGCTTGTGTCTGTGTTGCTGACTCAAGTCCATGCAACGCTTTAAATACAGTGGGTACTCTATGCATTGCTGTTGAATGATTCTGTAAGACAAGGGGGAGAATGAACCATGGCATTGGGAGAAGAAAGGGGGATTGCCCATCTACTTGCTGGATTTAGAGGAAAATTTATAGGAGGCAACAGGTAATAAGAGAAGGAGGCCTATAGCAGAGCTAGGAGAAACGGGGAAAGACCCTCAAAAGGAAAATCAAGCCCTCTGATTACTGCTGTGGCTCAAAGAACACTGTCCTTCCAAAGAGGAAATTAGGGGAGAGCTAATATCTGGGTCAATATAGAACTCATTTTAAAGGGATGAAGTAGCTACGTCTGCATTACAAGGGAAATATATCCTAAACACAGTTAGTGTAGAAAAAAGCAGCTAAGAGGTCACAAAAGAGTACTATGGTGTGTCTTCATATTTATGCTTGTGTGTAGATATGCGTGTTTGTATGTGCATATAAACACTGAAAGCAGATACAGCAAACTCTTGGCAGTGGTTTTCTGTGGCAAATGATAGGATAATAATGGGTTTGAATTTTTACAATGAGCATGTACTGCTTTCATAATCAGCAGAAATGATATGAATCCTACCTCATAGCTAACACTTATGACAATATGATCAACTCTAAAATTGATTTTAATAAACCAAAGGAAATGTGCCTTTTGTGTGCCTCTTTATTTCTCTTTTGCAAATCAATATCAATGTAGTTCTGTTATATGCTAATGGAGATATATTTTGTATGAAATCTACTAGACAGATAATGTTTTGACTTTGGTTCTAGCATAAACTTAAGCTTTTTCCTCATGCGAGAAGGTGAGAGAGGACAGCCACAAGGTTAAATCATAACTCTTTCTGTCAAACATCTAGATCTATTGTGACTTAAGATCCATGAATCACCTCATATGCTCCAAATTCGTTCTATAATTGAATCGAAATTCAATCAAATATTATACAGCTCAGCTTGTGCCATCATTGTTCTCCCCAATCATGTTAGAGGTAAAATATTCTCTATAGTGAAACCTAAAAAACCAGGCCTCCAAAGATGTCCATAAAGTATAAAAGTACAGAACAACAGTTGAAAAATTCTAGAACAGTAAAAGAAGGTTTACAAAACATTAACGTATCATGAGGCAGGGACATTAAAGCCACTCTCCCTTTCTGTCCAAGTGGCCAGCCTCTTGCAGGGCAGAGCCTGATAGACTTGACGACGTGCTACTGGTCTTTCCTCTTAAAAATAAACCTAGGTTCTCAGCTTCAGTTGTAATTCTAAGAAAATGTCCCAAACAAGTATTTCTAACTTATCTGTTTTCATAATTATTGCCTACACACTCAGCTATAGGAAATAATCTGTGAAAAGGCTAGAATGGCATCTACAGGTTTTTCCAGCTGGGCCAAATTTGTGCATTGCCCTGTTTGTGCCCATCCTCCACTTCAAACGCTGGATTTAAGACGGTCGGCTCTTTGCCATCTTGGCTGTCAGAAGCACTATTAAAACCAATGGAGTGCGTGTGATGGGAAGATTGGGCTGTGAGCGCATCAGTCTCTCCAGACTTCCAATTAATTGTCCCAGGTTATTGGGCAATATAACTGTCTGCATAGCTGAATACAGTGCTTACATGCAATGCTGAATAGTTAGTTACAATTCCTTATGACACAGAAAATAATCTCTTCAAAGCCAGACCAGAAGAAAAGAATCCAACCAGTAGATGTCTCTGTGGCGCTTCAGTTCAGTCATGTTCTCGCATGATTAGCCACAGATGTCTGTGGGTACAGAAATGCAATGATATGAAGATTTGCACCTTTTTATTTGGGGCAGGTGGGGGGAGTGCCCTAGAAATATACCAAAACTCTTCAACAATAACTTTTCTATACTATTTGGAAATAAACCTAGCCATTAACACCTGCACTTGTGATCTTATCTTTAAAAAAAAAAGCATGTTTTACTTACAAAGATAAGCAGTTTGAATCATTGAACAAATTTTTGCAAAATGATCACGTTAGTAATTTTGGAAGTGTGTCTCCAGGAGAAAGACGTTTGCCCCAAGAAAAAATATATTGTCTCCTACCCAATGGTTCCAATACCTGAATAGCAGAGAAAGTGGCACTCTGGAAGGAAACAAGACATCACAAAGAGTCCACTGACAGTACACATGGCAACTCAGAGAGATTCCAGGGGCCATTCAGATCTCATGCTTCCTGTCTGTTTTACTTTTCAAGCATTCTCTTGCTGGCCTCAGTGCTGGGCCCCTGGGCTAGAGCACGGAGCATTTCTTCAGTGCAGGGGACCTGCCGCTGGGGAAAATTCCACGCTGCTTGAGAGTCCCCTCCAACCCTCTTTAGCATTTTACGGTCAAGGATTTAGAGATTTCACTAACACTAAAGCAATCATCCTGCATCCATTTTGTAAATGGAATATTTGAAGAGCAATCGTTATAGAGTGAGGCTTGCCTGGCCTCTAATAATGGAAGTTAAGTAAAAAGATGCACAACTCACATTAAACAGTGTGTATATTTCTGCAGAATATAGACTCTAATTTTTTTCTCTCTGTGAGTTTGCTATACAAATATATATTTATATAAATAAATATAAATTATATATAAAAATGTGTAAATTTAGTTAAAGGATTCCTGTGACGATCCTCTTGTGAGGTTAAAAATATTTATTCATCATTTCGTCAAGCAAATAATAACCCTCTAATATGTTTTTTCTGTGTCAGTTTTTTGATGAACTTTTTAAATTGAAATATTTAGTGGTTATAGATTCACATGCAGTTGTAAGAAACAATACAGAGAGATCCCATATACACTTTGCCCAGGTTTCACCAATGGGCCATCTTGCAAAACTGTACTCTAAGATCACAAGCAAGATATTGATATTGGCACAATCCACCAATCTTATTCAGAGTTCTGCAGTTTTACTTGTACTCGCCTCTGTGTGTATATGTGTTCAGTTCTATACAGTTTTAGCACATGTGTAAGTTTGTGGGTCCACCACCACAGCTGAGATACTGAACAGTTTCAAAAGCATAGGATCCCTCCTGTTGCTCTTTTATAATTACATCCACCTCCCTCCAGCCCCCTTCTCAGGGCCCCCCTCACCCAGGGCTATGAAACCGCAGCAATCATTAATCTATCCTCCATTTCTACAGTTTTTTTATTTCTCAAATGTTATGTAAATGGAACCAGACAGTATGTAACCTTTTGGGATTGGCATTTTTCACTCAACATAATTCTCTGGAGACTCATGCAAGTTTTCAGTATAATAGTTTGTTTCTTTTTATTGCTGAGTAGATTTCTGGGATATATATGTACCACAGTTTGTTTAACTACTCACTTGTTGAAGAACTGCTGATCAGATTCTAGTATTTTGCTGTTACAGATTAAGCTACCATGAAATTTACATACAGGTTTTTGTAGGAACATAAATTTTCATTTCTCTGGGATTAATGCTCAGGACTGCAATTGCTTGGTCACGTGGTATGTTTAGCTTTTATGCATCTAGCTAAACTGTTTTCAAGAGTGACCATACCATTTTAAGTTCCCACCTGCAATATATGAGTGGTCTAGTTTCTCTGCCTCCTTGGCAGCACTTGGTATTAGCCCTTTTTTATTTTAGCTATTCTGACAGGTGTATCCTAATATCTCATTGTAGTTTTACTTGCATCTCCCTAACAGCTAATGATGGTTGAACATCTTTTCTTATGCTCGTTTGCCATCTATATAGCCTCTTTGATGAAAGATCTGTTTGTGTCTTTTGTCTATTTTCTGATTGGATTGTTTGGGGTTTTTACCGTGAGTTTTGAGAATTCCTTATATTTTCTAGATACCAGTCCTTTGTTGGGTATGCAGTTTGCAAATATTTTCTCCCAGTCTATAGCTTGTCTTTTCATCCTCTCAGTTTTACTCAACATTTACTCCCTGCTCATCACAGCTGCCTCAACCTAACATAATAGTGCCATCCCACATAAAACCTGAAACACATTCACCTCTTCTTCCAAGTCATCTCTGGATACGAAATCCAGAGGTGACACAGGGCATTTGGAGAACAGGAGTGTGGACGGAAATCTCAGAATGGGCTCAAAGCCTGAGAATATTTGTATCCCATGTGAATAATCCCAAAAAGGCTCCCAGCGCAAGAGAGAATCTTAACGATCAGACAGAAAGGATGGTCCACACTATAGACAGCTGTCATCCTCCTTCTTTTGCCACTTCGGAGCTTGCTCACTGGAATCATGGATAGAGTGGCAATGATGGCAGGAATGAAGGCTATGTAGCCTACCTATCTGGCTTGCCCCAAATGCCAGTAGTGCCCTGATTTAGAAACAGTGACATAAGGTTCAACCTGTATTTTATAATCCCAAAATTCTAGGTTTGCTGAATCTTGGCCTAACTAGAACTGTCATACTAGAAATTTGCAGCCTCTTGCCTAATTCCAAGGACTGATCCTTGAATACATGTGAAGCTCCATCCTCTTAAGAAAGAATATTTCCTAGTCAGACACTCCCAAATTCCATGCCCATAGATTTACTCCAGCTTTAAAAAAATCAAGAGTAACAAGTAAATTTCTTTAACTTTCTGTTATAAAAAATTCAAATATATTCAAAAGTCATGAGATTATGAATCTCATGTACCTACCGCACAGCCTCAACAATTACCAGATATTTCCTCATATTTTTGACAATGACTTTAGCAAATTTCTGTAATGTCTTCCTGAGAGTCTTTTCCTTTTTTTTTTTGTTTTTATCCTGGCCTTTCTGCATTTCCCCATTGAGATTACATTCAGTTTGAACTCTGGGTGTGGTTCAAATGTCATTGGGGAAATGAGAATCAAAGCCGTAATGAGATACCACTCCATACCCCCTAGGATGATTAAAGTAATAATTTATAAAAATCACAAAATGAAAAGCCTAGGCAAGAAAATGGAAAAATTAGAACTCATACTTTTCCGGTATGTATGTAAAATGCTCTAGGAAACAGTTTGTCGCTTCTTCAAAAAGATAAACATAGAATTACCATACAGCCCAGTAATTCTACTCCTAGCTATATACACAAGAGTTAAAAACATGTTTATTCAAAAACTTGTATAAGAATGTTCATATCAGCATTATTCATAATAGCCAAAAGGTAGAAACAACCCAATTGTCCAGCAACTGATGAACGGATAAACATAATGTGTTATATCCATACAATGGAAGGTTATTCAGCCATAAAAAGGAATAAGGTACTATTACATAGTACAGCATGGGTGAACTTTGAAAACGTTATGCTAAGTGAAAGAATCCAGAAGCAAAAAACCACATACGGTGTGATTCAATTTATATGAAATCTCCAGAACAGGCAAATCCATAAATGCAGAAAGTAGATTAGCAGTTGCCAGAGCCTGAGGAGAAACTAATAGGGAGTGACTGCTAATGGGCATGGAGTTTCTTTTGGGGTGATGAATATATTCTGGATTTCAATGGTGGTGATTGTTGAACAACACTATGAATATTCTAAAAATCACTGAATCATACATTATAAAGTGGTGAATTTTATGACATGTGAATTATATGCCAATTTTTAAAAAGAGCACTGGGCAGCATTTTAGAGGAGTCTGGAGACTCAGCATTTCCACATCTTTAGAGCCTCCCAGCTTTCTTCCTTTCAGTTGCTGGGACTCCAACCTTTCTGCATCGTCCTCTGATCTTCACGTGAGAGATCCGGTAAGGTTGTTCTTTCAGTAGCCTCTGAATTAGAGATCAGTCTCTAAAACGAAATCTAAATCTACCTTTCGAGGTCCTTGGCCAAGCAGTAACAAGCAGGAGAGAACTCTTCTCTTGCCGGGGCACATAGTATTACTGAATTTTATCGTGTGCCATCTTAAAGCAAGAATTTTGAGATTAGAATGTCATGTTTTGTTTTGTTTTTCTCCTCTGGTCTTGACATTCCTAATCACCTTGAAATTGGTTGACCTTCCCAGAGCTCCCTCGTGGGCTAATAGATGGTCTCAGGGGACTATAGATAACATGATTTGCTGTTTCTCCACTGCTCACCTAAGGATGCCATTTTCTTCTCCCAGAATATAGCCAAACTTTCTCTGCCTTTAGCCTCATTTTCATTCTGTAACTCATCCTAAATATTCCATAAACCCAGAGGGAGTGTACTTACAGTGCATATTATGGTCCCAATTTCTGTACCAATTAAGTTTTTTTTAAGCCAAAGAAATGGATTCTATTGAATTCATACCAAAATAAGAGGAAGACCAGTAAGTAGTTTACCAGGAAAATTGCAAAAAGAACAAAGAACTAAGTGCTTAAGTCTTGGAAAAGGCGAGAACCAAGGAAGCTGAAGGAATCACAGCAGAAAAAGTTCATTGGAACTTCTCTCTAGAGCATGGCCGACGCAAGACTCATTCCAATCATCATTCATCACTGTGTGCTGTACATATTCCCAAAATTCAAATAATCTGCACAAGAAGCTCCCAGAAGTCTTGGGTCATGTGTACCCCGGGGGGATGGTGGGAAGAGAGGACTAAAGAGAGGGAACCTGCTGGGAAGACAAAACTCATAATCCCAGCCTTCATTATCATAACTGTGATGATCATCCTTGAACTTAATTACCAGTCTGAATGTCAGTTATTTGCTTGGGATGGATGTCTGGAAGTGAGTTTGCTGGGTCAAGAAGTTGGAAGGCAGTTTCAAACTCTTGTCATCAAAACAGTTGTCCCTGGAAGGCTATACCAATTTACCAGGCTTCAAAACACACGAGACAACGATTTTACTGCCTTCTATCAACACTAGTTATTACCCTTTCAAAAAGATTTGGCATTTTGCTAAATCAGGAGTGATATATCTTGGTTAGTCGATTTAGGGCCAGCATAGACTAGTCCAAAATATAATGTAAGATAGTAAAAAATTTCTTCTTTAAACTTTTTCAGATTTCTTTTCAATAATATTGGGTTTATTTTCACATATTCCAAAAAGTACCTAGATTTTAAAAGAAATTATTTTATTACATATAATTAGGTTTTAATGTTAATTCATTGGGAGATACAAACAATTTTAGCTTTTAACATATTCAATTGTTCAGTGTAGTCTCTCAAGTGACCATAGACATTTTGTAGCTAGTTTTATAAATGTTTAGAAGAAACGGAATTAACTCGTGAATGAAATTTTATCATTGACATTTTGATCCCAAGCCTAGAAAAATTCCAGAATATGGTGTAAAATCTAAAGGTCCATAAGTTATGTCTTAAATATAATTGTTTTAGTGTTTATAATGCAATCTACATTTAAATAACCCAGTAAAAGATGGACATTGCACAGTGAGAGAATGCAAATTTAAGAAATTTAGACTGGTCGACAGTGAAACATATGCCAACATTTAATGAGAAAGGGGGAAAGTCATGAGAGACATCAAAGAAAGGCTTTCTAGAGAAGAATTCAGATAAAAATAGAGTAGAAATCTCAGGTTTTATGTACTGTAATAGTTTGTCAAAACCCAAGATTAGAGCCACAGTTGAGAACGTTGGAAAGAATTAAATTCAAATTGCGGTTGAATAAAAACACGTAAAACAAATCATCCATCTGAGGGAAAGCATATGCACAATAAAACTGCCTCCCCGGACTGGGTTGTATAGCAACCGAATAGGGATGTGGTAGCTGGAAAAGTATAAGCCGGGAAGGAAGCAGGTCCGTGGCAGCAGAGTGGCAAGAGAATTTCCACAGCAACACAGGAGCAACAGCATTTCTGAGGGAAAAAACTCAACAGGAAGATCCCTGGAGTTTCAAAGGCGAACACAATCATAGACATTAATCAGAAGAGATCTAGCTGCTGAAACTTTTCTCTCCCCATTTCCGGAGAAGTTTTATAGTGTGGGGAAAAAGTAGGTTATGGGACTATTTGGGTAAAGAGATTCTTATCAATCCCAGAATAGAATATTTTTGAAATATTATAAGGACAAATGAAGACTGGAAGGATCCAGTGAGAGATTTTTGGTTCCAATCTTAAATGAGACTTTTATTCCATATTTAAAAAGCTGCAATAAAAAAGAAAGAAAAGAACCATTTGGTATTGAAAAATAATCCTTCACACACACACGTACATGCACACACACACATCACTTTTTTGGCAATCTATTCAATAGACACTTAATAGTTTTTGTCTCAGTCCGTTCAGGGTGCTATAACAAATTCCGTAAATGAGGTAGCTTATGTACAACAGAAATTTATTTCTCACAATTCTGGAGGCTGATAAGTTCAAGATCTAGTTTATTAACACATCTATCCCCTCGCATATGTCTTTGTTTTTTTTTTTTGGTGAGAACATTTAAGTTCTACTCTCTTAGCAAATTTCAATGATACGATGGGGTGCACCTTTTGAATTTTGTTCCGTGTGAATGTACTACCGTTTAAAAATAAATAAATAAACTTTCAAAATATTAAAAAAGAAAAAGGAAGTCCAAGATCAGTTCAAGGTCAGAGCCCACTTCCTGGTTCACAGCCAGCCATCTTCTCCCTGTACCCTTACATGTTGGAAGGGGAGAAGGAGCTTGCTGGGGCCTCTTTTATTAGGGCATAAATCCCATTCCTGAGGGCTGCATCCTCATGACTTACTCACCTCCCAAAGGCCCCACCTCCAAATACCATCATACTGGGGATTAGGTTTCAACATAGGAATTTTAGGGAGACACAAGTATGTAATCTGTTGCAGTTTCCTAGTGTACTCAAGTGCAATGGAAGCCATACAAGGAATTATAAGGTAATCTCTGCCCTCAAGAGAATTGTAATTGGGAGAACAAGGCTCAAATAGGTGGCAATTTGAATAAATGAGAAAGGGGAAAGAGAAGTGAATAAACATTTATGAAGTGTTCTGTGTACTGTGCTAAAAACTTCACATATTTTTTTCACTGATCTTGATAATGATTCTTTACGTTAATGTTTCTTAACTGTGTTTTGCAAAATGGAGTCCTTTGACGATCTGATGAAAGCTATTGGCTCCCAATAGAAAAAATAAAAATATGTACATATATAACATTTTGCTTCTGATATTCAGGAGATTTTAGGACTTGTTGAATTTCATCCATGAACTTTAAGTTAAGAAATTCTTCTATTAGATTTATGGATGGGGCCGGCCTGGTGGCGCAAGCAGTTAAGTGCGTGTGTTCCGCTGCAGCGGCCCGGGGTTCGCCGGTTCGGATCCCGGGTGCGCACCGACACACGGCTTGGCAAACCATGCTGTGGCGGCGTCCCATATAAAGTGGAGGAAGATGGGCATGGATGTTAGCCCAGGGTCAGTCTTTCTCAGCAAAAAAAGAGGAGGATTGGCAGATGTTAGCACAGGGCTGATCACCCTCACAAAAAAATAAATAAATAAATAAATAAAAGATTTATGGAGCATTGCTTTTCATTTAAGAATGAAACCAACCCTTAGAAGTTTACATGCTTAAGTGACTCTACAAAGTCATAGAACAAGTAAGTAACGCATTTGGAGGTCAAACACTTTCTTCATTACATATAGGAAACATCTCTAGTTACTCAAACTTTAAAAGGAAAAATAGAGTATAAAATTTACTTATAAAATTATATTAAATGTATTAGAAACTTTGCAGAAGGACGCTCAGATATCTCAAGGAGGTTGTTGCTGTCTCTGAGACAGACTGCCTCTTTTCACTTAGTGCTTTCCTCTATTAAATATTGATGAGATCTTTCTGGAAATTTTACTTAAAGGTCTCTTGAGGTCAGTATCTTGATGTTTTTTTCCATTCTCAAGTGAAAGAAATTCACTCACTCTAGCTCAGGTAGATAAATAAATCAATTAATTAAAGAGTTTTAAAAATAAAGATAAAGGGATATTTCATGGAATATGAGAAAAGGAAGTATGGAGCTCCTGGGAGCAAGAACAGGAGAGGTAGCAAGGGACCAAGGGTGCTTCTCTCTCCCTCTCCTTGGCATTCCCTGGCTCTCATCTCTGCTTTTCTGAGCACATCTTGAACAATGGCTGAACTTAGCTCCCAAGTTATCTTATTCTCACTTCCAGCAATTAGAAACACCTAGCATATACCTTTCTTAATCACTTGAACTCCAAATTTTACTCCAACATCCTGGCAGAGATCATTTTATTTGTTCAGTTTGGGTCAGTTTTTGACTCTCATCTAATCAGTTATCTTTGGGGGAAGGCAGGAATCAGCTAGTGACAAGAAGATGGTAGGGATCCATCTCATGGGTGCCTAGGATACAGGGAGCATTGACACCAAAACTTTTCTAGAAAGGGCCAAATAGTAAACATTTTAGGTTTTGTGGGCCAGATGGTCTCTGTCACAAATACTCAACTCTTGTTGTAGCACAAAGCAGCCATTCCCAATGTATAAGCAAATAAGAGCATCTATGTTCCAATAGAACTATGGATGCTAAAGTTGAATTTCATGTATCATAATATATCATCCTTCTTTTGCTTTTTTCCCCTCAACCATTTAAAAACATAAAAAACATTCTTAGCTTACAAGCTATATAAAAGCAGGCTGCAGGCCAGATTTGACCAATGGGTCATAGTTTACAAATGCTTGGTTTAGCAGAAGAAGAGCTTACTTCTTCCTTATGAAGTTTTTGGAGGGCTCTCTTCCATCTAGTGACTTGGAGATCCATGCTTTCTTCATCTTGTCATGTCCCCATCTCAGCATGTGACTTCCAAAGTTGCCATAGCAAGGGGAAAGGAAGAATGGAAGGAGCACATATACTCTTAACTATCTTGACCTAGAAGTGACACACATCATACATCACTTTTCACAATCCATTGGCCAAAACTAGTCACATGATCTTAATCCAATTACATGGGATGTTGGGAAATATAGGGCAGCAGATGAGATATATGGTGAGTGGCAACAATCTGTTCCACAGTATTAAACCAAATAGTGGCCAATAATTTATCTTTACAGCTATCAATCGAATATATTTCAATTTTTGTATTTCTATTTATTTTTCATTTTACAGCTGGATACACATAACCTCAGAAAACTCCCCCAAATAATACTACTGTAAAACTATTGAATATAGATATAGTAAAGTAAATTTAATTAAGATGTAAAATTCAATTCATTCTCATTTCTTAAATAATTTGGTAGTATTTCTGTGTTTATTTTTATTACTATCTTCTAAAATGTCAAAATCTGTATCTTACACTCATCCTATCATAGAAACCCTCCATGTCTACAACTCACTAAAATGAATAGAAACATTTTCTATTACTCAGTACTACATGCCACTCAAAATGCCCATGCAAAAATAATATCCACTTTTACAATGTCATAATGCCTACATTTTTCCTGTTAGTTTACTTTAAACTATACTCTCTTAATTGATTAAATCCAAATTCTTTAATCTGCCTGGTGGCTAAACTTCTCCATCAGTTGACCTCATCTCATTTATCATCTCGGGGTACAACCTTCAATTCACATAGCTCCTCTGTTTCCTATTCTTGATCTATTTCTGTATTGTTCTACTATGTAAAAATATGCCTTCTACCACTGTCATTGTTTTCTTAGCCATTCCTCACCTTACATTTCATTCACTTCAAATCTTACATTTCTCTATTCTCTGAAGCCTTACCAGATTAGCCTGACCTCGTGGAACCTATTTCTAATCTTGATTGCTTCACTCCATTGAGGATATTCACTTAATAACATAGCAGTATACATTTTTATACACTTTCTTTAAATCTTATTTCCCCATTTAGATTTTAATCTTCTCAATGACAGGGCTAGTCTGTTTCCTACTCAACACAAAATATGTTACATAAAATTCTCTTATTTTTGATATTCATCAGTCAGACTATAAGGGAAAACAGACAAGATCATAACATATTTTAGTATTAACATTTTTTAGAAATAAAAATATTATCAAATGTTATTTACACATATTGCTGAATTTGAGAGGCATTTCTTTTTATGAGTCAGTTACTGAAAACTGCAATTGACAAGACAGATGGTCAGTGCATTATGGGTATATTCTAAAAGCATTTAGAATCATTAAAACTAAAGCTTTACTCACAAGAATGAGCCCAAACCTGTACACGCATCATTTTATGGGGAATGTTTTATAGCACTGCACAAATATCAAAGAGGTAGCACCATGTAGTTTTGAAATAAAGAGTTCTAAATATGATTCGACACTTCTCTCCATGGATTATTTTCACCGTCTTAGGAAATAAAGTTGTGATCAAAATTATTCATTTTCATATATAGAGAAGACAAGAGTAATAGTGAAGCGTATCCACGTGATAGCTTCTGTAAGAAGAGAAACAGCCCAAAAGGGGAAGTATAGATCAGAGTACAAAGAGGGTGAGTTAGTAGCTAAGCAACGTGCTGTAGAGTCAGAGGCTGTAAATTGTAATTACAACATCTTACATTGGTTATTGCTTTTCCAGCTGAGAGCTCAAAGTATACCCAGGCTAACAACTTGGTCCCAAACAGAGTCATTCACCCTCGGTTTAGTCATCTGAAAAATGAAGATGGAGTAATGACGTGCTAACAATTATACAGATAGCTTCAATGCAGAAGAGAGATGAAGAGAAATTAATTCAGGATGTGAGCAAGCCTGATGACTCAATATTAAAATGAAAGACACAAGAAGAAATATAAGAGATACCAAAAAAAATGCCTTTGATTTTTAAAAATTCCCTCAGATTGCTTCAGAATCTCATTTCAATGACTTCTAATGATATAATTTCAGAAACTGTTAGTTTTCGAATATCTTGGCCCAATAGAAAGAAGTCTCAAGTTTCATAAAGTATCATACAGGGAATTACTTTTGAAGGTTAAATTATTTTAGATTTACTTGAAATATAGACCCACTAATCGCAAAACATTTTATACAAGAAAAATAAAAGACTGATTTAAACATAAAAATAAATGCTTCCCATTTTAGCACATTTGTGCTCTAGCCAAATTAAAAGTACTGAATTTAGAACAAATACAAACTAAGAAACTAGTTTAAAACCCTGGCGTTGATTACCTCTATACCGTAGTTTCCTCATTTATTTCCTTAATTATAAGTTGGGTTGAACATCTTTGCATATATTAACTCCTTTCCAATATTTATTCACTGTGAGGATGATGCAATATCTCATTCATTCGCTCAATAGTTATATATTAATTTATTGGGATTTTAAGATCTGCCAAAATTAAGGATTCTTCCACCCTCTGGCCAGGGAACACCTTGGTTCTTTTCAGCATAAGGAGAAGGAAATTTCAGACAACAGGAGACAAATAATCTTCAAAGTGTGTCATCCTCCCCTTATTCTCTTTTAAGAGTAATGGCCAAAGCATACTTAGATATTTCCCTTATTGTTATCTGGCCTTTATGTGAAGATGGGAAATTTCATTCATTTGGATTGTCTTGGGCTCCAGAACTGGCATAGATTTATCATAAATGGGATTCAGAGGAAGACCAAGAGTTTGCCCATTTATCCACAGCTAAAACCCTATAAATTCAGACTACCTTTACGGCTATCCCAGGAGACTCTCTGATCCAGCACTGTAACATCCTAAGGTTGTGACCTCCACTCAGGTGAGATTGTACTAGATCTATTACTTTATTTGGAGAAAAAGGGACAAATCGCCCCTATAGAAATCAATAGATACATATTTTAAAGAAATAATTGTGTAGGATTCCTAGTCAACAGAATATCTTGCTGGAGATTTGCATATGATATTCTACCTCAGTGGAGATATGCAGATATTTTTTATTGGAAGTCAAAGCTACTTGGCACAGCACATATTCATTTCACAAATATTGCCTCAGTGGAGAAGTCTTCCCTGATCACCATTTATAAAATAACTCACTTACCTGCACCATCACTTTTACTTATGCCCTTACTCTGCTTTATTTTTCATCATGCTTATTATCATCTGAAATGTAAATGTGTATATATATATATATTTATTTATTTATTTATTTATTTATTTATTTATTTTTTTATCTCTCCAGAATAGAATGTAAACTTCATGAGAGCAGGGACTTTATTGCCTAGATTAATGTTTAGTAATAGTAGATTCTTAACATAGATTCATTAAATAAATGGATGGATAAATGGCTGGAAGGATGGATGGATGTATAGGCAGTATTTGATAGTCCTTAAATGCTTGACAAAGACAATGTGTTCCATGGAAGTTCTCATCCGTGGAGAAGAGTGATTAATAAAATGTCAGAGGAGGCAGAGGACCTGATGTTAGCTTTGAAAGAGGTAGACAGTCAAGGATAAGGAATAGGAAAGCATTCTAGAAGGAGAGAAAATTATTTGATTATAGATGCAAAGTGGGGTTACATGTGTACGTGATGCTTGAAGACCAGAAGTGGCCATCAAGGTTTGTGTAAGGGAATGTTGAATATTAGCTAGGAAGGTAGGGTCAGGCCAGTTTTTAGAAGACCTTTGATGCTCAATTGAGACATTTTGATTTTTATCCCCTGAGTAATGAGGAACCACTGAAGGTTAATGAACAAAGAGAAACAAGACAAAAAAATGGGTAAATTAAGAAGATGAAGTTGAAAATAAATAGAATAGATTGGAGATACAGGAGATTAAAGGGATGAAGAGCAGTTGGAAGCTATTTAAATGACAAATACTCAAGTGGTAAGTTTCGGATTTAAATGGTGACAAGTAGAATTTTCTTAAAAACGAGGAAACGTAAGAAATAGTATACGTAGGAAATCAAGAAATCAATATCATTTCTTTCCAAACCCTTCAGAGAATAATGGAACTCGTCTTCACTAAGATGTTAAACATATTTAATCTCATAACACTTTACACTCATCATTTAATAACTTGGACTAGTAAAAGTAATCATAAAAAAATCCTGACATTGAATAAAACAATTTTTCTAATTTATTCCAGTGATTTTTAAGTATTGTTTATAGTCTTCATATTTTATTTAGTCAAAATAAAAAACAGAACCAGATGATTAAGTTCCCTATAGCGGAAGGCTTGGCAAATTGTCACACAATCAGGATTGGTTCTCATATTGCTTGGATGTTTTTGAAGGATGGTTAGGATAAAACTTTAAAATCTCTTTAAGCTCTATAAATCCGTGAAACTCTAAACAAAACTATCACCAAGAATTGGGAAGAAAAGGAACAGAGGGACACGAGGAAAACTTGATTTCTTTCAGTAAAGCTCATCTTTAATCAGATTCCTTCAGCTAATCCAAGAAAATGAGAAAGAGGAAATTTATAAGAAGATTTAAGGAAAAAGTGCTTAACATAAGATAGAGAATGAGCTTTCCAGTTTATGCTGGCTAAATCCAATAACCATTTTCAATTTAACACTGAAGGCACGTTGTATCTTTTAAGTCGTTTTGGTATTCTACATGCTAAAGAGTCTGTCTCCTTAGTTGTTGGGATAATGAAGATTAATCTGAAGATACCCTAAGGTATTATTTCTTCAATATGCTTTATACATAGGCCTATTCACTGTAGTCATCAGTCTTATAGTCAAGTGGCAATGCATTTTATTTACAAATATTGAAGTGGAATTAAACTCTATAAATGCTAAATGGGACCGATACAGCCATTCCTAGCGAGATCATGCCAACAAAAGTATTGACTTTCACTGTGACATTCTATTGATGGTTAGTGCTCTAATTTTTAGGTGTCATTAGTAAAAAAAAGATTTTACTCATCTTTTATGTTTGTGTTGCTTTTCAAAAATCAGACAAGTGAGATAAAACAACAGAGAACATCTTTGTCACCTTGGAGTAGGCAGGTTTCTTAATTAGGACACCAAAAGTATTAACCATAAAGAAAAAATTGATACATTGGATTATATTAAAATAAAAAAAATTGCTTTTCAAAAGAAACCTTCAAAAAGCAACCTGCAGAATAAGAACAGATACTTACAATATAGATATTTGCATAAATATAAATAAGAAATAAACAAAAACCCCAATAGAAAAATGGGCAAATGACTTGAATAGATACTTCACAAGACAGTATTTAAATGACCATTAAATCTGTGAAAAGGTTCTTAACTTTATTAGTTTTTTTAAAAGTGCAAGTTAAACCATAACTAGATGCCACTAAGTAACCACCAGAATGGTCAAGTGAAAAAGACTGATAATACCAAGTGTTGACAAGCAAGTAGGGTGAACTGAACTCTTGTACACCACAGGTGGGAGTGGAAATTGGTAAAACTACTTTTGAAAACTGTTTGGCAACATCTTCTCAAGAATAACATACGCAAAGCCTATAGCCAGTAGTTCTACTTCTGGGTGGATATGTAGCAGAAACGTGTACATATGTTCATTCTCTAAAAGACATGTACAAGAATGTTCAGTGCAGCACTGTTTATATTACTCCTAAACTGGGTCATTAACCAAATGACCATCAGCAGTAGATTGGACAAATACATTCTGGAATGTTCACTCAGAGGACAGCATTGAGAATAAAAAAATCTGAAACTAGAATAAAGATGACTCAAAATCATAATGTTGAGCAAAGGAGCTGGATACAAAAAAAATTACCGAGCGTACAACTCCTTTTATATAAAATAACAAAACAGGTAAAAATAATATTAGTTGTCAGATGTCAGGATAATAGTTACCTTTTGAGGGGGAGGGTGTTTCTGTTTGTAAGGAAACATGAGAAAGCTTCTGAGGGGTGGGGAACACTCCATGTCATGATCTAACTGCTGTTACTTGCTCTGCTTGTGAAAATTCATCAAGCTATATACACTTAGGGGTACTTTGCTCTGTGTACCTAAGAGTGTGTGTGTGTGTGTGTGTGTAAAACACATGTTACGCTCAGTAAAAAGTTAAAAATATCTTAGACAAGTAGAGTATGACTAAATTTCAGTAAAAGATTCACAAAATAGAGGAATAAAATGAGGCCTGACATTTCCCCTTAACCTCTCCTCCCCCAATTTTATTCTCTTTCCAGAAGTAATCACATGGAATCCTCCCATCCCTACCCATGGCATTTACATACACATATACATACAAATAATAGTTGGAAATGTAAATTGAATTATATTTTATGTATTATTCCTTGATCAATAACATCAAGTTGCTCTTTAAAAAAAATTAGCAATATAAGGCCAGCTCCGGTGGCCTAGTGGTTAAGTTCAGTGTGCTCCGCTTCAGCGGCCCGGGCCCAGTTTCCGAGTGTGGACCTACACCACTCGTCTGTAAGTGGCCATGCTGTGACGGCAGCTCACATACAAAAACAAAAAGAGGAAGATTGGCAGTGGATGTTAGCTCAGGGCAAATCTTCCTCAGCAAAACAAAAGAAAAAAAGATTTAGCAATATAGAGTGCCATAAATGAAGAATGACAGTGAGTGACTCTCCCTATCTTCTTCTCACTTATGTATGGGATTAATCTTTTTAATTTTTGACAATGTGATGGACAAAACAAGAGAACTCATTTCAGTTAGAATGTCCCAAATTTGTAATGAGATTGAGCATCTTTTCATTTATCTTATTTGTGTATCTTCTTTTGGAAATTTGCTCCCCATCTAATTTGACCATTTTTCTATTAAGTGGCTTGTTTTTATTTTCTTTAATTTGATTTTGTTCTCTATTAATTATAGATATTAATCTTTACTCTGATGTATAGTTTATATTTAAATTTTTATCATTTTTTAACATTAATATTTTTAACATTTTTATGGATCACATTTATGGCTTCCAGGTTTAGTGTATTGCTTAGAAAAACTCTTTAGATTATAAAAATATTCCATTATAGTTTCTTTATTATTCATTTTTAGACTTTTAATTACCTAATCCATTTGAATTAATTTTTGTGGATGGAACGCTATGGGTATCTGACATCATTTCCCCAAATGGATGGCTATTGTGCAAATACTCTTTGTCGAATAGTCTGTCATTTCCCTACTGACTTTAAATTCTACCTTTATCATAAGTTATATTTTCATATATACATGTCTCTGTTTCAAGATCAATTGTCCCATTGTGAAATGTGTAGTTTCTGTACCAATACCACAATGTTCAAAGTTAATCTAGTTTTACAGTGTGGTTTGACAGCTAACAGGGCAAGAGAAAGCTAATTATTTTTTCCAAATCAGTTTATGAATTCTTACAAAAATTCTTTGGCGACATTCATTGGCATTACATTTACAAATGAATTTAGTGAGACTTCTTATCTCTACAATATTAAATTCTTTCAATACTGGAACTTAGTCTCTCTCTCTCTGTCTCTTAATCAAGTCTTCTCTTAGGTCCTTTAGTAAAGACCCATAGTTTTCTTTATGTAGATCTGTAGTTTTTGCTCATTTCTAGTTGGGTTTCTACGTAGGCATTTTATATAGTACTGTTGCTATTATGAATGTCCATCTGAAATAATGTCTTTGTCTCATTGCTGTAGAAGGTTTTTAGGCCTACTTATGTAGCTTCTGAACTCTCAGAGATCAGGCCCACATACCTTCCTTTACTTTGCCAGTCCACGTGACTCCGACTTCAGGGCCTTCCCACACTTACCTGTAGCCATGGTTCAAGCCGAGGTCCACCTCAGCTCCACTGCTCCCATACATCCTTCTCAGACCACTTCAGCCTGCAGTTCTCTTCTACGTCTGAATCAATGTGGCACTGAGATCAGAGCCATTTGTTTTATATCGAGCATGTTACTAAGTTGCGTGATTTTAAAAATATAAATAAAAAAGAAACAGCTTTAATAAATCTTTTGTTGTTATTGCAAAATTATTCTAAGCTTTTCTCAGAATAACAGGGAATGGGGTCTGAAGAAGAGGGATTTAACTAAGGAAACAGACTGCCTGCTGGTGCCCTTAGCACACTTTTCCTTAGCTCCCCCACCATTATCCCCCCCTCAGTAAGTGATTTTAAAGCCATGTTCTTAAAGGCTCTTTTGCTGTCATATTAATACATGTGCCTTTCAGGGGCCAGAGAAGTGTTGCTAGAGAAAAGGTGTTTCTTAACACTGTAGTCTGAGCAATTCTTTAGGAGACCTTGGTGAGGATCTGTCAGAGAAGATGCTTCCACTGCTTTTGCAATTATTGAATATCCATGGCAGGATCTGTGCTAAATAAACCTGCAGTTATGAGGGGATAATTCTGAGCCTCAAGCTTTCATTAAATTGGCTGGCATTCAAGTCAATCTACTTTTGAGGAAAAATTCACACTGTTTTACAAAAGAGAGGAATGTAGGGTAAAATATATAAATTTATATAATAAAATGAGGATTATGCACAATGGTATCGGGTGATATTCATATAATGCTAAATAGATATGTTTTCTTTTAATTTTCTTTTATTGTGAAATTTTGAATTTTTGGAATTGAATAGAAAGTTGATCTCATTCTTTCTGTGTAGGATCTTTTCTGACTTTATTTTGGGGATTCAGGCAATGATTTTCTTATTCGTGTGAGTTAGTTGAGCATTTATACTTAACGTGCAATGAAAGAAATCAATTGCTATGTCCTGGTGGGTTTTGGGGGAGGGGGTAACTAAGTCAATCAAATTCTTATAGGTAGAGACCCAGACTCAAGAAGTTAAAGCAAGTTCTTTAAGGTGGATGATTCAAATTGGGCAAAGTTTGTGAAATAATAATTTAAGTTTGGTGGAGCCAATGAGGGAGGATCTTGAAGATAATGTTGATAAGCGAACTGTTGTTTGATAAGCAAGCTATTTATCCAGAAGAGCAAACTGTTTTCTGGACAAATACATTTGTAAGAATTTTCTTAAGCAAACACTGACTTTTTTTTATTGGTTTACCTTCTTATCTATGGGCAAGAATTTCCTGGAATAAATAGTCAAATCATGTTGACCCAACTGTTCTCAGTTCTCAATCCCAATATTTGAGTTGCTTAGAAACAGATGATGTTAATTCTCATAAAGTAGTTTAGTTGGCATAAGATGACTAAATAAGGTACGTTTAGATTATGGAGAATCTTGAAGGACAGGTTGAGAAATTTGGCTATTAATCAGAGTATTAAATTTAGTCTAAGGACATTGGCTTGTAGTCTTGATTTTGCTACTATGAGGCTATGTGACGGTATTCAGCCCATCTTCAGTTTTCTCTTGGGCTCACCTACCTCCAAAATGTTCAGCCTCTTGTTCTGCTTTGACACTTACAGCAGCAACCAGCTCCACTTGGGGTCTCATGTTTCTTGCCCCTGAGGCTTCCCAGTGCCTCACTCAGAGTCTCGGGCTCCTACCAACACTTCCATGCAATACCCACAGGGCATGGGATTCGACTTTCCCAGAAGATGCCAAGGTAGCCAAATAACACAACCTGGAAGTGTGAAGGAGTTAACTCCTCATGGGGTAAACTTTGAAGAGCAATAGAAAGAAAAACAAGAAGTATCCAGCAGGTAAATCCTCTCTTCCTTCTCTCTCTGACAGACTATTCTGAGGCATGGTACAGATGTCTGGAGCTCTCTGGCTAGATTGAGCACATGTATCTGCAGAGTAACCAGCTTTGTCTCTCTGAGCTTGGGAATCAGTGGTCAGCATGATAAACATCACTGTACGTTTGCTTTTCATCCTGCCCTACCTGCCTTCCTCTTTCCCTTACTCTTACCAACCTGGGTTTTCCCTCCCAAGAAAGCATTCCTATTGAAACCTTGCCTCAGACTCTCTTTTCTAGGAAATCCAGACAAACACAGTGACCTTAAGCTGTTAAATCACCATGGTCTTCAATTTTAATAAGTGTAAAATGAGAAGATTGAATTAAATTATTTCTGTGATCATTTTAAGCTCTAGTATGACATTATTATAACTTAATCACTAAAATTTTTGAGCAAGGAAGTATGATAGAAAGCTGACCCTGGTGGTACAGTCAGGATTTTTGAAAGTATAAGGAAAAAAATATCTAAAGCAATCTAGGGAGAACAGATATTTGTAAAAAATGCTGCCCTGGTCTGATAACTACTAAGGAGGAGATGGTTTAATCATGGTTCTCAGAAGAGTTGCTGAAATTGCACTATTGTAAACATAAATATAAAAAGAGAGATTAAGTAAAAATTCATGCAAAACATGTGACTGTTGCTCAATGACAGAGTCATTGAAACAAGGAGAGCTTCATAAGTCCGTTCATTTGTGCCCTAATGAGGACATTGTGCCTACTTCACTGCCGAAGACCAGAACTCCTAGCTATTTTTAAACAGAAAATAGCATATTTTTCATATTCAAGAACTCCTTTACAGCTCAGTGGCTTCTAAGAAGATTTAATTTCCAAGATGCTGACCTAGGTCCTTCCTGGCAGACATGTTCTGTTTAAGCTCCTGAGCAAAGTGAGTTCGGTTTTGGGTAAGAAGGGAGATGTCCAAGGAGGTCTTCTAACACAAAAACTTCTAATGGCAGTCACACAACACAACGTAGTCTTTTCAGTGGTGGTTCAGTATGTCTATTCGAGATGTTGCTTTCACTCTCTACACATGGTTACATAGAATCCAGATGCACAGAGGTGGAAAGGGTCTTAGATATCACCCAGTTGAACCCCTTCACTTTACTAGTAAAGATATAGCAGCTCAGAGAAGTGAAATAACTTACCCAAGGTTAAACAACTGGACAGTGAAGGACACCTGACAAAAAAGGTCTTGCAACACAAACCCCTTTGTCTCCACATCTTACACAAAAATCTAGATAAAGCTAATGTCCAGCTAAAAATGCACAAACATGCTAGTATACCATGCTGGGGAATTTTTTTTTTAATTCCTACAATAACAAATTTTTTTGTCATCTGTTGTACTTACATTCTACAGATAATATTAATCACAACTAGTGTACTTTTCTTGTCCCTCTATCATCTGGAACTTTGTGAGTAAACAAATCTCTAATACCTTAGATAAAGGACGAAACAGCCCACCATCTAGTTTGTGTGTAATGTAATGAACCAGAATAGAGTGAGAAGTCCTTATGCTTCTCAGTCTGGGAAGTGTCCTTAAGCTTAAGTATTGCTTTTCTCCTTCTGCTTCTCCGGTTGGTAAGTGCTACACCACACACCACCTACTCAGGGAAATGGATCAGCAGTACCCACCCTTGTGAATCTAATTAGAAAGAAAGAGATTTGTCCCCAGTTGCCTTGATTATTAGCATTGTATCTTGATGTATTGTGAGGTTTATGTATTGTGCCTTAAGTACCGCTTTTTAGGTGAGCAAATAGCAGTTGTATTGATGTGATAGGTTATGTAATACCATTGTAAGGCCTGAATCCATAATTCTCTGGTTTTTATTTCAATGCTAGATGAATCACAATGTATTGAACTACTTCAAGTCTATCTTCTTTTGGGTTAATGATCAGTTCATTCATTCAGTTATTCATTCAATAATGATATCTCTATTTTGTGCAAAGCACAGCGTAATGAGGATTCAAAGAACAATAAGGCACAAAGCATGCAGTAATTAGTGTAAAACAAGTAGCAAGATAAAATACCTGCAGAAGTCATTGCGTAGAGAGCAAGTATTATATGACAGGTAAAGATAAAAAACATAACTACTATGGAAAGTTTGTAGGAGGGAGATACATTTAGTGGCTGATGGGATGAAGGAAAAATTTTGTAAAAGAAACTACATTAATCTAGACCTCGAAGAATGAATATAATTTGATGGATTGGGCAGAAGGCATTAGGGTAACTGGTAAAAAGACATATTATACATATAGAATGCACCAAAATATATAGGGATTTAAAAAACCATGATTGGAGAATAGGGAATAGTCCAATTTTTTAAAGCTCACAGTTTGGCAACCAAACTAATTAAGGCAATTAAGGTCTAAAAGACAAGTTGGGGCCAATTTGAAGAGCATTAAATACCAATGAAAGGAATGTTAACTTTATTCTGTAAGTAATGTAAATTCATCGCAGATTTGTGAGCAGGAAATTAATATAATTAGAACTCTTAAGAAGGAAACAATCTGGCAGGAGTATATTAAAAAAAAATTGAGGAAGATGTAACTATAAGGAGTAGATCAGTAAGGAGGCTACTTCTGCACTCTAGGATAGAGGTGAAATATGCCAAAATGAAGGTGGGGGCTGATGGCAGGATATTATGAAGCTGGGTGTGAGAGAAGAGGTCAAATGGAAAGGCTGAAAGAAAAGAGAGTTTAGGCAAGAGCCAAGGCCTATTCTTGGGTAGTTTTCACCAGGAAGATATTGGAGGAAAAAGAACAGCTGAGAGAAAAAAGGAGCAGACAAAGTGAGCAGAAAAAAAGCAGAAAACAGGAGAACCTCAGATCCAAGGAAAAAGAGGGTCAGAAGAAAGAATCAGTTATGTCAAAGGACTGAGCGAGGTCACGGAAGATAGGCGGAAAATAAGTCATTAATATTGTGACTAAAAGATCATTAAGAATCATCAAGAGTAAATGATCAAAACCAGGTGGTGAGAATGTGTATGCGGTGAGGGTAGATATTATTTCCAGAAGTTTTGTTGTGAATAGTAGTAGTGATATCAACTGGTACAATCTTCTGGAGGAAACTTTGGCCACATGCTTCAAAAGCCTTACATAGGGCATATACTTTGATCCAATAATTTCATTTTTAGGGTGACTGCAAAGACTTTTGAGCCAAGGTGATCAGAATAGGAAAAAATTGGACATAGTCAAAAAGTCTAATAATCAGAAATTAGTTAATTTATAATATATATACATATATCAAAAAATGGAATATTATATAGCCATTAAAAGTATGTCTTTTAGCAAGGGTTGGCACTTTTTCTGCAAAAGGCCAAATATCTTTATGGTACAGATAGTCTCTTTCACAACTACTCAACTCTGCTGCTATAGCCATAAATGATATATAACCAACGAGTGTGGCTGGGTTCCAAGAAAACTTTATTTATTAAAAACAGTTGGCGGGGGTCGGCCTGGTGGTGTAGTGGTTAAGTTCGCGTGCTCCACTTCAGCGGCCCGGTTCCCAGGCGCAGACCTCTGCACCGCTCATCAAACCAGGCTGTGGCAGCACCCCAGACACAAAATAGAGGAAGATGGGCACAGATGTTAGCTCAGGGTTAATCTTCCACAGAAAAAAGAGGACGATTGGCAACAGATGTTAGCTATGGGCAGCTCTTCCTCACCAAAAAAAAACAAAACAAAACAGGTGGCAACCTGGATTTGGCCTACAGGTCATGGTTTGCCAACTCCTATATTTGAAGAATATGTGATGAATTAGAGACAATATGACAATATTAACAATAACAGTTAACAGTTTGAGAGAAGACAGGTTTTAAAATATCTACAATGTTTCTAATGTTGTGAAATACAATGTGATGTTTGTGTGTGTGTATGTACACCATTTTTAAACAGGATGTATCTTTGAGTATTGGCATCAGGGTGAAGTGTATTATCTACTTAGTGCTTATCTGCATTTTCACAGTTTCTACACTAATTCTATATGACTTCTTTTTGTAACCAAGAAAAAAATGCTATTTTTCTGTGAAATTTTGTAGTGTGAGCAGTGAGATGAGATTACAAATTGAAGTGGTACGCTAAATCACAGTTCCAAACCGAAAACCTAGCAGGTCTTCATGAGGAATTGGAAAATTCCATTGAGACGTGAATTCTGAATTAATGGTGAATAACCTAAAAGGCCTCTCTGTGAGCTGTGCCTGTTTGGAAATCTGCAGTCAGAGCATGACTAATCAGCCTTGGCAAAGAGAAGCAAGGTCAAGTTTGCAAAGACCGTCTTCCTAACAAGGTGAGAAGATGTTAGCTGCCCTGGGACTGTTATTGGTACTACGTAGTTGCCCATGAGCTGTGCTCCTCCTCCCCCACCACCAACCTCACCTACTTCAGCAGCGTCCTTCTATTTCTCTGTTGTTCCACGTCATGGTTCCAACTTACTACTCTAATATCTTTGCACGTGCTGTTTCCTCTGTGTGGAATAGGATTTCTCTCTCTTTTATTTCTCTTATAAGAAGACACATATATATTTTTTGCTACATACAAAGGATTAGTATAAGATATGTGTAAGGTAAAAAGCATAATAATATAATGAATGCCCGTAAATCCAAGAATTAGATCATTACTAGTAGATTGCATGTCACACTTCACCACCCCACCTCAGAAGTGATCACTAGCCTAAGGATGAATTCCTTGCTTTTTAAAATATATAGTTTTATCACAACATTGTTTAATTTTATTTTTTTTATCTCTAAAAGTGTATCATATTCAGTCTTCCAGGAGTTACTTTTTTAGTTAATAGTATGTTTTCAAAATTTGGTTGTGCATAGCTCAAGATTATAAATTGTTGTATGTTATTCTCTGTGTAAATACAGCACCAGTCGTTTATCTAGTCTCCTTTTCACAGCTATTTAAATGTTTCAGGTTTTTATTACTCAAACATTGCTGCCATGAGGATTCTTGATATCAGTCTCTTGGGTACCACATGAACAGGATTACTAGATTGCAGGGTATCTGCTGTTCTTAATTTCTTTTGTAATGCTAGAATTAATCAGATTTTCTGTTTCTTTTGAATCAGTTTTGGTAAATTACATTTTTCTAGCAATCTGTCAGTTTCCAAGTTTCCAAATCTATTGGCATAAACTGGAAATTGACAGATTCCTAGAAAACAAGTGTTGGAAATTGACAAAATCCTAGAAAACAAGTGTTCTTGTTATATGTTTAAGTTCTGCTTTATCTGCCATTATGTCTTTCTTGTTTTTATAATTTTATTGAGGCCTAATTGACATACAATTAACTGCACATATTTAAAGTATCTAATTTGGTGAGGGGGCAGCCATGGGAATGTACTTTTCAGATCTTCTACTTCTAGGAGAGTAATTGACTAACAGCACTGAAATCTGGAATCCATCATTGCATTTGGGCCCAGGCTACACTCCACAGGCTGCTCCTCCCAGTGACCAAGTGCAGCAGGGAGCTAAGGTAGGTTCATTCCTGCGAGATGCAGGACTCCACTGAGGGACCCAGAGAGCTCTGTGCCAGTCTTGCCAAAATTTCTTAGTCTAGTCCAAGACCTTCCTGTTTTCCATCCTGTTTTCCTTACTTTCCTGTCTCCTACACCTGGTTAGTTCTGCGTCATGGTCTGATGGCTCTCCCAGCCTCCTCTGTCTTTCTCCTCCATTTCCCTCCAGCTTTTCTCACCAGTGGATCTCTTGCAGTCTGATCCTGTCATGGTATCTGCTCCTTAAGGACTTGGCATAACACAATGAGTTTTGACTATGTAAACACTACAAAACCATCACCACAATCACGATAATTAAAATATCTATCAGCCATTATTCCCAACAGTCTCTTCCTGCCCCTCCATAATTCACCCTTTCTTCCATCCTGTCCCCATGCAACCACTGATCTGATTTCTGTAACTATAGAGTAATTCGCATTTTCTGGCAGTTTATATAACTGAAATCATATAGTATGTACCCTTTCTTGTCTGGCTTTTTACAAAATTCAGCATAATGATTTGAGATTCATCTATGTTGTTGCATGTATCAATAGTTTATTCCTTATTATTGCTGTATGGATATATATGGATATACCACAATTTGTTTATCTGTTCTTCTCTTGATGGACATTTGAGTTGTTTTCTATTTTCAATTATTTCAACTAAAGCTGCTATGAAAATTCATATAAGCCTTTTTTATAGTTGTCATCTTTCCTGGACAAATACCTAGGAGTGGAATGGCTAGGTTGTATGAAAGACATATGTTTAACTTTTCCAGAAACTTAAAAAAATTTTTCTAAAGAGTTTCTAAATGGTTTTTGTGCCTTCTCTCTTTTATCTTCAACCACTCTAGCCAAATAGTTATCTATTTCATTAAATTTTTCAAAAAAATGCTTTTGACTTTGTTGATTCTTCATGTATATTCCTTTCTAGTGTAGATTGGTTTTCTATTTTATTGATTTCTTCTCTAATATCTATTATATCCTTCTTTAATTTTCTGCCTTTTTATTGGCTAATATAAGAACTTAAGACTACAAATTTGTCTTTAAGTATGCTTTCATAGTCTCCTATATGTAGTATTTTTGTGATTGTACATTTCTAATTATTTTTAAATTTCTGTATTCATTTCATCTTTGATCCGTGAATTATCTAGAAGTGTGGTTTTATTTGTCAACTGTATAGGAATGTTTTATTTATCATTTTATTACTGACATATGCAATTGCACTCTGGTCAAAGAACACGGTCTGTGTGATACTGATTCTTTAGAAGTTTTGCAACTTGCTTTATGACCTAGTAAATGATGAATTTTGAAAAATATTCTATATTTGTATGAGAAGAAGGTATAGTCTCTGTTTTTCTCTATATCCACTAGAGCAAGATTTTTTTTTTTTTGTGAGGAAGATCAGCCCTGAGCTAACATCCATGCTAATCCTCCTCTTTTTGCTGAGGAAGACTGGCTCTGAGCTAACATCTATTGCCAATCCTCCTCCTTTTTTTCCCCCCCCAAAGCTCCAGTAGATAGTTGTATGTCACAGCTGCACATCTTTCTAGTTGCTGTATGTGGGATGAGGCCTCAGCATGGCCAGAGAAGCCGTGCGTCGGTGTGCGCCTGGGATCCGAACCCAGGCCGCCAATAGCGGAGCGCACGCACTTAACCGCTAAGCCACGGGGCCAGCCTGCAAGATTGTTTTTTTATGTTGTTTGAGTCTTTTTGATATATATCTATATATCTGTACCTATACGTATCTATCTATCTATCTATCTGTAGACATGTATGTGGTGATGCATCTCTCAGCAGCCCTGCTCTTCCTCCGTCCACCCGGCATCATGGCACAGATGACAGGTCAGTATTTCTGAGGCCCAGCCAGGGACGTAGTGCATCATTCCCCAGGAGGCTCTCCGACATTCATAAAAATCAGCGGCTCCAAAGAGAGGCTCGACGGAGGGGTATTGCCTCCCACTTGTGCCGCTCACAGCCCCTCCTCTGCTATGGCCCCGTGCATGCACTTAGCGTACCTATCAACATCTCTGGACGGTGTGTTAGCGCCTTTTGCTGCTAGTCAGCTTTTTCTCTTTAAAGCGGAATCTCATTTCATAAAACGTGCTGAATTGAGAAGTAGTAGAAAGAAATGCAGTGGATAAGCGAATCACAATTTGTGAGCAAGTTGAGCAAATATTGCTGCCCACAATTTGTGGGCATTGAGGCAAATATTACTCTGGCTTAACTTGACTCTCTAATGACCAGTATGGCTCCCTCTTCATGCACTTCTTCCCCAACCACAGTCAGAGCTGATTGACCTGCGTGTGACTCGAGATCAGTCCAGCTGATTGACTTCCGGATCCTTAGATCCTGAAAGCGTCAGTGCCCTTCATTGTTGGGCTCAGTCTGACCCTGTGCCTCTTGGGTGTGTACTTTTCCTATGAGAAAATCCCACCTTGAGTGCTCCATGGGGAGATTCTTACCTAGATCTTTGATCTTCTCTCTCCCCTCTTGGCCTCTGAACCTCTGAGCCTCAGCCTTACCAGCATACCTTGTTATGGGGCAATATACTTCACTCCTGGCTGCCATACCTCCCCTCCATGGTCTGAGTAGGATCACTAAGTATGAGCGGCCCCTGCCTGCTCCTTTGCAGTACCCATCTATCTGCCCTCCCTCTCTTCATCTGTATTAGTACCTGTATTTACTCTGTGAACAAATCTTACTGGGGTTAACTTTCCAGATTCTGGTCCCTTCTGATCCAATCTGCCTACTGTCAACCAAACTGTGACTATATACTTGGGTAGGGACTGGGGAGGTGGAGAAATCAGTGAATCAGTATTAAATTCTTAAACTGAATCTCTTGGCTCAACACCATAGCCATAACGTCCGAACATAGAAGCCCCTAGTGAATATAGCACATCTTGACTCATACTATTCACTCTTTTATGGCAAATATTATATGTACACATTATTGTTTGACTACACACATATATTAATATCTTTTCTCTACATTTAAATTATAAGCTTCTTAAAGGCAAATGCATACTTAACACAGTCCCTTAAATAAAACAGCTGCTCAGAATGATCTGCTAATTGAGTTTAATCTATTAAGAGATTATCTTCTGTACTTGTTTTCTTTAGTGTAATTTCTCAGTTTAGCGTCCAATTCATTCTTTCCACAAATATTTACTGAGGGCCTACTATGTGCTGAGGAATCTTTCAGGTTATCAAAGTATTACTCCATCAAAGTAAATAGAACTGATTCTGTCATATAGATTATGTTGCAGTGGGCGAGTTAGACAATAACTAAATAAAAAACTACGAATGTTGTGTGGGAAAAGGTGCTACAAAGAAGAAAAAGTGGAGCAAATGAATAGAGAAGACAAAGGGTGGTTTACATGGAGTTTTGTACACTTTGCCTCTCTTAGAGAATAAGCTTCTGGAGATCTCTATTTTGTTTGTTTTTGCATTTATTCTATTTGAGATTTTTGAACAGAATATGCTAAACATGGAGTTTTAGAATCTTTAACAACAATTTTTGCAAATAGTAAGAAACAACATATTAAACTTTTAAAAATGCCCTACTTCATTATTCTTTATTCTTTTTTCTCTTTACATTTTAAATGTGGAGGAAAAAAAAACCAAAATAAATCGATTTCAGTCAGTATAGTGCATTATATAGTGCAAATTAGTTTTCTTTCTAAAACCCTCTGGCTTTAACATTTTCAAGAGCACCGTTTATTTAACAGACAAGATCATCTGTAATCCTTTTTGGTTTTAACAGCAGTGTCTGGACAACATTAGCAGACCCAGTTTACTATCACTTTTCCCAAACCCAAGCCCCAGTGCCCTGAAGCCTAACGAGCTGACGTCCCTGAAAACCCTTGGTGACAGTCCCTAGAAGAAGCACAAGAAATAAGGAGGCTCTTTGGAGTTACCTTGTGTGCTAACCTGGAGCAGGCACTAGGACCGCCCAGACGCCGATAGGCAGCCACGCTTCACAGCCTGTCTAAGGGACTGAGCCGCCCGTGCTGTTATACAAGAGAGCAGGCAGCAGCCGTAGCAGCTCAGCATCCTTCCCCCTTCTGGTGGATTGGAAGGTATTTACTTGCTCTTTATCATTCAGATTTTGTACACTGTCAATGTGCCTTTAGTATTCACTTGATCTGATGCTCTGGAATACTGTCCAGCACTTGTTGGGTTACTATCTTATGTTATGTTGATTTTCACAGCTGATGGAAGCAACAGTGCCATAAAGAAATGGGCTAGATATTTCCAGAGGCTGAAATCTGGAGGCATTTGGAGGTGTAAGTACATCGGTCACAGATCTCTAACGTGTTGGCTGTGTGAGTTGTGTCTCCTGATCTTCTTCCTCACTGAAAGAGCCCATGTAAAACGCTATCTGCATATTTCATTCACGAAGGAAGAGCACCAAGACGGTGACAGAAACCACTAATGATGGGCCTGAAACTCCACTTTGGAGTGGCTGCGGTTCCCTCCTCTAGCCTGTGGGTTTGCAAGAGGAGAAGCTAGATTTGCAAGAGTTTTGATGGGAAAGAGATTTTTGCTCAGGGCTGCGGACTGCTTGCTTGCTTGCTTTCTGCTTTCTGTTTTCAAAGCTCCAAGATTGTCCTTCCTAATCATTGCTGTGGTGCAGTGTAGGAGTCTTTTTGTGCTTGCTTTATTTCAGCATTCCAAATACTCTTATCGTAAATGTGGACTGCCAGAAAGCTATTAAACCATTCTGTATCGCTCAGTGTAAAGCCGTTGAAGAGAAATCTGCTTGGTTTTCTCTTGACCATATTATACTACAATTAGTAGATTGCACACGGAAACATTTAAAGAAATTAATAATCTAAGATTCCTTTTCCTGTTCAGCAATGAATCTGGTTATGTGTGATAAGGGAGTAGTTTGCTATTAGAAAACCCAAATGGATATGACTCTGCGGAGAAAATTGGAAATTCTCTTTAAGTGTTTTACAAATCAATGAAAGCTGCTTTTTCGGGGCCTCGATGCCAATTTCATGCATTAAGAGCTCTTTGAAAACTTTAAAGCCTTGTTGAATTGTAAGGTTAGATTATTACCTTAGAAATTAAATTTAAGTATCTTACACCAAAATGCAATAGATAAAAGTATCTATAAATGAATAAAATGTTGAGTCCTATTAATGGTACATTCATGGGAAATTTTAAAATAAACAGTGCCATTAAGATTTATTTCTGGAAAGAAAACAGACTAAGACTCAAAGCCCGGTATCAGTGTTGAAAATGTAACTTTAATGAAAAGGATTTTTTAAAGAATTTAAAAAATACTTTTGGTAGTTCAACAGTTATATATTTTAAGTGCACTATGTTTGGTATATTGAAATACTCTAAAGGAGATTTCAAAATATTTAAGTATCAAACATTTGAAAATATACTTATAGTTCTCCTAAAATTTTTTATTTGGTAGGAAAGAGAAGAACAGAGGATAAGGGAGGGAGAGACTGAGTCTTATTTTATTTTTCTATACTTTGTGTTTTGAACATTCTGATTGAATATTTACTCTATAAATATGTTACCTATATTTTTAAAATATAATGAGAATTACAAATAGTTGCAATAATTAATTTACAGTATCCTTAAGATGCAAATGAACATAAGTATGTAAAATTAACATGTTAATATTGCTATATAATATTTCTTAGGCAGGGAAAAATCTTTTTTGCAATAATGCCTTGTTTCTGGAGGAAGTTACAGAAATCAGGAGTAGTCATCACAGACTTTCAATAATTTCTGAAGCAAAAGTAATTTTTGAAATTTATTTTTGAGTTGCTATAACAATATACTACGTAACGCTATGAATTTTGTGTTAGTAAAGTGTATCCCTCTCTCTTTTTAAAAAATTTTCTATATTTCAAGTCTGGAAAGATAACTCAATTCTTCAAATTAATACTTTGTTGTGAAAACTTTTACCCAACATATGATTTGCAGCCTTAAACTTCAGTTTTATGTCATACTCATATATGTCATCATTAATAATTTTAAAGTAACTTCATTCTATGTTGAGTCTAAAGATTCATTGAATTCAATGATGATAGGGAAAAAAATCCCAGAGGCATTGATCTTATTCAGAATTTGATACTCTTCTCAGCACGTGAACTTTCTTCCTGAATTGAAGTCCTAAAAATAAGTCCACTGGCTAGACCTAGTTAACTGAAGACGATGGGATCAAAGCCCAGCAGAGGTCCAGAACTGCTGGCAAGCAAGTGGCGTGTAGGCTGAAGAGTAAAATGCAAAAGCTAAAACTAATTTGTTAAAGTGTGAAAGTAGTGATTATCTGGTGATTTTATCCCTGAGAATAATCCCCTTAGGCCTTGAAAAGTCTTGCTGCCCAAAGGATCCAGGTGAGTATCAATATTACCTAGATTTGCTGGAGAATATTAAGGTAGATATTTCTAAAAGATTAATTTTAATATACATATTTTTATTGAAAAGAGGTTAAACGGATAGCAAATCTGGTTACACTGATTTTACCCTCAGCTGTGCTTTTTTTCCTAAAAGACATAACATAATCCATATGGATGGGGTACTTAGTAAGACATTTAAGAAAGATGGAAAAAGATAGCTTTTACGTTATTAAACCACCCAGAAGGACCTAATGCAAAGGGAGAAGAGGAGCATCAGCAAAATTTGCTCTGGTATTTCTTCAGTTTACTTTTATTTTTCTTTTCTGAGCACCTATGCTTTGAGTTAGAAAAGATGTCTCCTAGTACAAGCCACAGAAAATGCAGTAAGTCAGCTGAGGGCCCACTTCTAATGGTAAGCCTGTGGGAAGCACTTAGTGTCTGTTGAAATAATAAAGAAATAAATGTAAAGAAATGACAAATAGTCCTTCTTGATTTGTCCTGAAATGTGATTACAATGCTAACATGAGTTTTTAAGAACCTGTTGGCCACATATACAGGCCACGATAAATAGGAATTTTGTGCAACTTGAGAATTTCTTTGGAATCTAATTATAATTTTCTCTTGTTAAATAAAAGACTTTAAAGGGAAGGGGATGAGAGTATATTAGTGGCATGCCATGTGCACGTCAGTGATCGTGTGTGAACCAGGAGGGGTAGGTTATGTATTTTGTTGGAGTTTGGCAAAAGGGATCAGTTATGATCCATATAGTTTTGGGAAGAAGCTTTTCTTGAAAGCAAGGTCTTGTTGTTTCCAGAATTGATTTTACTTATAAGGAATTAAGTTTTTAGGTACAGCAGAAAGCTTTTAAATCTATGAGATTCAGGCTTTGAGTACAAAAGACCAATTAGCAATTTGAAATGTGTACCATGCATTGTTGATAAGCAGTTTTATCCAAAACATTGTTTTAATTGTCCCTCCTGGTTCACACAACTATAACTCATGTGTAGATGGACACCACTAATATACTCTTATTCTCTTCTAATTATGTCTTTTATTTAATAGAGAGGAAGTTAAAAACTCTACGGAAACTTGTTGATAAATATTAATCATGATTCCATAGATGTTTAAGTTGCAAATGAGCCTTGCTATTCCCAAAAATGCAATGTAATCATTGTAGTTTGCACTTTGGAATCAGTGGAAAATTTTATGGACACAGCATTTAATATTTTTGGGTTGTCTTTCTTTAATAGATGTTTGTCGGTTCCTCACTGTATGCCAAGCATGGGAGTTAGAGCAGTAAACAAGATATGTCCTGTCATTCATGGCCTCCATCATTTTGTGGAGGGAAATAGGCAATAAACAATAATTAAATATTATTAACCAAAGTCATCGTTATTAAAATTCTTTTTTATTATTATTGTAGCTTATTACAAATTAAATAAACCAGAATATATCTGATAGGTACTAACTTGAAAATTGAAAGAAGGCTATGATAAAGACTGACTTGGTAGCTTTTTTAGATGTGATTGTCTTGAAGACTCTGAGAAAGTGACATATGATCAGCGATCTGAGTAAAAGAGGCCACCAAACAGTGAGTGGCAGGGTGCTGTAATAATAAAGAGTGCAGACTTAGTGCAAACCTGCTGCAATTTAAATCCTTTCTATGTCATTCTTAAACCTGGAAATCTTGAGCATTTTACCCTTTGAGCCCCTTTGGTAAAACTTTACAGAGTTTTGAGAAAAATGAGCTTTTTCTTACAGAGTTTTAAGAAGAATGAGATAACATGTCGAGTGTCCATAGCAATATCCGGGGCAAATTTCATTCCCTTCATGACTTACAAAGTGTTGTTACAACTTTAAGAATTCACTCCTTTAAATATCTAGTCAAAGAAAGAAGTATTGGACTATTTTATCACTCCTGTGCCCCTTTCTTTAAGTTCTTTTGGTGATTCTATGTCACACAGTTGTGGGAGAAAAAACAGCCACTCCCACAGATAGCAGAAATAGAGAGCATTGTTCCTGAATCTTCTAAAGACCAAGTCTCAATTAGAAGCTTTGTTAGATGCAGTCGTGGTGGATTTTTGATGGTCTCCTCAGAAACCACGGTGGTTGATGGGGATTAATTGAGGTGCTGTTCCTCCCGGGGAATGCCAGACTGAGATGCCCACCTCCAAGGAGGTTAGACACGTGTTCCCTGGCAGGACTGTGCTTACTGGGTTGGCCCGTCCAATGCAACTTCTTGAGGAGTTCAGTGAGATGAACATGGCTCTTCACAGTGCACAGCACGGGATTCGGGCTCAAGTGGAAGAAGTGGGTTCATTGATGAAGAAGGTTGTTCATTGATACTTGGAGCAGCTCAAGTCTAAACACTTTTGGAGTTTTGTCATCTCATCTATGAGCAGCCATAAAATATATACTTGTTCACAAACAACCACATGTATTTCCCTAGTATATATAAATATATATTTTTTTTTAAGTGGAAAATTGCCATAGGATGACTTTTAAATACTTCTCCCCTACTGCTCTTGACGATATAGCTATGTATAGCAGCAAAATTGTTCAACAATGTTTTTCCCTAGTCATTTCAAAGGAAAACATTAATCCTGGATGTTATTAGCCAGATGTAATTGAAGCTACTTTATCAGAGAAAATTCAACATAGAAAACTAAACTAAAATAAAAGCACCAAAGAGGCTGACGTTGAAATGAGCCATGGTCGGGGGGGAAGTCCGTGACAGGTCTAGATTTGATTTGGCCAAGTTCTTGATCTTGTAGAAGGAGATGGAATCCTCCGAAGTGGCAGCCACAGACAAACTGGAAAACTATACTAAAATCTGTCCTTCTGCTGGACCAAGAAAGAGCAAAGGTCCTTGCTGAGCATGAAAAAAGCAGTGACAGGGTCAGGTCAGGAAGTAAAATTGAAGTTTATGAGACCTTGTGTTGTGAGTGTTTAAATCTATCTGCAACTCTGTCATGCTCCATCTGTGTCCTTCGAAATGTAACTTGATTTATTTAGGTCTTAGTTGTTTTTATTGCCATATATTGAATTTGAGTAATAAATTAATATTATTAAATGAGGGATAAGTGTAATATGTAAATATCTAACAGGCAGATAATTACTGAAAGAAAGTTGGAGTAGCAATAATCACAGTAGGCATATACATTTTAAAGCAGAAAGTGTCATTAGGATTTAAAAGGCTTGTTAAATAACGATTAAACATGCAATTCACCAGTATGATATGTCCGTACTGAACCTGTAAGCACCTAATAACATAACCTAAAATAGTATAAACAGAATATATAAAGCAAGGAGATATTGACAAATCCACAATGACAGTGAGAGATTTTACCAAATTTTCATAGAACCTGGGCAAAAATTAATAAGGATGGAGAATTTAAACCATACAATTTACAATTTCAATCTAATGGACATATATTAAACTTGCAACTAATAAAGTTACTCTTTTAAGCATACATAAACATTCTTCTTATGCATAAAAATTTGCTAACACAAAATACAAAGCAAGTATCAACAAATGACAAAGATCAATACCATACAGTTAATATCATTTAATAACAATATAAAAAAATTTCTTTGTATCAGAAACCTATGAAGTTCAAATTAGCCACATATAATATAAAAGGTAATATAATCCAGACTTGAAAATCTAGAAAATAGTGTCTAGATTTAAAGATAGTTATTAAATCTCATTTGATCCCATTAAAAATGTCACTTTTATTCATGCATCTCTTGGGATTATTTCTAGCCAGGCACATTTTTCACCTTTTACTCCAGGTTACTGTGTATGGAGTTTAGGTAAAACAACCAGATTTCTGAACTGAACACCCTTGAAATTTTCCCATTCAACCACATCATCATGGTAATCAAATAAATAAATTATTGATTTATAATAAATCCGTGATTCTGATTCTGAGGCCAAATTTCGACTGGGCCTATTCTGATAACTATCATGCCCTGTGGGTAAATCCTCATTTTCAAGGTTAGAATTAATTCATACCTGGATTTAAGATGGTCTGTATTGTAATATCCTGTCTTTTCTTAATACAGAAAATATTTCAATCGTTGTAAAAAATAAATACCGACCAAATCCATTATTGATGGAATCCCCAAATGATTCATTTTGCTTCATGAATATTGTAGGTGTTAGACTTTTATCTAGGTTGTTTTAATTATTATCTTGCCTTTCACTTCTTTTATAAACTATTTTTTAAAAACTTTTTTTATGACCCTCAACAGACCATTTCAGTGCCCTTCTTTGGAAAAGTCTTAGTTATTTCAAGGGTTTTGCATTTGTCTAGATTCAAACTATATCAAAGTTTCATTTCAGATCTGTAGCAACTGTTCAGTGTGAAAAAGGCAAGGAGGCTTACTATCTGAGCATTGCATATGCTCCTGATAAAGAATGACCCTCTATTATGCCTTGAGAAGAAAAAACTCCAGGAAAGATATAAATCTTGTATCATTCTATGTGTGTGTCAAAAGTTATCTATCTGCAGGACAAATGGCTCAATTAAAGAGCAACTGCTCCTGGCAACATGATCATTTAAACGGTGCTTTTTCATTTTGAATGGATCCCTTTACTTGTAACTGGAATAAAAAGACAGTATGTTCCAAGTCTGTTTGAGTTCTTTTCAGAATGCTAAAGTTTCTTTCTTTCAATAATATTCTGCCTCTATTAACATAGTCAAACTTTTCAGTTTTAGAATACTTAAAATGAAGTTTGGAAGGGACTTTTGAAATCTTGGTCTACCACCTCCAGTTTAGAGATGACAATCCTAAGTTCCAAATGGTCAGGTCATGATGTGCCAGATGTGGAAGGAGAAGCCATGTCTTATGATGTTCAACCTGGCCTATTGACCCAGCATATAGTTAGTTAAAGTACAATTTCAAAATGTAAAATCATAACTCTCAGGCAAATATAAAATGGACATGTGTAAAAGATTTTCTTTAATTCATTAATTAATGAAGGGTATCAGTAAGATGTAATGACCAGATTGAAAAGCATTTAAGAAACTAGGTATATATTGGCAATTTAAAAAGAAGTGTTAGGGCCAGCCCCATGGCCTAGTGGTTAAGTGCAGTGCATTCCACTTTGGTGGCCGGGGTTCAGTTCCCAGGCACTGAGCTACACCACTCAGTGGCGGCCATGCTGTGGCAGCGACCCACACACAAAATAGAGGAAGATTGGCACAGACATTAGCTCAGGGCAAATCTTTTTCAGCAAAAGAAAAAAAAAAAAAAGAAGTGTTAGGATAAGATGGTATAATTGTTTTTAAAAAGTTAATCTTTGAGGTTATCTGTTCCATCAGGCAAAAGTTATTTGCATTTCTACGGGACAAAAGCCTACAAGTTAACAAGTAACTTTGTGAAATCTGGGACTTTTAATCAATAGTAAACAATTAGAAGAAGGAAGTGACTTCTCTTAGACAATTCTTGGTGGCCTTTGTCCCCATATGTTAATGAAAGTACTTTCTACTCATCTTTTTGCCTCATTTCCATGGAATAGACCAGGGGTTGACCAACTCAGCCTGTGTGCCAAGTTCAGCCCACCACCTGTTTTGTGAGTGAAGTTTTATTGGGGCACAGGTTTGACTTGATTATTTCCATAGGTGCATCAAGAGTGTTAATTAACCATATGGAACCTCCTGGAATTTGCTTTGCAAATCTAGGGCCTTATAGTATTGAGCAATCACTAGCACCACAAAATTTACTTCTGTTTGTAATTTTTATATGAAATTTTGAGTTGGACTTTTAAAATTCTCTTTTAATACCTCTTCTATTCCAAGGCTAGGAAACCAACCTTAAAAGAGTCTCTCCACTAGATTCAACTGCAGTACCCATAAGTTTAGGTGAAATCATCTCTTCTAGAGCTCCGTCAAATTTGCTAAGGCCCCTAGCCTGCTGGAAATCATCTCTTTACTACCTGAGAGGCTGGGACTTTGAAAGCAGACACTAGACCAGCTTCCTAGAAAGGCTTTGTGGGCATCCACTTCAAATATGGTCCTTAATGATGAGCTGTCATACTTGATTAAATAAGAATCCTTCTCAAATATGACACTCCAAGCACAGACTTGGTTGCAACATTGATTTGTGCAGTTAAGTCCTGGTAAATATGGAGACAGACTCATATTGATCCATGCAAATAACCTATCGCCATGGAAAGTAAAGCAATTCAGTAAAAATATTTGCTTCTGAATTCCAAGTGGGTCAGTGAGACTTAGACACCATTTAGAACATTTAATTTCAGGTTTACAGAAGCATAATATTCTAAGGTTAGGATTAGAGGTAACTAAGGAAGAAAGAGAAAGGGTTCCTCTACATATTTATTAGAAAATAGAAAGTAAAAAGAATGCCAGCCAGATTCCAGACAAATAATCACAATTGCATTTTCCTCGTGAGCTCATTTAGTCCTGGTGATTAATCCTTGTTGCCCTGGATCCAGGGTCAGCAGTCTGCTTTCATGTACTATGTCTGCTTCCAGACTAAAAGAGTCTAGCAAATCCTGACTTGTTCCATTGGTATAGCCTGAAAGTTGTCTAAGCCATGTGAGTTTAGAGCCTATCTCCGAGTCAATTCTTTGACAAGTACTTGGGACTATACTTTTTAAGAGGCTTTGAGACTGTCCTTTGTTGAAGACACCAATTCTAGCCTAGAGCTTATAGCAGAGCCTTCAGGGAGGCATCAAGAAATAGAGAGCTATTTGATGATGAGACTGATTGATTGTGGTTGATTTATGACAATAACCAATGATGTCAGAATTCAGGAGAGTAAACTTCTCTATTAGGTTCTCATAGTGGTTTGACCAAGGCTTTCCCTGAGGGTAAGAACATACTATGGAATGCACTGAATAATCTCCAGGGCCTTCCCAAAAAAGCATCTAATTTGTGAACTATTTGCATTTATTATATTTTCCTTAGGCAAATCAGTCTAAGGCAGTCTGAGCCTCTCTTCTGATTTTACAGTCTTTCTATACAGCTCTTACAATGGTGTTGAACCAGTTAGTAACTGTGAAGCTACCAAGCAAACCTAACTGTTTCTAGCATATTTTTAATTTTTACAAAGTAAAATAACAAATATTTATGATTTTTCAGGGGCTCTCTGAGGAATCTCAAAGCTAATATTATGAGTTAATTTTTGGGGCTACTGGGGGTGACCTCTAAAACTAATTTTCAAATTATGACTCGCTGGCAAATATAAAATGAACATATGTGAACAATTTCATATAACTTATTAATTAATAAAGGAACCAGATGTCATAATTGCTGCAGAGAAAATATGAGAAATTATGTATATATAGGCAATTTAACAAAGACATGTTAGGATAAAATTACTGAGTCAGATTTTAAAATTTGCTGATGTCCAATAGGCCATAAATCTTTGGAGTTATTTGTTCCAGTGCGCAAAAATTATTTGCAGACAATGTATAAAATTCTACAAATTAACAAGTACTGTTACTAAGTCTGGGACCTTTAATTAATAGCAAAAAGTGAGACAAACTAAGTAGTACATTCCTCTGGACTTGTGCTGTCCAATAAGGTAGCCACTAGCTATTTAAATGTGGATATTTAAATTTAAACTTCAATTAATTAAAATTAAATGTCACAGAAAATTTAGTCCCTCGGTCGCACTATCCACTTTTCATGTGCTCAGTGGCTACACTGGCCTGGTGGCTACCGTATTGGGCAATGTTTCCATCTTTACAGAAAGTTCTTTTGGACAATGCTGTGCCTACCTAGAGGAGCCTCAGGTGGCCATCGAACCAGTATGATATTAAAAGGATCTATTGCCCACTGTTTTGCCTTATCTCCAAGTTTCAGAGAATTTTTCTGACAGGTTTAATTGTGATAAAATTTATAACCAGCTAAAAGTAAAATTAGATAGCAAATACCTGTTTTTGGCTAGACTTCATTCTGATCATGCCAAAATGGGATAATTACATGAGTAAACCAAATGATGTGTGATATATTTTGGTAGTATTATAAAATGGAGGGTGAAGACTGGTAAGGAAGACAGAAAATAATTAACTAATTAATTACGAAGTTGTATGTTTTATGAAGAAGTACTGTGAGAGCATATGAGAGGAACCTTTTCCTAGTCTGTTGGGATAGGAGCTGGGTATATATTTGGGGGGACGGACTCAAGAAAGACATGTCGAAGAAAGTGACATTTAAATTAAGATCTAGAGGATAAGGAGGGATTTTCCAGGTAAAGGAGTGTTGTGGAGGGAGTGGGGCAGGAAATTTCAGAAAGGAAATGTCATGTAGGAGGCCCCTGACAAAGAAGGTAGCATGAGCATTTGAGTTTTTGATTGGATGAAGCTTTAATGACGTGAAAGACTGTTTTTTAATGTTATTATCTCCTTTTTTTGGCAAAAAGAAAGAGCAGATTGGCACAGATTACTTTCTTATATCAAATTGCAATCAAGGAAAGACATAAGTAGATATAATCCTAGTGACCAATTTCTCGTTCAAAATTTCCAAAAATGTTTCCCTCTGTGGAAGAAAGCTGCCCGTATAGTCACCGTGACCTTCCAGGAAGGTGCAAAACAGAAGAGGTCAGCTTCAAATCAAGTCATGATTTACTGGTTACGGCTGACTCGGGGCTGTCTTATGCAAACAAAGTTTCTTCTTTTGAATAAGAGTCAAGCCTTGGATGAGGTTATTGACCTTAGGCATAACTACAGGTGCCTAAGTAATCAGGGAAAGAGGTTACTCAATCCTTGCATGGGAAAATAACCACAATTTAAATGCCCAAATGACTCAACTTTTATAATATCAATTATGGATTATCTACATCCAAATATCCAAATGATATTAAATTTGATTGCAGAATTTTAGATTAGCTAATGAATAGATGGATCAAAATTTTATTTTTGAATCGTTTCTGGAACATTATCTTGGCATCATCTTTCTCTCTTTCCGTACAACTCTCATGATGTATTTATCCCACCATTCTAAATTTGTTGCTATATTTGACATCCTTTCTAAAATGTGAGCACATAATCATCTCTTTATTTTCAGTACTTAACATAATACTTGGCAAAGAGAGATGTTCAATACAAGTTTATTGAGAGACTAAGGAAGTGAATAAATAAATGATCCTAGATTTATGAATGTATCAAGAGAAAGAAAAAGACCTATTTAAGGTCTTTTAAATCTGCCTGGCCAAATCTCTTAAATAATTATTTTTTCATTTTATACGGAAGTAACTTAATAATATCTAAGTTATTTGACTAAGTAATATTGATGAGGCAAGAAATTTTCAAAGATGAAAATATCACCAATATCATCAACAATATGCTCAACTTTTATTGAATACCTCCTCTGTACAAATCAGCCATTAAAAAAAAAAAGGTGTCAGACATGGTTCTTGCCTTCTAGGAATTTGTGCCAAAGTTGAAAACATGAATATGTGCTTACAAATGTAACAACTAGAATAGGAAATGTGTGATAAATGCCAAATGAGTCCAATAAAAAGTGAGAGATACCAGAGATCGGAAGGTAAACAACAAAGGTATTCTAAAACCCAAGTCATATTATAAATCACAGAAGAGAGAAGAGCTTCCATATAATACCAGACTCCTTTAATTGTTCTTTGTTGACTAAACATTGACTTATGATCTTGTCCTTCTGTGTATATTTCTCAGTGTTTTAAAGCTGACCGACTTTGTGGACATTACTTATATTTTCTACATAAGAACAACTGGAACAAATTAATAACATTGATCACTGACCATATCCCAGACGTTGTAAGCAGAATTTTACATAATGTGTCTCTACCTTAAACCCTTTTTAAGAACATAAACATGTTCACAAGATTTTTAAAGCTTAATTTGCATCTTTTGCTAGTTATGGGACAGAACTTGATCTGGACGAGAACATTTTTTCATTCAATAACTTTGTTGTGGTGTACTTTATATAAAATAAACAGCACCTTTTAAGTGTGCAACTCAATGCGTCTTAAAAAATATGTACTCCTGTACAACCATGGGCACAATCAAGACAGAGAATATTATCATCACCCCAAAGTCCCTTGATATCCCTTTGCAGTGAACCCCAGCCTTAGGCTGTGCTATTAGTCACTAAATTCATTTGCCTTATCTGGAATTACATATAAATGGAGTGGTACAGTATGTACCCTTGTGTATGGCTTATTTCACTCAGTGTAACTTTTCTGAGATGCACCCATGTCCTTGCATCTATCAGCAGTTCAAGATTTTTTTTAAAAAATTTCTGAGTCGTATTCCATTTTACGGATATACTACAAGTTGTTTACCCATTCTCCTATTGATGGACATTCAGGTAGTTTCCTTTTTTTTGGCAACTATAAATAAAGTTGCTATGATCTTTGATTTTCAAGTCTTTGTATAGAAATATGTTTTTATTTCTCTTGGTGAGTGCCTAAGGGTGGAATTGCTGAGCTATATAATGTGTACATTTAGCTTTGTAAGGATAGTTTTGCCAAATAGTTTTCCAAAGTGTTTGTTGAATTTTACTTTCCCTAGCTGAAATGTATGAGTTCTAGTTTCTCCACATCCTCACCAGTACCTGATATTGTTAATGTTTTTTAGCCATTCCAGTGGGTGTGTAGTGGGATCTCATTGTGATTTTAATTTGCATTTCTCTGGTAGACAAATGGTGTTGAGCATCTTCACATGGGCTTATTACACATTCATTTATCTTCTGTTGAGAAGTATCCATTCAGATCTTTTGCCTACTTTTGTAATCAATTACTTGTCATAGAGTTCTCTATGTATTCTGGATACAAATCCTTTGTAAGATATGTATATCGCAATTATGTTCTCTCATTCTATGACTTTTTTTTTTTAAGACTTTATTTTTTTTTAGGTTCACACCAAAATTGAGAGTAAGGTACAGAGATGTCTCATATACATAGCCCCTGCTCCCACACATGCATAGCTTTCCCCATTATCAACATCTCCCATCAAAGTAGTACATTTGTTACAACGGATGAACCTACACTGATACATCAAAATCACTCAAAGTCAATAGTTCACCTTAGGGTTCACTCTTGGTGTTGTACATTCTCTGGGTTTGGACAAATGTATGATGACATGTATCCACCATTATGGTATCATACAGAGTATTTTCACTACCCTAAAAATCCTCTGTGCTCCACCTCGTCATACCTCCCCCAACTCCAACCCCTGGCAACTGCTGATCTTTTTGCTGTCTGCATAGTTTTACCGTTTCCAGAATGTCATAAACTTGGGATCATACAGTATGCAGGCTTTTCACATTGGCTCTTTTTACTTAGTAATATGCATTTACAGTTCCTTCATATCTTTTCATGGCTTCATATCTCATTTTTGGGGGGGATCAATAATATTCCATTCTCTAGATGTAGTACAATTTATTTATCCATTCACTTGCTGAAGGACATCTTGGTTGCTTCCAAGTTTTGGCAGTTATGATTAAAGCTGATATAAACATCCATGTGCAGGTTTTGTGTGGACAAAAATTTTTAATTCATTTGAGTAAATACCAAGGAGCATTTTGGATTGCTGGATCATATGTTAACATAGGATTGCTGGATCATATGTTAAGAGTATATTTAGTTTTGTTTGGCTTTTCACTTTCATAAGTTTCTTTACTAAGAACAATAGGTTTCAATTTAGATATAGTCTCATTTACCTTTTGTTGGTTTGCAACTTTGGGACTTCCCTAGGTGAAATCTGAAACTGGCCCCCACATGTGGAGGGCAAGGAGAGACCATAGGCAGACCATTCCAGATTGGTAGGTGGCAGTTTTAATAAGCAAAGGAACTTACCACTTGGGTGGCCACAAAATGAGTAGATCTCCACAGCTGCCTGCCAGAATCTTAAAAGTTTATATAGAGGCCTTAACTGGGTTCAGTCACGTATACAGTCCAGATGGTCTCAACAACACATTACTCTCTCAAGGCTGCATCCTTAAAATCAGCTCCTTGTGTGGGAACAATGGGCAGAATGTACATTCCAGGGACCGGAGTGGGAAAGTAGCCTCTGGTTGCCTAGGTCCAGTTTGCGAGTCAACCAGCGGTCACGTGCTCTTGATAAACTCCTCCAATACCTTTTTTGTGTCTTTAATGGTTTGTGCACGATCTAGTGACAAGTTTGCATGAATAGAAGAAGAATTCATCCCATGGCTAATATTATTAAAATTCAGTTACTTGATTGGCTCTATGTAAGGCAGTTATATTAAGGATTTTCATATGAGTGATTTTATCTTATACTTTTTATTAACTAGTCCTCTGGATAATGAAATCATTCATAGACATTATCTTCCTAACTCCTTGGATGTCTAAATAGAAAGAGTTACAGAGCCTCAGGGTTAGGAAGGAAATGATAAGACATTCTTTCCATCCATTGGATAAACATTTTCACAGTCAGATCATTTTTCTAAGGCACATTTCCAGAACTTATTTTCATTATAGGCAGCAATGTAGCATAACTCATCTGGATGTTAGAACAGGAAAGGAAATAAGGAACTTGTCTCCAATTTTTCATTTGTAGGACACCTGCCTGAATTTCCACAGCTTAGCAGTGGAACATCTCCAGTCAATGTATCGCTTACTTTCAAGTAGAATCATGTCCTGAGAGTGGTTAAAGTGGTCCTATGGGCAGAGTGAGAGCTTTCTAATCAGAGAGAGCTAGGCATGCATGCTGGGTTAGCAACATAGGGAAGTCATTTAAATGTCCTGAGCCACAGTTTCCTTCATCTGTAAAATGTAAAGATTAGGATATATACACCAGAATATAGTAGGCTGTCACTAGACGGTAATTTTTTATTTTATTGATTGGTAATATAAATGATGAAATGGAGAGAGAGAAATTTTACTTCTGGTGCATTTGGATTAATAGAAAAAAGAAAGCTGAGACATTCAGCAGGAATAAAGATGACTAGATTAAAAATTTGGTCTTTATTTTCAATAAATCCTACCTAGGTTTTTAGACATGATAATAATCTAATTGTGGTCTACTTTATCAAGAAGCGTGTCTTAGAAGTCATGGATAATGAATAAGATCCTTAGCGTACAAAACCAAATAGCCAAGTAGTGACACAATTATTTTCAAAGGTAAGAAAAAATTAAATATCATTGAAGAAGCCATATCTCCCTATGAGACCTTTTAAATTTTTGAATAAATAATCGATTTTCATGGTTCAAAACTCAAACAACAAGGCCACACCAAAAAGACTCATCTCTGTTGCCCTGCCCGTTCATCGTTTCCCACACCTCCATTCCCTAAAGCTAATAGTTTTATTACCTACTCAGTGTTTCTTCATGCCTGTACAGACAAATATAGTTTTGCCTCCCTTTTTGTTACACAAAAGTTAATATACTACACTACATACACTGTTGTACATCTAGCTTATACAAAATGTATATATGAAAAGCCTAATGAATGTCACCCCTACATCGTTACCATGCTAAGCTTCTATGCAGCATTCCAACCTTATTGAATGTGCTACTGAAGCAAAAACCCTCAAACTCCTTTGCTAAATAAATCCCTTTCACCCACCTCTCAGCCTTGATGGCTTGGTTCTCCTCTTGCCTAGAGGCAGAAGGAGGCAGTAGATATGAATTCAAGTCCCCTGTAATTTATGAAGACATATTCTAGAGTTTAACTACTCGTGAAAAGAAGATCTAAGAATTCTGACATCTTTCCTTCTGGCAAAATCAGTCTTCAGGGGTTGGTTTTAGCCTGAAGGCTTTTGCTACAAATAAAAGTATGTTTCAGCATAAAAGTTAATGCAGCTTTTCGTTGAAGAGAGTGAATGTTTTCACGTGTAAAGCTTGAAAAGGAAAAGGAATGTAAAGCAGTTTTATTTTCTGAGTAGGGCAAGTGACTGGGAGGAAATCCTTCTAAAGCAATTGCTTGTAAAGGTGACTCAATTGTCACCCTAGAGGAAGCTGTAACCCTCTTGGAACATATCTCCCAAGAATGTACAGAGAGGCCCTTCTCTGAGTCATAATGACCGGTGGAGCCTAGGGTTAGAGTCACTGTCATAAATGCAGTTTATTTTGCAGTTAAAATTTCTGGATGCAATTTCATCTATCTGAATTTACAAGCATCCTAGCTCGTTTTAAAAAACCCAAAAGTACATGTATACAATTATTTGAATTCAGAACAATAGAAAGCAGGAAGAAGTTTAGTGTCAGATATACAAATATTAAAAAGCATAAGGTCACTTCAATCATTCATAATTTATTTACTAAGAATTCATTTGCTTTTTCTGGAATAGATTTACCTTCATTTCCATGTTTTGTTTCTGCTAATGATCAAGTTTATTTGCATTTTCTGAGTACAAATCCAGTAATTATAAGCACGGGTGCCCTAAAGAAAGCTGAGTGGTAGGTGTAAGCCAGTCTGGCTTCCATATTTTCTGTGTTTCTAGGTTGTGAGAGAGAACACAGCCGGTCCCTGGAATCAAGCCACAAGGAGGAGACTGTGACTTAAATATCAAGACCAAAGGCTCTCAGTTGTATAACATTCTGGTTTCCTGTTCAGATGGTAGCCATATCCCAGGACATCGATAATAGGTCTCATCTCCTCAAGAGTGTGCAAGACAACCTTGTAAATTTTGCATCCATGTCAACTCACATTGTCGGGGACAACTTTTGACAAGATGATCAGACCCTGCACTACTTTTGGAAGCCCACGGGAGCTAGCTATCCTCTAAAGGGTGTCTTCCAATTTGGGACAGGATTTTCAGCAACCTAGATAGAAACAGAGAGAATAATTTTCTTTCCTGGGCCTGTATAACATAATCTCAAGCATGCAAGAACATCAAACTTATTGTCTATGCCAATTATGGCACATCTGGCCCTTAATTCTGTACTATCATGTGGCATATCATTCAAGTATCATGCTATTTAGCTTTTATATGCTGTAGTTTTCAATGTTTTATGTCCTCTTAACATAACTAAATATAAGCTTTTTAAACAGAGGTATTCCGTTATTCATTCAGTAAATATTGAGTGCCTACTATGCATCAGATCCTCTTCTAGGGGCCAGTGATAGAACCTCTGTTATCCCGGAGCTCTGGATAGTACACCAAAAATATACAAATGCGTCTATAATATGTTTGATGGGGATAATTAAAGAAGAGCAAGGGTTGAGAGAGTGTGGGCTGATTTAGATTAAGTGGTGAGGGAAGGAAACTCTGACTCTGTGGTCCTTAGGTGGAGACCTGAGTTTAGCGAGTGATCAAGCTACACAGATAATGAATGAAAGGAAGAGCCCCTAAGGCAGAGGGAATGGTGAATGGTAAATGCCCTGGGCCTTGCATGGGAGTGTGTTTCTGTGGTTCAAGGAAGAGCAAAGAGGTAAATATGGCTGGAAAAAAGTGAGAAAGAGGAGAATACTAGGAGATGAGATCAGATACACAAGAGAAAGCCAGAGTGGATAGTATGAATAATCTTATGGAACTGTGGTCTTTATGCTTAGTGAGATGGGAAACCATTGGGGGAGGTGGAGCAAACAAGAGATGAGCTGTCAAGTGAGTGTCAGTCTGAGGGCAAGGGAGCAAGGGTAGAAACAGGGAGACCAGTTCCAAAGCTGTCACAATAGCCCAGACAAGAGATGATAGAGAATAAAACCAGTGGCTAGAGGAGTAATTCTGACGTAATTGTTATCCAGTAAACATCTCTCTAAAGAATTTGTACCAAGCAGTGTGCTTGAGTCTGTGCTCTTAACCATTGTTCTGCCTCTCTTAAAATCAATGAATGAGTGTTCTATTAATGAAATAGATTGATTTCACTCCTTTGAAGGTTTTTGAGCCATGTACATCTCTTAGGCAGCTCTAGGGCCTCGACACGAAGATTAGCAGATATGGATCTTTAATATTCCTTTTACCTTTCCTACCCCATTTCAGGACAAGATTTTTAGTTATTTTTATTTCAGAATGTGATAAAGAAATCTTCTTAGAGAAGATAAAAAGCATTTTTTTCCTTTAAGATTTGGACTATACTGATAATACTAGAATTGTGAGGTCCAGATTATAGATGACACTGTATCTCATCGCCCACAATCTAGACCTATTAGCTTGTTTCTTTTCATAGGAGGATGGATAGAAGGTCAGGACCAATGCCATCTGAGGAAGAATAATACTTCAAAAGGAGTCATTGGAAGCATTCCTTCAGTCAGTCAATTTACAAATATTTATTGAGATATGGCAGTGAGTTGGCCACCATGCTGGCCAGATAGGTACAAAGATGGATCTTACAGTCTGGTTGGTAAAATGGCACTAAATCTACAACTATGTGGAGGCATGATGGACAAGCCACAGGAGACATATGTGCAGAATGTCACTGGGGTAGAGAGAGGGAGGTATCTCATTGTATGTGGGAGAGGAGTGTCAGAAGATGTTAATGTATGAAATGAAGCTAGAAGGCGATTGCTAGGTGGACAAGGAGGTCCATTGACAATTTTTTGTCCTTGTCTGAGAAGAGTTATATTAGTAGGGGCTCATTCTAAAAAAAGAAATAGTCTTCAACTGGGGAAGAACTTGAAGAAAGATTATGCCAGTGTTATCATTAGATGGCAAGAATATCCTTTGCTTAGGTCCCAGGTATGAGGTAAGACTCTTAATTGCCAATTAGATGGGATAAAAACCATAGAGTTGACTTTGGTTTCTGGATGGCAAGAATATTTTTAGATACAGCTGCTATTAGGAGGATGTGTGGTAAAGCCTGAGCCCTCAGGGATGTGAATAATTTTTAAAGATCTGTTTTGAAGTATTTCCACGTGGGTCATACTTTAATCTACGAAAATGTTCCTAAAATTTTGCAAAGATGTTTAAAAATAAATTTGACCTTATTTTATACAGATCAGAGGAGCTGTAGGTATAGGAACTCTACAGCTTTTATGTAGTTAACACTCAGGTTTTTGAGGCATTCAAGCTTCCAATTAAGACAGAGAGGACTGGAATAAATCAGACTTGAGTGCAAACTTTGGCTCTGTCACCCAGCTGCTATCCTTGTTTACTTTTATTAGGCTTTGCTTTGTCATCTAAAAAATTGAGAGAATAACAATGCCTTCATCATAGGATTATGGTGAAAGCGAAATTAGTATATGTAAAACACTTAGCAAATTGGCTGGCGTATATTAAATGCTTAATGCATAACAGTTATTATTATACTCAATCCCCAGTTCACTTTTTGTACATTTGCATTTCCATCATGATTTAGCTTCAAGTGAGTTATTGTAAATTTTATAACATAAACCAAGCTATATCTAAGAATCCTGGCTTGCAGGGCATGAGAATAGCTACCTAATAGCAAAGAGAAATAGTACAGAAATTTAATGTTTACCTGTAAGTAAAATAAAATCAGTCTCTTCTTGAGCTGCCCACTTCTCACATCTCCATGTAGCTGAGAAATGTGCATCTGCTTCATATTCTCTTGTAACAGTCCACTGGGCCAGGCCAAGGCAGAAGTTTCATATTTGGCTTTGATGTTCCCTAATCTACTCTCCATTTAGTGGCACCCCCTCCCCACAATCTCAAATCCTCTATAGCCTCAAGCTACTCCTGAATTGCCTCTATTTTTACTTATAAAAGGGGACTCCATCCTATAGAATTTTTTCTCTCCCCTCATCATGATCAAAATTTGCCAGCCCAATGTCTTACTCTCTCTCTTCATATTACCTTATAAACAAATACAAATTAGTATAATAGTGATTGTTAATATCTATGTGCTGCTCCTTCTGGGTGACATGGTTAAAACTAACAAAGGCCTTTTAATACATAGATTTTTGTTTTAGTCTTAAATATAGATTCTAAAAAAAAATAAAAACCTGGATAAAACCAATGCCACTTTGCCATGGATGTGAATTAGGAGTTGAGAATGATAGTTGGTGTATTGCAAACGAACACAGTGGATGATTCAGTCTGAAGAATGTGGGAGGATTTTGAAACAAAATCTGAATGATAGTTCTTGGCATTTCAGTGTGTGTGTGTGTGTGTATGTGTGCGCACACACTCATGCACACACCCATGTATGAGTTCATTTACATTCTCTTTCTTCTTCCCACATCTTGCCTACCAAATAATTATGACATTACAAATTATGCATGGATTTCAGAGCCACTGTTAGTTATCAGATTGTGAATTAGACTTTCCAGCTGGAGTATTTTATATTCTCTTTGCTAAGACTTTCTCAGTGGTCAATCCTATCCTATTTAAAGTTGGAATGTTGTATTACATCCATAAAATCATCAAGGTTCTCACAAGGATTAACATATTTTCTGTGAGGATCGCTCTGAAGGGTAAGCCTTTGGAGAGCTCTATAGAAAAGTCAGAATGACCAATGTGGGAATTCAATGACTTGTATTCTCTCAGAACTTCACAGCAGTTCTCACCCCTTTGAAGTATGTCACAAATAAGACTGGTAAAATGGAGATTCCTGGGCCCAACTTCCAGAGAATCTGATATTGCAGGTCTGGGTTGAGGCACAAATCTGGTCTTTAACAAGCAACCCAGGTGATTCTGATGCAGGTGGGTAGAGATCACATTTTCACAAACAGCAGCTTGACTTCACAAAAGGCTACCGGTCTCAGACAAATCCCATGGCTTCTTTCCAGCCTGAATGCCTTGTCCTGGCTCCCAGTCTAAGACTTACTGGATGTGTTCTCAGCCACAAGAGTTTTGGCTCACAGACCCTAACTTCTTATGACAGGTGCTGACAGCTGCCAGTTCCCAAGATGAGTCACCCTCCTCTTCAACTGTACCAAGAGAGATTGTAGAGGGCTTCTCTAGATTATATTTCACTGCCACCTACAAAAAACAGCAAAGAAAACTGAAAAACAATTTTTTTTTCATTTCTAAAAAGAACATATTATGTGAGAAAAATACTACTAACTGGGTGGTATAAAAGAGTCCAAAAAAGCTAAAATGATTAGTAACTTATCTGAATGTAAAGACTGATATTAGGGAAGGAAGACAGGAACAAAATTTTTCTAAGTATTCCTAGCAATCCTACAAACAATGTTAGAGAGTTTTTGTTTTTTGCTTCAAGCTATAACAGTGTTAGCTCTGTTTCTCCTGCCAATTAATGTTTCTTATTAATTATGCTCTTTGCTTTGGGCTTTTAAAAATATCTACTGTTTTAAAATACCCACTGACAAGCTTTTTAAAATACCTACTGTTCTTGATTCCCTAATCATTGATGTTTGAGATTTTGCATCAGTGTCGTGCTTTCAACAACATGGTGCTTGAGCTGAGAAGATAAATGACTTGCTGTATTTCTATACAACGAAGTTCCATCATGCCTCACTAACCATTCCTTCTAGTAGGTCTCCGTCCATTCATACGTGTAAAGGGAACCATTTACTGTAATTTTCTGTCAATGAAATTGATGATCCCTTTCAGAATCTTCTAATGATTCAACTGTGGAATATTATAAGACAAATATTCTATTTATAGTCAGATATGTGAAGAGAGTAACTCTTGTTTAAAACTCAGGGGGTGTTTAATTGTTTCATTTATTCAAGTAGAGAAGGGAAGGATAATTATTATGATTTTTTGTGTGTGTGTGAGGAAGACTGGCCCTGGGCTAACATCTGTTGCCAATCCTCCTCTTTTTGCTGAGGAAGATTGTTGCTGAGATAACACCCATGCCCATCTTCCTGTACTTTACATATGGGACGTGCCACAGCATGGCTTGATGAGTGGTGCATAGGTCCTCCCCCCGGGATCCGATCCCACAAATCCCGGGTCACCGAAGCTCAGCGTGGGAACTTAACAGCTACGCCACCGGCCAGGCCCCCTTATTTGAAGTTTTAATGTCCAAAGTTTTCAAATTATGCAGAACCATTATATGGAAATTGGACCTTCCTCTCCTCCTTTCTTTTAGTTGACACTGATAGAGCAGCTATTCGTACTCAGGCAATATGGTTAACACTGAAGAAACAAAGATGAATACTACATAGTCTTTGACAGCTCTCCTGGAGATAACAGTCTAGTTGAAAAGAGAGAGGGAGGATATATTAAATACTATTGAAGGTAATGAGTACTGTGGAATAAGTATGTACTGAGTACCATGGAGGTATGCATAATTCACAATGTTTCATTGAGTGCCAGACTGTCTAGCTGCTGAGGACATAGAGTCCAGTTACTGAAATCAAGACATTCACACTATAGAGGAGGATGATTAGTTTTAGAAAATTGCACAGGATATTATGAAAGCGAAGAAGAACCTGGGAGGCAATGGGGACAAGTTATAGTTTCCTGGAAGAGGATGTAACAGAAATAAGTCTTAAGTGATGGGCAGGAGTTAGCCAAACAAAAGGCAGAGAGCCAACAGCACAGGTTACAAGGCAGGCTGAAGGGAGACTGCAAGCAATTGATTATTTCTGGAGAATCGAGTCCTAGATAGAGGTTGACAGGAGTTGTGAGTGGAGAGGGAGATGGGTGCCAGTCTACAGAGGGACCCGTGGCCTGCTGAAGAGACATGACTTTATCCTGTCCTGGGAGACACTAAAAGTTAAGAGGGCAAAGAAACTGTCAGGTTTACATTTTACACTCTGGCAGTTGCATAGCTGATGGATTTGAGAAAGACAACACCAGAAGCTTGAGATGTTGAGGTAGTAATGCCTGTGAGAGATGAGAGTTTTAACCATGGCAGGGGCAGGGGTATTGAAGAGGATGGTAGCAGAGAAATAGAGAGGAAGTCAGATCAGTAATACTCAGTGATTGATTGATGTGGGAAGTAATGATGAGGGAAAAAATCAAGAATGACACCCAGAGTTCTAGCTTGGATGACTTGATGGATGGTGATGCCATTGATTGAAATTTGGGGGGAGAAATAGGCATGTAGAGGAAGACAATCTATTTGGTTTTGGACACGTTGCATTTCAGGTGTCTGTGTCACTCTTGGGGGAGCCACCACAGGTAGTTATTTAAGTGTGAAAGGGAATCTGGGCAGGGGATATAGATATGGGGCTCCCAAAACTATAGGGGTAGTTGAAAAATATCTGAGTTCAATTTTGGGCACAATGAATTCAAGGAGCCATTGAAATGTGGCAATGCAAGTCCAAAATTCAGAAGTGAAGTTGAGGGAAACACATATTTTGAAACCAGGCGTATATATGTGGACTGTATTTTTCTCAGATTACACCATATGATTAATGAGGTAGTTAAATCCACCCAGGTGCTGGAGAGAAGATGTGAAAAAAATGAAGAGAAATTAACAAAGCACAGAATAAAGAAGATCCATAAAAATTGAGTATCACATCTATTAGGTTGTGAGAAAGCAATTGGGGAAGTGATAACAATCATTAGAGAAAATGCTGCGCTGGGAAAATAGTTCCTGAAATTAAAATTTCTGTGATTGTCACTTCTCTGGGACTGCAAAGCAACAGTTCATACTAGTCGGGGTTTCTTAGTCCTCAGTGGCCCCATCTGGCTCACATTCTAGGACCCAAATTGTGAGGTTAGGATGAGGACATGGTTCTTCCATTCAAGGAAGTTATTATTGCTTGCAAGCATGCAACTTAGCACTTCACAGCACACCATTGTACATTTTTCTCTGCTGGATTCACGTGTAAATTGAGGCAGGGGAACACAGTGGATGGTCGGCCCACTTCTGATACTAACTCTGCAACATTAAGCCATGAGCCTCAGTCCACTCAAGCTTAATGGCAACTCTCAGCCCTGGCTGCCCACTGGAATCATTTGGGGAGCCTTTATAAAACACGATGCATTGACCGACTCCCCCAGAGAATACGATGTAATTGCTGTGGGTGGGTCCCAGGCGTCATATGTTTTAAAAGTCCCCCAGGTGATTCTCATGTGCAGACAAGATTGAGAATCACTGCTGTCACGTAAGGAAACACCTGCTCTGCCAAATCAGAGTAGTGGGGAAGAAATCAAACAAGATAAAAATTGTGTGACGCATAATCCCATTGTTAGAGGGTACTGAGGAATGAAATAGCAAAGTCCTAAGAAAGCAGCATGAAAAAGGTCTTTGTTTTGTTTGTTTGTTGTTTTTAACCTTAAGAAGTACCTGTGCCAGGGTAGGCAATTGACTCAGGCAGTAGGCAGCCTAGAAATTTCTGTGCTCCTTCCAGCGGCCAGGAGGTCTATGAAAGCCCTGTCAGAGCAGAGCAGACCCACATGGATGGAATAGCTATGCCAGCTGCATATTTATAACCAATTACCTTGGGATTTCTGTGCCTCTTTCCTGTTTTCTAAGCTATCCACTTTCTGTACATATCTCCAGGCAGCACATTCCAAGACATGTATTCTAACTTGTAGGCTTGACTACTTAATAACTGTTTGGCCTTGGGCAAGTTATTTGAATTCCTCTCACATCCGTTTCTTCAGCTGTACCCAAGTTTGTTGGGAAAGTTAAATTAGGTAATCCACCTACAGTGCTTAGCACAGTGCTAGACAGATTGTGAGCCCCTGAAACGTGGATAAGCCACACTGCAATTCTATATATTATTTATAATTTTATCTTATATTTATTTACCCTCTCCTCCACGTAGATTTTTCGTTAAAACAAAAACATTTCTATAGGTTTTCACAGATGCATTTAAGGTAATGAACAACAGCAAAAGAAATAAGAGATGTAATCTATCTGTATAAGTTTGCTTTGGTAATTTGTATGTCATTTATTTCGTTGCATAATTTATTTCACTTGTTCACATCCAATAGCTTGTCTATTTTATAAAGTACTAAATTAATTCCCAAACCCCCAACCCCATAGATACTCACATACTTGGTGTTTAGAAAAAATATTTATACCAGCAGATCCTACAGTTTTTGTAGATTCTCTACTGTTACTTAGAGAGGTTAGACCAAGGAAATGGTGCCTGTTTTTGGAATGGTGGCTGAACAAGACTTTTCCCTTGGACATACACCCTGGTTAAAAACTGCTTTGTAAACTGCATTGGCTATATGAATATAGGCTATTGTTATTGCTATAATTATTATGGAGTATTGACTCTATTGTGAAAGAGAAAGGTTGGAAATGGGACATTTTCTTTATAGGGCATATTGCTCTGCTGGAACTTTAGAAATGCTTGCTTACTTGCATTTAAAAAAAATCACTTAAGACTTTCACTTAAAAGAGAGTTTTTGGATCCAGAAATAGTTTCTCTATGGCATTGCACTATAATTGGTTTATGAGAGAGTTTCTAGGGTTCGTTCCCTATGTGACAGTGTAATCCCCACAACTGCAGATCACATTAAACGACAAATGAGCAGCTTCCCCTTCTAAACACTTTGGTATTTAACCCTCCTGAGAGCTAAGGAGAGCCCAAATAAAACAGGCCAACAGTATGGACTGCATGGGACCATCACTCAGCAGTAGTTTTATTGTGCAAATGCCTAGTCTGACCCTAGGGCCTGATTTTGATTAACATTCAGTTTGAATTCCTGGTGGGAAAAATCAATAATAGCAAATGCCCCTGTTCCAGCACGGTCATCAGAGTTCCACCAGCCAAATGAATCTGTAAGAAAGTAATCTAGATGTCAGTGGGCAGCGATCATACAAAAATATTGCACAAGAGGATGCTGACTATTACACGGACAGCAAATAGCAGTGTTACCACAATCTGTTCTTTGCCCCAAGCCCTGCATGAAATCAGAAACAATTAACCCACGGAGACCTCAGTCCATTAATAGTGACTTTGTTTTGACTGGCCGTTTCAAGAGGCAACTGAGTAGTATGTCTCTCTGCAGTTTATTTGTGTCTCTATACAAAAGCGAAAACATCTATCACTGGGTAATAGAGAATGATAACTGAATGGTGTTATCAATCTGTTGGAAAAAGAATGAGATGATAATTGATCTGTCAGCTAGGTAATTCTATTTAACATGACCTCTGCTATACAAAACTCAACAGGAAAGATGGACAAATTACCAAACCTTGCCTATTCTCTCCCAGTGATGTTTTCCTTAAGTAACAGAACCACAACATGAAAACACCATGTTACATTTCCTTGAATCCCTGACACCATTTCTGCCCCTTCTTGACGTCTACAATCTGCTCTTCTTTCAACAGGAAGCTTTTCTTTTCTATTCCACATTGAACCTACCTGATTAGGTCTCCCAGATTGTTTTGAGTGACTCTACATGATATATTCATTCAGAACTCTGAATATTGGTTCAATTTTTCCAAACCTTAAAACATTGCTTTTCTAGCGTTTGTTTTATCCCAGCCTCCTCTTCTAGCCCCCGGAAACCAACCACACTTTGATTCAGAACTACCTGTTCAATATGGTAAGAGAATACTGTGACACTCCAGAATTCATGGTGTTGAACAGAAACCTAGTCTGCTCCATTCAGGGCTGGATGTATTTATGAGTTGGAGAAGGCTAGCCCCAGGCCAAACTGTGATGTAAATTTATCTACTTTATCTTAACACTTTGCTATGTACTCATGTTAAATGAATGAATGAATGGATAGATGAATGGCTGAAGAATGAAGATAAATAGATACAGGAATAAATTACTAAGGTCAGTTGAGAAACTTCATTTTGCTTTTAAAAGATGATGGGTTTCCTAAACCTATCACCTTAACTTTAAGCAAATTCTTTATTTTGAACTAAGGTTTCCTACTTCATATACGTAAATAATTTCTAGGGTAATCCTCATTGAGACGATTCAACCAGATCTATCCCATATGGCACACAAGTGGTAAGGGCTTCAAACAGGGTCCCTGCAGTGGTCACTAGAGGTCAGAATAGAGCAATGGCAGAGGGCCATTAGGCTCAAAACAGTGAGCCTGTTGGGGAGACGATGCCCAACAGTCCTGGTTTCAGAGCAGGAGCAGGCAGTCTCAGTTAGGAGCCATACACAAACATCAACACACGAAGCATGAGCAGAATAGGAAAGCAGACAGGTCACAAGTATTAAAAGGACACCAGGGTCAGAACAGAGCAGGGATCCTAGAAACCCATGGATACCCAAGGCAATATTAGGGAGAGTCAGAACCAAAATTTGGAGATAAAATCAGAATTTGGGGGAGGCAGGCAGGAAAGGAGTTATTGTTCCAACAACATCTGGTTGGGTTCTAACCACTACTACATATCTATTGGATAGCAATTAAAGGACTATTTCCTCATAACATTTATAATTAGTCATACTTTTTGATCTTAATTTTTCATCTTAATTTGAGAGACAATGATGGATGCCATAGTAGGCAAAAAGATAGTATGAAATTCAATCTACTTTTTCCTGAGAAAGCTCTTGAGTATCTAATTCTATCACATACAATATATTTTGTTGTGTATACAGTGAATCTTGACATATGTCTGCCAAAAGCTAAATATGAACAAATTCATATAAGTTGTAGCAGGGACAATATAATTTATCCCTAAGGAAGAGTATTTTGACAGAATAGAGGATGAAAAGTGTTACGTATTTCTTTTTTGTTGTAAATATTTAAGAACAGGAGAGTTCTGGTCGAAATTACCTAGTGAAAAAGGAAAATAATAGGTTTTATGTGGCCTGAAGCTTGTAATATTTGGGGGATCCTCTTTGATTTAATTATAAATAAATTAAATATGAATACAAAATTAGGTGTGGAAGCAAATAATTGTTTGAAATGACAAAAAATGACAAGAAATTACAAATTCTTCTAAAAATTGAAAAGTATAAGAAACAAAATGTAGAAATATTTTTATTAATGAATTGTCTGATACACTTTTTTAACACCTTGTTTTTCTGTGAGTTTTTTGGCTCCATGTTCTTTTTATGACAAAGATTTGTAAGATCATTTTTATAGATAGAATAGAAAGGTGATTCAATCTCTCTGTTAGCATAATTGATCAGACTCTGTGGGTATACAGGCTCTCATATGTATACATGTGTGTTTAACTTGATTGTGTAGAAAAGATTTTTTCAATCTCACGCTTTTTTTGGTAGCATCATATAATACATAGAATTGTAGACAAATTTGATAAACCTCTATCAGATTTCTCTCTCATATGATTTGTAAGTTTTTAAGACATTTCAGGTTTTCTTGTGCCGTATCTAATCTTAAAGACTGTTTAAGCTAATAACACTCATTTACCAGTGTCATTGATGTCCTTGTTGTAATGACATATTTTGAGTTTTTGTTATACTTGTTGTCATCCATATTTTGTGTGAAATCGGCAAGAACTTTGAATCTTTTTCCAGTGTCCATAGATTCGCTCTTCATTAATTAAATTATCAAACTATGAAACAGGGTCGATTCATTGTTTCTCTTTAAAATGTATTTTCTTCTCTTAATAAATTATTGCTTTGGGCAGATAATTTTTCGTCTGATGTTTTTGTTACAATCCTCTTCTTGATACTAGATTGATTTCATCACTGATCATTATCACTTTTGTTTAATTTTCAGCTAATTTTTTATCTGAATTTTCTCTCAGATCTTTAATACATGCTGTTAAAGAGATGAAAGAAGCTACTTTTCATGTATATTCAATGATGAGTTTGTAAATACTCAGACTGTCTAAATTGTGGTTAAAATGGTTGATTTTCAACCCAATGTTCCCTTAGCCAAGTGCCCAGAATAGTCATGGCCACTCATATATGTCTGATATGAGAGGAAATGGGACAGAGAAAAAGTCAGAATGAAAATGGACAGTGTTCTTAACCAATGACAGTTAAAATATCCTGTTTTTGTAAATTTACCAAAAATATATGACCTTTTGATTACCCCATGCAAGTAAGAGACCCAAAATTTATGCTTCATTGGCTTAGGGGCAAATCTTCTTATAGATGACCCTTGACACAAACATATATAACTTGTCTGCATATGAAAATTTGAAATATGACCCAGTTACTTAGAATAATCTGCATGGCACTAGGTAGTGCACAGAAAAAATAATAATTTCTGGTTGAAAAGGACGTGATCCTCTAAAGTTCTTTTGCAATAATTACATCTGTATTAGTGTTTGTAAATACATTGAAATAAGAAGTAGGGAAAGAAAAGTAAGATACTTGAAAATCAGTGAAATAAAAGCTATACACCACACACACGTACATAGAGAATGACACAGTACTGGTTTTAAATACCAACAGTGTGAGATACGATGAGAGAAATACCAGCCAACCATAATTTGATGTCTCTAAACCCCAAATTCAGCATTTCCCTAAACCTTGTCAGGCATGCTCACCATATTATACCTAGGAAGGTCTACTCTAATTTGAACAGTTAATCAGAAAGAATGTATAATTCTTCCTCAGGCTCTATCCCTGGTAAATAACTATCCAGATTATACCTTAAACAGAGCAGAATCTTAATAAACATTTGCTGATTTCCACTGAATTAGTACTTTATTCAGGAACGATTATCCATTTTTAAGTGCAACCAGTGTGTCACTGTTTTGGATTCTGACTCTTGGAATCTCAGTTTACACAAAGCTTGTGTGCATAAACTTGACCCCTACCGCTAAGCTCTCAAGAATTCTGGCCTTGCTTTCTCCACATCTTCTAACTGAACAGCATTGTTTCAAGTTATGTGAAATCAATAGCGGTGGTTATTAATATCATATAAAATGTACAGCACAGCTGAGCCGAGAATTGATTTTTTTAATAATGTTCAGCAGATTAAAGGCTGTTGGACATTTGAATCAAATTATTGTACCTGCCAGAAATAAAGTTAGATTTTGTGTTAACTCAAATTGTTCCCCTTTAAATGCAAAGGCTCTGAATTTCAACATGTAGCTCACTTGTTTGAAAGATGTGATCCAAAATAAAATTTAGTTTCTAAAAGCTCCAGTTATTATTCTAATTAGTCAAATGTATATGATCCTTTAAAATTTTCCTTTATATTTTTGATTTGTATCTTTTCCTCACTCATCAAGTAGGTTTTGTTGAATGCTCTCCTCAGAGTCTTCATTTGTATTATTTACCAGATTCCCCCACTTCCTCCCCCTGCCCCCCTGCAAAGAAATAACATCGCGATCTTCCTCAGAAAGGACGCATGCTGTAGGAAACCAGATACAAATCAAGAATTGTACTTTCTGTCACTAATCTTGTCATTCCTTTAGAATAGGGAGAAATTCCTTTTGTGAAACCAATTGTAACTCAGTGAGTGCGGTATCTTTCCTTTCTCTGGGGAATGAGAAGAGTTTTTGGTTAGAACAAAAGAACTGTTTTTGAAGAATCTGGTGAATGTTAGGTGTAACACTATGTTTTGTAACCTGGATTTTTTCCTGTGCTTTCAGGCAATTCTTTGTCTCTTGTTAGATAATAACCAAGTGTTCTTAAACCAATTTCTAGTGGGAGGCATGAGAGTTAAGATTGTTGTCAATTTCCTGGTCATTTGCCTCAGAAACTGATTTCACCGTAATGTATAGAACAGGTACAACATGTGGTAATTTCTCATTAATTCCATTCAATTTACCAAATACTTATGAAATCCATTATGTGATCAGTATTGTGTTAGTAACTGTGTATGATATGAAAATAGAACAGATAAAGGTTTTCCCTTCAAGGAACTGACAACTCAATGGAGGAAATTAAACAAGCATCCAAATAAAGATAATACAAAATTCACTAAGAGAAATGCTTCGTGTGTGTTACAAACGAAGCATTAAGATAAAGGGGGAAAAAAGATGTTGAGTTTGGGAGGAATCCGGAAAGACTTCATGAATGAAGGATTGTCTGAGATGGGTCTCCAAGTTTCCAAAAATAAAAACCAGAGGAGGAGGATGGAGTCAAGAGACCCCGCTGGATTCTAACGCTAATTTTTGCCATAAGTTCACTCTATATCACGCTGGACAAGCAAATGACTCTCATTTATCTTCTCCCTAAAACAAAGATGTTGGACTGATGATTCTAACGTGCTCTATAGCGTGCAGAAGTAGGAACAAATATCAGAGCAGCAAACAGGCATTAGTGAGTGATCACTAATTAGCTTTGTGTCACTTAACCTGCTCAGGCGTTGATGCCTCATTTTAAAGTGAGTTTGAGGGCATCAGAAGACTTCAAAGTCCTCTCTATAGCTCTGGAATTGTATAATTAAACACAAACCTAGCACCAATTTCTATTTTCATATTCTTACCAGAGGTAAAGAAACCTTTCTTTGTCAGGTTTTTTTATTGTGTATTCTGTCAGTGAGTACTACTGATCTTTGCACACAGTAGTTGGTCAATAAGCACATATTGAATCACCACTCTTGCCGGTAAATGTGGCAAGTCGCTCACCAGTGCCGAGAAGGTTAGACGCCATGCTTTGCAAGATGCTGTATATTCAGAGGAATGTAAATACAAAGACAGCTAGGAATACTGGGTAGCAAAGTGTATTCATTCATTAAGCAAACATTTTATTAGCCATTTCTCTGTGCAGGGTGACTTTCCAGACACTTGGAGACAATCTTGACTAACTCAGATACGATCCCTTATCTGCATAGAGCAGAAGCACATAATCTCTCAAGTATATATTGCAGAGTAGTAAGTGCTATGAAAAATATAATGAGGTGCAATAAGCACAAAAATCAGAGTATCTGATCTAGACTGTTGGAGTGAAGAAGCATTTCTGAGGATGTGATGCTTGAGCTGAGATCTAAGGGATGAAGAGAGTGAAAGTAGGAAAGAAAATTACTATTTCAGGTTGAATGAGGTAGATGGGAATATACACCCAGAAGACCAGGCCAAGAGTGAATGGCTTGTGCTGCAGGTAGAGATGGGGCTGTAGCTTAGAGAGAGTTCTTGGAATTTTACATATGTGAGATGGAAAGCCACTCAAAGGATTTTGAGCAAGGAATAACATAAGTTAACCTATGTTTTGAAAATATCATTTTGGCTGCTGTATGGGGATTGGAGTCAAGGATGGAAGCAGGGAAGCCATTTAGGAGGCTACTGCATAAGTCCAGGCAAGAGATGATGACTTGAACTTGGACATGACTGGACTATGAGCATTTTAGTGAAAGGAGAAATTTTTGATGTGCGAATTGATGTCACAGGGTAAGGTGTCACAGAGGTGACAAAACTCAAACCAGATCATGGAAACCTGAAGAACTTTGAGTGAGAGAGATGGTGACCTCCTGGGAGCAATCATGAGTGTTACCACACAAAAATGGGTTCTCCTACCCAATGCACATAAATAAGCCAAGTACTTATAGCATCAGCTTTTGAGAAAGAAATCAGCTTTATTCTGCGAGATCAATCTGCAGGGAGACAGGAGGCATGTGCCCTCAGATCTGTCTCCCTGATTTGGGATTTGGGACAAAATTTAAGAGGTTAGGGAGAACAGGCTGGCACGTGGAAACACTGGTGGGACAGGTTTTGATTGGTGGGCTTCCAGCATTTATGGTAAGGGTCTAAACATTTAAGATGAGGTCCTAACTTTTATGGTAAGGTGGGGAAGGAATTTTAGGATGGATCTTCCTACATGACAGACTTTTCACTTCCAATAAGAGTCCAACTTCTAAGTTCCAGCCATGTCCCCATCCTTGGGTTCCGCGGGAAGGAGAATCTTTGGTTCTGTGGTCATTTTAGCTCAAGATTTCTTCTTCTGTGTATGCTCTGGCTATACGACTTTGCAAATTTTCTGACAGACAATTTCTTAATTACTCTCTTGATAAGATCGAGTCAGTTGAACTGGTCCTAGAGGGCCCACAGTTACATGAGGATGCCATGTTTGGAGGGATATTGAGTGTCTCTGACTGGATCCCTGAGTTCTCTTATGGAAGGAGGAGAAAGTATGAGAGTTAGATGAGAGACCTTTGAATGCCAATCTTAGAAAATGGGAGAATATTCCTTAAATAATAAGTAACAAGTGTCCATTGTTGAATCAATGGGCAAGGTCCATGGAGAGGCAATTGTTGAATGAGGGGCACGCTTGGTCTTTATTTTGTACTGACTACCAAGAAATTTGCTTGAGGATCTGCCATCACAATGGGGATAATTTATTGTATTTCATTTCCTTCGTTCTCCCTGCATCTCCTGTCTCCCTGAGGTTATAACTTGGGAAGTAAATCAAGATTTCAGCTGAAACTGTTACCAAAGCACTCAGTTCATATTGATTCTCATTATTATTTTTTCCAGCTGAGCTCAACTCCTAAGGCTCTTTAAGATGCAAGTCTTTGCTTTTTTCTTAGACGGGTGAGATCAGTTTCCTTCCCTAAAGAGAAACATTTCCATTCAAATAGATACAGTGAATCAGAATATAGAGTTGTTTTGGTTCTAGGGTTTACATAAGAAGTGTAATACATTTATCCACCCCTGCCGTATGAATGTATTTCCTATCCTCAGAACAATTTATTTCTCTTTAAAATTTTGGTCTATTTGAATTTCAACTAAATATATTGTCATAGAAATTCTTAATAAGAAACACCAAATATTAAAACAGAAAAAGGGCCCCTACTTCTCCTTCCTACGTGCTATTGTTTGTGAACCATCATTCTGGTTTATCCCCTATTCACAGCAGACTCAAGCAGGCAATAACTACTGGGCTGCCACATACCTTTTCTATTCCAGACACCAATGTTTCTTTTATTTATAAAGCAGTGAAGAAGGAAAACCCAATAAGTCAATAATCCTATGTGTCAATCAATCCCATTGGCTCTATTAAAAGTAGATCTAATAGGACCACTTCTCACCACCTCCACGGTTACCAACTCAAACCACATAATCCCACAGATGGATTATTGACATCTGAATAGCCTCTTAACTGCTCTTGATGCTTCACCCTTGCTCTCTTTAATGGGTTGAATACTGTCTCCCCCAAATTCATGCCCAGCCAGAACCTCAGAATGTGACCTTATTTGGAATAAGGTCATTGCAGACATAATTAAGACAAGGATTGTAATGAGAGTGAGTCCTAAAGCCAATGAGAGAGCCCTTATAAGAGTCAGAAAAGAAGAAGACACAGAAACACAGAGAAGAAAGAAATGTGCAGATGGAGGTAGATATTGGAGAGATGCATATGCAAGCCAGGGAGCTCTAAGGACTGCCAGCAACCACCAGAATGCATGATTTGGGTAGGTGGTGCTTTAAGGATAGCAAATAATACCATTGATCTGGCAAACGTGCAGTGTGTCCAGCTTTAGTGGGAGAGAAGCCTGGAAAGGTAGGTGGTAGACTGCATATCCTATGTATGGTACTATCTTCATTTGGTTCCTCTAGTTCTTTTGGGGAGAGAGAAACAGGGGTAGGAGTCTCTGTCATTCAAATATATTTGAAAAACTTTATGACTGAGATTTTCCCCTTAAATCTCTGTGCATCATTTGTTTCTTCTCCCTTGGCCTCATCCATTTTAGATGCTAAAGCTCCATGCTCACTCCAGGACTCCAACAAGAGTCTAGTCCTAGTAGAATTTGGCAAATTGGATGAATGAGAGGTGTTAATTGAGCCTGTTTTTCATTCTTGGTTTGCCTGAAGGCGAGAAGTATTGAGAAGGGAAAAGCTTCTAAGTTCTCATTTCTTAGCTGTGGTGTTTGTCACCTCTAATCAAGCCAGCCCTCTTTGCCAGCCCCGACATCTGAAACATTGCACTTTCTCATTTGCACATTCTTCTTCAGCCCACCATTCCCTGTCTTGCACCTAGTACGTATTCATGAAACAGTAGTTGACTTGATTTTTATTTAATTCGTCTTGTTTATTGATTCCTGTCTCTTCCTCTTAGCTTTCCCTGGATGCAAGTTCTTGACCCTGTGCTTATCATCTTTCTGTTCTCTCACTGGGGTCACAGAGCTGAGCACATGCCAGGCATCCAATGAAAGTTCATCAAACTGTACTCAATTCTCATGGAATAAATATATTTTGCTACTCCAACTCTCATATCTGTGTGGGTGAATTTCAAATCTCTGTCTCTGGCCAGACATTTTCTTTCAATCCTGTCTCTCCTGAAGTGGAATATTGTAGAAGAACATTAAATGTGAAGTCAAGAAATGGGGATGAAAGTCTTAGCTATGCTCCTTGCTGAGTATGTATATTTGGAGAAAAATCTGATATTTCTGCTACTCACTTTTCTCATCTGCAAAATGGAGGGGGTAATAATCATATCCATACCTCATTTGGAAAATGAGCTAAGATGGGTGAGTGTGCTTTGCGAGCAGTTGTGCTCTCCCTATGTCACCGTTATGGTGACAAAACATCTCCTGTTGGATATTTGCCATCATGCCTCAACACTCAATCCCTCTATAAATCCTACTCGTCTCTGGAATTTTCCTTTGTCTATTAATGACACTATCACTCTCTTAGGTTTAAACTTGTTGCTATTTTTTACTCTCCCTTTTCTTCGTTTTCTTATTTAGTTGATCTTCGAGCTTGTTGATTCTTCCTTCAAAAGGCATTTCAAATTTGTTTACTCCAGGGTAGAAATTTGTCCTAAACTCCTATCTTTATCTAGCTGATATCTACTGTCTGTAATATCTCACAACCCCAGTTCACCTCAAATATCACCAGCCAGATTTCATTTCAAAAAAGGCTGCTTGTGTCATCTTACTTTCCAAACAGAAATCCTCCAGTTGTTCACCATTATACTTCTTTGATACATGCTCATTCACTTATTCTTTTAATTAACTAACACCTTTGAAATTCCTATTTCATGCCCTGGCTGTGTGCAAGATGCTAAGGATGAGTAAGAAAAGACCCACAACTTCAGAAAGACTCTTGAATTCTCATCAGAATAAAGATTTTTAAATTCTGCATATATCCTGCCCCTCTGATCTTCACTTCTTTTCCCCTCCAGCACAATGCTCACTCCCAGCCCCACTCCAAGCAACCTAGATTCTTCACTCCTCCCTGACTAACATATTACATTCAATTTGACTCCAAGATATTGTTCATGCTGCTCCCCAGCCCACAATGTCCTTCATTTGTTAAGCAAATATGTATTGATCACCTTTGTGCAAGGCATTACTGCTACATTTCTACATATCCTTCAGGATCTAATTTAAAATGTACTTTGTCCCAGTTGAGATTAAATCTAAAATCCTAATGCCTTCATCTGTACCTTATGGGCACACTGGGTGTTGAATTATTCACTGCCTATGATTTTGCTTACTTGTGTGTTTGTCTTGCCTACACAAAATGAGATTATAAACTCAGAAGTCATTGTTAACTTCCTATGTCTGCTCCTTTCCTTCTCCCTATCCCCACCCCCAGCATACAATGAGCTGCCTGCAGGAAACATTTTACAGATCCTTTTTAATAAAATGAATTATTGAAGGATGAGATACTGGCTCACACCCCATTGCTCACTGCGATAAGGCAACTTACTAATGTTTGTTCTGTGGAAGATAAGGTCTGTCAGAAACTGGTGTTAGGCACACACAAAAAGAGCTTCCATATTCAAATATGTTTGAGAAATAATGGTTAAATAAAGTGAAACCAGTTTATTTAAAGGAGGACTTCTCAGATTCTTTAATATGCTAAAAAACACTGAGTTTTTCTATCAGGGACTATACTTTCCCAAACTTATTTAACTACAAAATGCAAATGTTTTTGGTGTGGCACATTTTTAGACTTAGTGCTCGCAATCACACCTCTGGAATTGCCAGTTTTAGACACAGGAAACCTCAGAATTCCCAGAGTTCGTTTCCAGGTCTGCAATAGCTGCGAGAAGTAACACATGGCTTTATTGCATTTCACCATTTTATGACCTTCATGGCAAACCCTCCAGGGATTATCAAAAGCAGTAAATAATAAAAACAAATATAAAGCAAAGAAAACATGAAGCATTATAAACGGGGTCATTATTGATGAGTAAAAGGGCAGTGATGACCCTGTAAATTTAGCTTCTAGAGGTTGCTTAGCTGGTTGAGCAGAAGCAGGCAGGTATATGCAAAGAGCACCAGATTAGGATTTAGGAGACCTGTGTTCCATTCCTAGCTTTGCCCTCAACTGCCCTATGATTTGAGCAGGTAATTTAAACACCAGATCCTGGTGTTTTTCCATTTGGAAAATGAAGGTGTTAGATTAAATAAGACCTAACATACCTCCCAGGTCTAAGTGTCTATGTTCCTGTAATGCAGCTTCTTTACATTTTAGTTGTGTTTTGCCTCTGCGTACAAATCCATGAAATATGCCTAAAGACAGAGACACAGTACACGAAATACTAGAAATCTATGACAAGGTATGAGCAAGTGATTGGCGTAGGTTTCATATCCCTCTGGTAGTATGTGTGCTGGTTCCCCAGAGGTAATAAACTCAGTTTGTCAGTTTTGAAATGTTGTTTCACTTACTCGTTCTGAAGTGAAGAAGGCATGACCACCGAGGGAATTTTTAATGTGGATCACGGAGCAGAATCATCACTAATGCATCATAATGTGACTTTCCTAATGGCTTCTTTAGAAGTTTGTTAGTGGTTCAATTTTGGATCTTTCTTTAATTGTGCCAAATGACAAGAACCTAAGCATTTGGCCACAGCTAACAAGTAACTGTTGAGGACTATCCAATTCACTTAATTTGTGAATGAATACAAATTTGGACTCTAGACTCAAACAGAGAAGGTGGGAAAACTTTAGTCTATTACAAAGGCTTTTCCCCACCTGGGAATCAAAGATTTTCTTTTCTTTTATCCTGCACTTTTAGCATATTGCCTAAAAGAAATGAAACACTGAACTTTCTCCATTTCCTCTCTGAAATGTTTGCTGTAATACTTCCCAAGCAGGTTTTCTCATGGGTAAATAAACTGGAGGCCAAATAACTCCACATACAACCAGGCTTTACCCAGTGGCTCACACTGATGTGCTGTAGACAGTATTGATTTTTCAGGAGTCGCCCAGCTGTTCTAACTAAGTGGTTAGAGGTCATAGTATAGTTCTCTGATAAGATAATGGCCGTGAAGGCATTTAATTACAGTAGTTATCTAGTTCTGTGTATTTTTGAGAGAACCACCGGTAGATGGTGACTGATTAATGGCCTTTCTTTAAAACAAGATACAACTAAAAATAATATGGATAGGAACTGTTTGTATCAGGGTGTTCACGGACACAATTAGGCAATCACTTTTCTTTTGTTTTTTAGACAACGACCCCGAATACTATGAAGTCGATGCATGTTGTTTATCTTCCACTTTTATCTTATTTAATATACACTCATTTCATTCTATCTGGTCAGTCCTCAACCAGCTGAAGTCAGACCTTGATTCTTTTGCCTGTTTCCCACAATTCACCCAAGAGTACACAACATAACCACCAAGTACCACCCTCTGCCCCTGGAATGTTGCTATTTGTTTATGATTGAGCTTTCCCTATTGTGTGGACTCAGTGAACTGAGCCTTATGTCCAACAAAGTAATCAGATTGTAAAGGAATGTTTTGCTTTATAAAAGGAAGCTAGAATCATTTCAGGGAATGCCTGCGTTGAGGGAGCTATTGGGAAGATTAAATGATGATCAGGAATATAATGATAAATAAGAGATGATCCTGTCTTCCAAGAATCCCAGGCTGATAGAGACATGGAGGAGAAAGACAGGTAAACAACAATCCCAGTACTGTCTGGTATGGTAGGAGCCATTGCAGAGTAAAGACAAGGAAGGTGTAGGGGGAATGGAAGGAGACCCTGGAGGAGGTGAAACTTGAGCTTACATTGAAGGATGAGTAGAAATTCATCAGGTAGTTAAAGAGGAAATCCTTATAATAGCAAATCCTGAAAAAAGATAGGATTAGAGAATGGAGCATGTTATGGGAACGGAAAGATGCTCCCTATGGATAAAGCATCAAGGTGTTTGTAGAGAAATGAAGCGGCAGTAATAGGCAATGGTCATATGGTGAAGATCCTTGAATGGCAAACAGTTTTTAAATTTTTTTAAAAAATTATTACCTGAAGCCAATAAAGGGTATTGAGAACTTTTAAATTCTCTTTCCTACACTCAAAAAATGTATATAAATTTCATATTTACTGCAAGTGAATACATACAGGCTTTCTATACTTGATTTCACCTTTGCCTCTTGTCTCCTATAATCTCATCACTAAACTACCCACTTGGGGTAATCAAAGTTAACAATCTAATCTAATCTTTATGTTTTTTTCATGGTTCGTATAATCATATAAATCATGTAAAAACACATAAACATACACAGATGGAGTTGTCATTGTTTTATAATAATTTGCCCATATTATATATACTTTTCTGCATCTTGCTTTTCTCACTTAATGCCTCATTGAAATTCTTCCAAATCAGCTTACATTTTTAAATCTTCACATGATGTGAATGTGCCATATTTTCCATATTTTATTTAATAATTTACCTATGCATCTATTGATGTGGTTTTTCTTTGTTTCAAGTTTATATATACACATACATATACATATATATTCTTAAAAACTGGTGTTTATATTTCTAGGGGAAAGACTTAATTTTAATAAATGGCCAGATTACATTCCCAGAAGGCTGTGGCAACACACGTTTCTGTCAGCAGCATGTGAAAGAGCGCTTTAGTCTACAACTTTTCCAACGCTGGGTGACATAATTCTTTTTTGTTTTGGACAATCCATTGTGTATCAAATGCCATCCCTTATTACATTAGATCATCTTTTCTTATATTTCTTTACCATTTGGATTTGATATTTCAGGAATAGCTTCTCTCTATTCTTTGCCCAATTTCGTTGTTTTCCTTTTTTTCCTGTTAATTTTTGAGAGCTCTTTGTCTATCCTCTACAATAGTAATATTTATTCAAAATCTATTTTCTAATGACTTTGTTAATAGTATATTTTGCCATACAAAAGATTTAACCTTTATATGGTATCTTTTTATTCATAGCATTGGGGTTTCTGGTTGTGGTTGAGGGTCTTCCTTTGTCCCTCACTGCACATGTATTTACTGAGATATTCTTTCAAGATTTTGTGGTTTTACATATTGCAATTAAATCTCTAATCCACAAGACATTTATTTTTGTATATACTGTACGTCAGGGGTCCAATTTCATTTCCTTCTCATTAAATAGCCCACTGGGCCAACACTTTTCATTAAATAAACTACCTTTTCCCCCACTGTACTGAAATACAATCTTTATCATATGTTAAGTTCTTCTATATTCTGTGATCTATTTCTGGATTCTCAATTCTATTTCACTGATCTGTTCCTCTATTCCTATACCAATACCATGTGTTTTAATAGTGGCCTTATAGTACTTACTACTGTTTGTTAAGATTTATCCCTCCCTTAACAGTCTTTTTCAAAATGTTCTCTAGCACTTAGTATTCTATATAAACATTAGCATCATTTGATCCAATTCAAAAAATCTTATTGGGGTTCTAATTAGAATTGCATTAAAATTATATGTTAATTTTGGGGAGCAAGACTATAGTTTTCCTCATTTAGGTTCTGTCCCTTTCTTGTTAAACTGAAGCATCTTCAGCAGTGGCTAGACATGATCAGATGTGTACTTTAAAGGTTCAGTGCAGCATCAGAATGGAGGATGGATTAGACTGCAGTAAGGCTGGATGAAGAAAACCATTGTGTGGTTATTGCCGGCATCCAGAAAATGCTGGGTCTGGGCTAAGGCAGTGACAGCCAGGTTGGCCAAAAGGGGACTGAAAAGAGAATTATTTTGTAGGTAAAAATCAACATTAATTCTTAATGGAACGGATTCAGAGGTTGAAAGAGACATAGGAGTATTTAATGACTCAGGATCTTGGCTGGATTGTGACTAGATTCATTTGTGTGCCATTCATAAAGAGAAGTCAGGGTAAGGTAAATGTTTATAAGACTAGAGAGACAATGAGCTCATTATTGGACATGTTTCATTTTGAAATACCTAATAATAGATATGAATTTGGAGCTGAGGTGAGAGATCTGGGTTAGAAGAATAAAGAGAGTGTCATAGGGGTGAAGCTCATAGTTAAGGAGTGTCTGTGTGTGTGTGTGTGTGTGTGTGTGTGTGTGTGTGTGTTTAGGGGGTGAGATTCCCCAAAATAACCACGCGAAATAAGACAAAAGTTCATTACAGGAACTCTTCCACTCTCTTTTTAAAACATCACATTTGATTTCATGCTTGGCAAAGTGAGAAAGGATATTTCTACTTGTAAAGAAGCCAGGCTGAGAAGAAATCTTCACATAGTTTTCCCAAAATAGTTAAAGGGAAGGAATAAAACTCAAGCAGCCTTGGACACTGTAATCTGAAGACTGCTGGCAAGAATAAATATTTATTTATGATGTTGAGGAAGTCTAGTCACTAATTCAGGCAATTAAAAGAAAAATATATCATCTATATTACTTGATGGGATAAAGACTTTCACATTTGCACACATTCACTAACACACATGCAAACCCACACAAACACACTGGTTTATTTAAAAGCTCTCCTTCAATTTCTACATGTTGCTTTTGCTGTTTGATGAGCTGCCATGTTTATTTCTAATGATGAGTTTCTTTAGGGAATGTGTCTCTTCACCTCCAGTGATAATATTATCAGTATAGTCACATAGAGGTCCTGGATGGGGACTGCTTTGTTAAATGACATTTGGCAGCTGGCTGACGAGGTTTAGCCAATTGCCCTGCCAGATATTTAGTAACATAATGTATCATGGGTTGGATGCCAATGGTTCTTGGACCATTTCCTCTCTGTGCTTACGTGCTATGGACCCAGGAGGTGACTAACAAAGTGGCACGCTTTATTCATCTGTGAATAACAGCATGTGCAAATGAAGCCTGGGAATTAGAGCTCTCCTTCCTCTGCTGGAGACAAGAGAATGTTTTGGTGGCTCATCTTTAATTCTGCATTGGCCTCTAGGCTTATCCATATTGATTGTTCTCACATTTCCATGCAGCAATTTGAATCAAAATGTGAGATCTTTCATTTTAGAAGTTATATGCATCCAAACTTCAAATAGACATCCAGTGTGAAAATAAGAGCTGTTTTGCATTGAACTAATTATATTGAATTAGGACAATTAAAATCTGTACTCTAAACCCAGGTTCCTTTGTTAATTATTGCAAAGTTATGCTTAAGATATATTTTATACTCAATTTGTTGCATATTTAATAAGCCATGCTTCTTATTCATTCACTTATTTAACAAGCTTTTATTAAGGATATACTGTGTACAATCACCAAGCTAGATGTTGTCCTATCCTTTATGCTTTATTACGTTTGCTTCCTACTGCTTTCATTTGTTTGCTCATTTCTTCATACAACTCTCCTTTTGCTGTTTAGAAGAATAATAGCAGTTTCTTTCATAATTTAATTCCATGTCTTTTTCATGCATTTTGTACTTGGTTACTTTATTTATATGCAATTTCAAATCCAATGTATTTTCAGAATTAAGAAAAAAAGCTGTAGACCAATTGTCATGCCTGTATTTCCTTCTTTATCTTCACCAATCATTTTTGGTTCATTTGGCAAGGATCATCTCATATTTTGTCCTGAATTCAATTGAATAGAGCAGACATTGGCTTTGAAATTTCATTTTCTAAAACACAAAAGAAAATGAATATTTTTATGAATCAAACAGTTAGAGGGATCAATATTTTCCTGTTCCTAAGGCCATGATTCAGTGTAGCAATGTCCATCCTCTTCAAGGATGCTCCTGGATGGGTCTTCCAAATTGAAGCTCAGCACCTTGGGGAAGTAGCTGAAGAGGCAGAGAAGGTGACTGCGCGAAGGGTAGAGATGACTTTGGCCTGATTCTCCCCAAAGGAAAGCACCAATGAAGGCGCTACAGAGGAGACGGAAGGGGGCATTGCCATGTTGGTGAGCCCCAGTTCCATTCTATACAAGTGTGGCTGACTATGATGGCCTCTGCTCTGTCACTGTGGCTATTGTTTATGTATTCCTGTCCATCAGGCTACTCAGGTCAATTTAATCTTATCTTCCAAGCACTTAACGCTGCCAGGCACTGTCTTAGGTGTTGCAGATACGCATGAATAAGGAAGATTTCTTTCCATGAGAATGGCCATGCTAGCAGAGGATACAGACACATAAAGCAGGATATGTGCTACTTCCTAAGGCAAGAAAGTGTCGATTAATTTAACTTTGAATAGTAGGAAATACACCTTCTATTTTTTTCTAATATATCATTGCCTTCAAATGGTAACCAGAGGTGTCTTTAAGAAACTATATGTGAATATGAATAGCTAAAACACATGATATCTCTGCCTATTTGTACTCTCAACCAACACTCTGCTTCCCCTCCCTCAAAAAGTGAGTGCTACAAGGAAAAAAAATCATGCATCACCATTTAGAAAGAATTTTAACCCTGGGATGCTGATTTTCATGCTGGTAGAAACTTTCCTGAATAGGTTATCATATTAATAGATAACTTATATTGAGCATCGACTCAGCGCTAAGCACTTAGTATGTATTATCTCATTAACCCTTCCAAATAACAAGGAAGGTACTATTATTATTCCATTTTACAGACAAGAAAACTGAGAACCAGAGAGATAAAGTAACTGACTAAGGCTATTTTAAGGAGTAGATGGATTTTAAGGAGTAGAACCAAAATTGAACAAAGTGAGTTTGACAAACTTCTAAGTTCCGAGAGAATTTAACCAGTATAATGATCTCACCCTCAGTAGTAATGTAAGCTATCAATTATTGACTACTTGCTACATTCTAGAGAAATGGCAAAGTCTTTCATAACTATGTTGCATTTAATTTTTGTTACAACCCAGAGAAGTTGAGACTATACATTTCTATTTTTATTTCTATTTTATAAAGAAGAAACATTGTTCAATGACCGCTCAAGACCCCAAAATAGCATCTTTTTCCTGTCATTCTTTATCTCTTTATCCTGCTTTGTTGTTTTTTTCATAGAACTTACTTCCATCTGCCAGTTTTGTATTCATTTGTATATTGTCAGTCTCCCCTCACTGGATCAGAGGCTCCTTGTGTTTCATTCACTGCTGCATCCCCAGAGCCTAGAAGTGTGCCTTACAAACACTTTGCGCATAACAAATATCTGCTCAGTGATTGAATGAATAAATACGAAAGGGGCCTATGTGCTTGCGGAGCTGTCGGTAGCTGCTCTTGTATCCTGGGAGTGACTTGGCTTCTGTTCTTTCCACTGCTTCTTCAGAGAACCTGACCTTAAGCAGGTAGCAACTTGCTACCCAGGCTCACCTTGGGAGTGTGTCTGCCATTCTCCTTTTGCATGGCCCTGCCTAGAGGAGGCAATGATCACAGCAGCAACACCAAGCAGCTCTGCAATTGTGTAAAGCCTAGAAACGATGTCTGGCAAATCCTCAAGCTCTCATTAGCTAAATGATGGAACTGTTGCACTTGAAACCTTTTTCTTGAGTCTGGAATTGATGCCAAATTAATAATATTCCATCCATTACTCTTCCAGAGAACAGGCTGAATTTCTTGGCTTAATTTTTGTCCTCGTGACATCATATTGCCAAGGAAAAAGGGTCTAGGGATTTGTCTCCAAAACTCTGCTGCCCCAGGCAATAATGTGGTCCTTTCAGCATCCAGAAACTCTTCCCATCTCTTTCAACCGCCAAGTTTTGTATCTTGGCCTTAGGGATGCCACTAATATATCTGGACCACATGGAATCTGATCCCAGAATAATTGTTCCATTGAATTGAATCTGACATGCGGTGTCCCCTGAAATCTAGCCCTTGCCTATTTCTTCATCTTAATTTCCCACCACCCTCCTGACAGAACCACCTATAATGTCACCCATGCGGCCTCCACTCACAGCTTTTGCTCATGCTGTCTACTCTTCTTGAAGGCTCATATCATTCCTCCTTTTTGTGACCTAGCCAATTTCTAGTCTTCTTCAACCTCTTTCCTGATGCTCCACCACTCATATGAGTGCGTGATCAGCTTTGATGCCATCACCCACCATCATAACCTGTTGAGCCTCTAGGGGCCTTGCAGAATGCCAGATACTGAGGAGCACAGTTATGCTATAAGGCAACCACAGGAAAGTGCTAGGACTCTCTGGCATTTTCACAAATGATTTATTGTGGAAAAGATACTAGAGTTAATATACTGTGATCATAGCTCTTAACCAAGTTACTCCAAGATTTATGTGCTGCTTAGTCAGAAAATAGGCCATATGTGACACAAAGAGCAGAACATGGAGTAGTTGCAAATCCCTTGGTATAAATCCTGTTTGTTTGCAAATGGAGTTTGCTTGACTGCAGAGTTTTTAGAAAACAGAGAGAAACTGGCCCTTCAGTGTCTCCAATAAGGAAAGAAAGTTGCCAATAATCTCAGCTATGAGGAAAGAAAGTGTGTAGAGCACCTCCCCTCCTCAGAGGGGTTTCCTGCTCAGACAGGCAAGGCCTGGCTGCAGGCAGAGCCCCCCACCTGCTCCTCCTCACGCACCTTTGTATTCCACCAAAAGACCAAGTGAACTGACCCTTCTCTGAGGCCTCGATCACTCTTGAAATCAGGCCTCTCACCTTAGCAAAGCAGGACCAGCCAGATTAGCACCTGAGTATTGCTGGGCCCTACATTTTGTAGACCACAGGGGTCAGTAAAGTTCAAGTGGCTGGTCTCTATCCCTTGGTTTCCTGAAATCTCCATCTCTTGTGGTTGAATGAATCATAGCAAGGACAACCCAGAGGAGAGGTGTCATCACTTCTTTTGGGAGATTGCAAAAGCAGCAGTGAACAGAACAGATGATTTGCTTACCTTCCTGGAGGATAGACTCTAGTGGGTGTTGCCTTGATGCCCCGTGCAGATTTCTATGCGGGCCCCTTCAACATCATTCTGTAATTGTCAGCTTATATGCCCATCTCTTAGACTGTGAACATCTCTGGAGTCTGACTCATCTTTGTGTCCACAGAGCCTAGAAGAACTCCAGCTCCCAATCAGTAACACAAGGAGTATTTAGTGAATGAATGAATCTGATCACAATAACATAGGTCATATATAAAAATATGGTGCTGAGAAGCACTCTTTATGCATATACATTTTGGGAGAGATAATTAAATTTACAACAACTTTTATAAGGTGAAGTAATTGTTAACAGCATTGAAGATTTGACATTTGGCCTATTAAAGTAAAGGGGTCAAGAATGATAAATGGCGAATGGTGAGCCAGGAGAAGAGCGAGCACGTTCAAAACACAGAACTTACAGTTCTCCCAGGTCAGTTAGGAATGGGGATGGGGGCAGAACTGATTCTCACAGAGTTAGAAACGAGGGCAGTATTTCTGCAGCCCAGTGTGCCTGTGAAGTCTGACTGAGCTCTAGCTGCTCTTAGATTCAGTGGAAAGTTCTCAAATAAAAACTGGAAGGGCTTGGGAGAAATTTAGTAAGCAGCACGGAGATGGAGATAACTTACCTTTTGTTTACGTAATTAGAAAAAAGAAATGTGCACTCAAGAAGTATATTATCTGCGTTCTTAGCTGTAGTTGTTTAGGGTGACTACACTTAACATTAAGTATTAACTTTAGTCTGATTGTTCTTTGTCTTAATTTTCCCTTTTATCTCCTTAGATCTAAATTGCAAACTGTATTTCCTTATTTCCTTCATGACATAATTAAAAACAAGATTCCTCACAAATTTAATTAAGAATTGACTTTTCGGTTTTTAAGTACTTCTTCGGATATAATAGAGTGGCATTCTCTCTCTGTCTCTCTCTTCTCATTCTCTTCTTTTGTTCTCAGTCTAGCTCTAACTTTCAATTATTGACTAGGGTAAAAATATAAAATAACAAGACCGCGTCAGACAAGGAAAAATTTAAAAGTTCAACTTATTACAGAAGTCAATGTACAAGCGAAAAGGTCCATCCCCTGACAATTTTCTATAACCAATTACAACTTTTCAGAATTATAAATTTATGTGTAGTTTTTCTCTCAAAAATCTTCTGCCTAATGTTGAAAGGCCTGGCAGCTTTCCTCTGACTAATAAATCATATGCTCTGTCTCTAAATACGTCACAAATGCCATCATTGCCATTCCTTTCTCTAGGTACTTCCTGAGTTTGCATTGGGCATCCTGCCGTCACCCCCAACTGGATGCACTTAAAGCCACATTCATCATCTTTTCTCCAAAATGGCTACTTAGCCTGACCCCCAATTGCCCCCGCTCAAAATCCTTTACTGTTTTCCCATTTCCTGCAGCATCAGAATTTAACTCCTTTAACTCAGAGAGCACAGCATAAATGAAGGCGGCTGGTCTTTGAGTCACACAATTCTGGATTCAAATCTTCTTGTGACACTTGAGCAAATTAACTAACCTATGAATCTATAAAAGGAGATGACAACACCTGCGTACATCATTGCTATAAACCAACTAAATAGTATAGGGCTTTTCCTTCCATCATGCAACCTATTTTAATTGAGCATCTGCTTTGTAGCAGGTAATGTACTTAGTTCTACATATAAAAGACTCTATCCTCCTAGAGTTTATAGTATAGCATTTAGTAAGTCCTTAATAAATGGAAATAATTAGCCGTAAATGATTATTATCTTGTATTCAAAGCTCTCTCATTCTGGTTTAACCCATCTTTCTGCCCTTACTTCTCTCCTCTCCAGTCTCCTTCCGATAAAGATGGTGTATATATGGTCCTGGATACAATTCGCACCTTCTTACCTCTCTGCTTTGTTCACCTTGGCTCCTGGAAGGTCTTTCACAGTGCTTTCTATACATGTAAATTCTTTTCACCCTGCAAGGATTAGCTGGCTCCCCTGAAGTCGTTCTAGATTATTTTAGATAGCAATTCTTTCTTCCTCTAAAGTTTGTAACAACGGTCTTCACCATTGAGTAAGATGAAAATCATATAGGGATCTTGTTGACAATGCAATTCCCACACACTAAGTTATACTCCGGACTGTGTGGTGTTGAGACAAAAAGTATAGGCTTTGGAAATGTGCAAAGTAACACCCATGGCAGAACACATTTCTGTTCTCCCACTGAGAATTCCAGGCCCAGGGGCTTGACGGGAATTGGTCACATCAACCAGGACTGTTCAGTGGGCCACAGCACAGACAGAATCCTAAGATTAGGGCCTCGTGTTATGAGGATACAGCCAAAATCAAGTTTGGCATGGCCAGGGAGGTATCCACACAGCAAAGTACAAGGTCCAGAACTGAGAAGCCATTCCATCAGCTGGAAGGACTAGATCAATGGCGCTCAAAGTGTGGTTCTTCAGACCAGCAGCACCAGCATCACTGGGAGTTTGTTAGAAATGTACATTATTGAGTGCCACCTCAGACCTACTATATTTGTCTGCTAGGGCTTCTGTGAGAAAATACCACAGACTGGGAGGCTTAAACAACAGAAATTTATTTTCCAATGGTGCTGGAGGCTGGAAGTCCAGATCAAGGTGTCGGCAGGGTTTGTTTCTTCTGAGACCTCTCTCCTTAGCTTGCAGATGGGGACCATTTCACTGTTTCTTTTTTTTTTTTTAAGTCTTCCAACAGCTTATTAGAAAGAATGTAGACATGAAAAAATACCCACTGCCGTGAACATACATTGAAGTTTTCAGCCCTGGCACAAGCTGAATCAAAAGAAGAAATAAAAAATCCGATAAGGTATAAACATTTTTTTCACTCATTTGCCATACTGACAATGTAAATACAAATTTGGTCTAAATGTACAGACTTTCGAGCAACAAGGTACAACCTTTCTTCATCCTCCATGCTAAGAGATGTAAGAAGATGCTTTTTGCAACAACAACTTAGCGTGTTTTGAATACTCTAAGAATCTTCTCTTCCAACCCTCGTCCGTTCCTATTTCTCTTATTGTATAAAACAAAACTAAGGTACAACTTTAGGGCTATTCTGATATATTTTTGTCATTGATTGTCATACAAATTCCAAGAAAACCTCTACAGTGATTTTCAAAATTGTTGTGAAAACTCCAGTGATTTTTAAAATTGGCTTGTAAAACATGGACTGTTCATACACGTCCGATTTTCTGAATAGGAGTGATGGTGACTCTTGTGCAAGTTCAGAAAACCATAGTAACAAATCAGTAAATGGTAGGGGGCGATGTATTTTTTGAAACTGGAAATATATCATGCAATACTTAACTCAGTTCCATTGATGAGATAAACATAAAATATCAGAATCCTGTAGGAAAGCCAGAACGAAACGTGCAGCTGACACAATAACAGGGTCATTATGAATTTCTTAGGATAACATTGACAAGATTCTTATGATAACATTTAAACTACTTTTGGAAACACACCAAGCTGATGATTATCATTATCACAATTCTTTCAGAGTTTGAAGAATGTGTTTTATCACCTCCCCTACTGTGATTTTGCAACTCTGATATCCATTTCTAAAAAGCATTTTGAATGTGGTGGCTGAATTAGTAAATATTTTGCTTTCAGCTTTAAAACGTTAATCATGGAGCCTGTGGAGAGCTATATATATATATTTATTCATATATTTACATACATGTATATGTGTATATATTTGCACAGTATTTATTGTACTTTAGATCTCTAGTTGTACTTAGATATTTAAGTTGTACTTAGATCTCTAGCTGTCACACAGGTTCTTGTGTTGAAGTTTTTTGATACGTATAATTGTAACTAACTCTAGCTCACAGTAAGCAAAAAGGTAATTTATTGTGAGCATACAAGAGTGTCTAGTGGAAACCAAGGACGCTGGACCACAGAAATGTCCTGGAAGCAAGAATGTCTACTCTCCTGCTCTCTCATCTCCTTGCTTCCGTCTGGGCATGGGCTTTATTCTTCCCTTTCTCTCAAAACCAAATGCTTCCACTTCAGTCTCCATGGTAAAAATGAATGCCAATAACATGTCCCAAGCTTACACCTCCGCTCCTCAGGAGAACAGCCAGACTCTGTCTGGACTCTCACAATTACAAATACCCTTGGGAAGCAGCCCATTGGACCAGCTTGGGTCTTGTGCCTGGCCCTGAACCAATCAGTTGTGACTAAAGGCAGAGAGTCACATTACCTAAATGTGTTTGCCCATATGAAAATACGAGAAGGAAAGGAGGGGGAACAGTTCCCAGGAACAAGGGTGCTGGGAGAGTTAGCCATAAGGAGTTAACCATGGTATGCTAATTTGGTCACATTCCAGAAAATAATTGCTAATCTATGGCTGGAGAGTTATATAACTAATTGAGGTAACAAGGCAGAAGTCGGAGTGATGGGGATTGAGGAAGAGATGCTTCATCTGGTTCAGCTATGTAGCCAAGTTTCAGCCAAAGAATCAAATAATTTCCAAAGTTCAAATTTCTATCATCATTGGCCTTTACCTTTTTGCGTCCCATTTTCAATATAGCAGCCAGAGTGATTCTCTTAAAACATGTCAAATCGTGTCAGTCCTCCACTTAAAACCCTCAAATGGCTTCTCCTCTCACTCAGAGTGAAAGCCTGCCATGATCTTACCCACTACTTTCTTTCTAACCATACACCTTACCCCCGTCCCCTTTGCTCATCCCCCCAGCCATTTCCAAAGTTCAAATTTCAATAAGGACCTGCCCAATCTATCAGCAAGACACATCCCTGCCTCAGGGCCTTTGCACTTGCTTTTCCATTTGACTGGAGTGTTCTTCACCCTCAACTTCCTCAGGTCCTTTCTCAAAACTCCACTTTATTGGTGAAGGCTTTTAAAAATTTATTTTGCCCATACAGACTATCCTACTTCACCCTTCATTTCCCTTGGTAACAGCATCTTATATACCAATTTGTATACAGTCTATTTACTTATTTTTTTATGGCTATCTTCTCCCATCAGAATATAAGTTCCATGAGGGTTTTGGGTTTTGTTTTTTCCCTGCTATATGCTCAGTGCTGGGAACATGGAAGGTATTCAATAAATATTTGTTATGCAAATGCATGAGTGCATATTTTATAGACACTGCCTAATAATAAGGAAAAAAATAGAATGCAGGTTTATGAACAGCTATGGGCCTGCTACTGCAGTAGACACTTCAAATGCTTTACTTATCAGAAATCTAAGATCAAACCAGCAAATGAGAGATTTTTCACCTCTTACAGTTGTGACTATAGAGGCCCCAAAAGTGAAGTAGCTCATCCAAGAGAACTGCCAGAAGTAGGTTGTAAACCTATGCCAATTTGACTGACAGTTTCCAAAAATACATACTCTTCCCACATTTTTTTGTGACTACCTCCTCTTCTTCCTTTATACTTTTTACTCCTCCTCTTCCTCCACTTTTTCATCATTTTTGTCTTCTGCAAAATAGTCCCTCCTGTCCCAGACAACGTGATGTTTTCTTCCAATTTTACAAAAAAAAACAAAATTCCTTTCCTTGAGTCTTTCCAGAATTACTCTAACCAATTCAAACTTGTTGAAGAAAAGTAACAGGAATAGCAGCATACCTTTGACAACATTTTCTGCTTCCTCAGACCTGTTCTCCCTTGTCTCTCTATGTGTAAATCTAGTCTAGTTGGAATGGAAGCCCACTGAGAGCACCAGGACCCAACCTGCATTTCTGTCTAATTCCCTAGGGACACTCTAACACATTACTTCATTTTGTATACAAATCAGCAATATGATACAGCTGTCTGAAGAATGTACTGTCTGAAATACCATTGAAATGCCAGGTTAGATTAGATATCTTTCACTATTTGATTAAATAACATTTAGACACACATATTGCATCTATAACACATGCAATGGAAGTGTATGAGAATAGTCTTTAAATTATTCTACAGACCAATGCCATTTGAAATGCTAATATAATAAAAGTTTGAGTGATTTAAAAACACTATGAAAACTAATTTTTCAATTAATTTTTTTTTGGGGGGGAAGATTGGCCCTAAGCTAACATCTGTTGCCAATCTTCCTCTTTTTTCTTTTCTCCTCAAAGGCCCAGTACATAGTTGTCTATCCTAGTTGTAGGTCCTTCTACTTCTTCTACGTGGGACGCCACCTCAGCATGGCTTGATGAGCGGTGAGTAAGTCCATGCCCAGGATCCAAACCTGCAAATCCCAGCCCGCCAAAACGCAATGCACAAACTTGAACCACTACACCCCCGGGCTGGCCCCTCAATTAATTATTTTTTAACGTTCCTGAAATATACTTACCTAGAAAGGAAGTAGCTGAGGTTTGACAACTACAGCTAGAGAACATGTGTTCATAAATAAGTTAAATTAAATAAAGCTATTCAGCTAGGATAAAGTGGTCTTATGATTTATTGCAAGGTGATTGTATGCTGAATAATAGTATTTAAGCACATCTCTCCACATCAACAGAGATTAATAAAGTTCTGTTGTGCTCTTATGCATTGATAAATTAGACATTAACTCAAGTTTATTTGCTCTGCTTAATTCATTATGCCCAGGGCCATTTAATATTGCAAGATACAGTGAATATGCTAAGGGGTGAAGCCCAAGAACTTGGTCCCAAGTTGAAGATGGAGTAGGAGTTCTGTAAAATAAGTACTGAATAGAAGGAGAGCGAACAGAGAAGAATTAAAAGCTTTTTCCTAGTCCTATGTTAGAACAGCTCAGGGAAGTCTTCCCTTTCCTTTCACGCTCTGAAAGTGAAAACAAGAGCTGCCTTCTCTAGATAGCATCAAAATATTGCTTTGAATATTTATCGTTTCTCACAAAAGCAGGAGTCCTAAAAGGTTTAGGAGCAGAGCGATTCACAAATAGGGATGGATTCACCATCTGAAATTATTGTTAGGGTTTACTCAACCTCTCTCCATCTCTTGCCTCAGTTCCCCTAGGCTGGCTCTATTGATAGTAGTTTCTTGCCTTATGGGGGCAAGACGGCTGCCAACTGTTCCAGGTTTATCATTTACTAACCAAGAATATTCTGAATTGTGTCTCATTGCCTTTAAGCCTTTTGTGCTGGATCATGTGCCCATTTCTGATTCTGGGGAAGGTTCTATTTCCCACAAGAACTATGTGGTCTGAGAGCAGGCAAAGAGTGGTTCCCCAAGGATAACTGCAGTGATGTTATTTTCATAAAGGGAAGGAGCTCTGAGTAATCAGAAACAATAGACATTCACCTTACTGCCCCACAGGTGCTTCTAAGTAACTCTGATAGGAGGAGCTGGAGAGGATCATATTGCTTCCTGTTCAGAGAGAAGACCTTGTCTCCTGCTTAGCAGACAGAAATTTTGACCTCTCAGTGCGCGCGCGCGCGCGCGCACACGCACACACACACACATATATATGTATAGACACACACACACACAGAGGCAGAGATAGCATAAAAAGAAGATTAATAAATAGTAGCAGCATCAAACTTCAGGAAATATAATAAAATGTAGAGAAAGTCTGTGAAGATCAGTCTGTAAGATTCCAGAAGAAAACATTAACTGGCTTAAAAACTGCTAAAAACTTGCCAATCTCTAGTGAGGTGATTAAAATCAGTTTCATACCTAAATAATGGCTTTACCTCTATATGTACACGCCTAAGTTACATGTTCATCATTTGCACCATATAATCTATTCATATTGATTCTTTAAAAATCAACTTAATTAGTCCCAAGTTCCAGTAAAAGATTCATTCAAGCAATGTTGAACTAAGAATTTCTAAATCTAGATGGTCCCCAATTGTCACCCAGAAGTCACTATTCTGGGATTCATGAAGAGACTAACTTGAGTGTGTTGCTAGCACAGGTTTCAGTAACACCAGAAAGATCCCTTGAAAACAACGTGTGTGCTTACTTTTCACAGTGCATAAGAGACGTGACCTCAAACCTAGTGGTTTGAAACTGCAAACCACAAAATCCACAAATTCTGTTTAATTCATGGTTCTAAGTAATTGTGACATTTTTCCTAACAATGTTTATTCTAGATATTGGGTATGATTATCTTGCCAATGAGGGAGATTTTAGCCACTGGAAAGAAAAGGTTAACTTTAATTCCAATTTTGAGGTTGAAGAAATGTAGACCATCTGGCCAGAGTTATAAGAAATTTTTCAATTTTTATTTATGGTGATATCCATAACATCCTTAAAATACTATTATGAACTAAAAGAGTACATCAACATTGAAACATTTTATTTTTATATTCATACCAATGACTTTAATTGATTGTGTTAATTTTTTAAGTATCAAAATAATAAATTTAGTCATATTATGGTATGCTTGCAGTCAAACTGATCAGTATTTTTCTAAACCTGTTTAACAATTATTTCGTTTTAAGTTATAAGTAAACAAAATATTGGAAAGCTGGTTCAATATTATTGCCCCAAGAATTTATAAATGATAGATATTTGAAAAGTCATAAAAATTTCATTGTGCTACATAAATCTGTATGTATATCTATTCATTTGTTTATATTATTGCTGAAATACAGTTTTCAGATATCCTATCTTGAAATTCTTTTTCCTGTTTTCCAACAGGAAATAATGTTTTACATTTGAACTTAGTAAGATGTTGTAAATGACTACTATTAGAAAAATCATTCACTACAAGGAGACTTTCATATCTTTCACATGGATTTTTAGATCAGTCTCTGTAATGTAATTAGCATATCAGAAGGACTGGTCATGTTCAAATTCAAATTACCTTCTGTTTGCTTCCTACTTCATTAGCAGAATTGAAATTAAATATGATGAAACAATCTGTTACTAAGATTTTTTTCATGTTAACACTCCAATCCCACTCCAGTCTCTTGTACATTTACTAAGATTTGCTTTGACATTCGAGCAGTGGACTATTTTGATTAAATTTTGGATCGATTGCTGTAAATTGTCTAGTTGTTTTAATTGACCCATCAATTCAGTCAAAGTGATGGATTTCATAGATCGTTTTAGACATAACTTAACATGAAGTAAACTTCTTATTGAAGGAAAATTGATGGAATGGAGGAAGGAGCTACGGATATCTGGTCATTCTGTGTTTGTCAGAAAAGGAAAGATAGTATTTAAAGATCTCTCCCCTTTGTTAAAGAAACACACACACTATTTGTTGATATCACAAAGGATTCTCTAAATGGTCATCTCTATGGATGAACTATACTAAACTTAAGTTTGAAGTATGGTATATTTAGGAGAAAAAAATTAAAAGACAAGTGGATATATAAACCAGATGGTTGCAAAAGTGAAACTTAGTTAGTGTTTAAAGACAGTATCCAAGAAACATTTGAAACATTTTTCAAAAACAGTGAGTCCATTTGTGAAAAATTATTCCTTTCCAATTATTCTGAACCATCTTCTCTGGCCACTGCCATGACCATACTTGAATTTATTTTGGACGTTGACTACATAAAGACCATCAGTGATTTAATCTTGCACAATACCGGAAGACAAGTACACTAAGATTATCTTGCATATTAAAATATAGAGGGAAAAACTGAAGAATTCAGTAAATAGCTAGATGTTTTCAAAAAAGCCAGGTAATTAGCATATATTCTTAACAGGTGTAACGTTCAACAAAGAAAAAATTTCAACTTTTCTTGAGATGTCATTGTGTAATATGCCCACACTCTTAAAACTATCTAGAGATGACTCTAACATTTATTATTGCAGAATAGCTATTTGTGATATTTTTAAATATTTTTTAAGGAAGTGTGTAAGAATTTAGAAACTCAAATGAGCACTGTCCCTAAAAAATTGTCCTAGTGGGGCTGGCCCAGTGATGTAGTGGTTAATTTCGGCACACTCCGCTTCAGCAGCCCAGGTTTGTGGGTTCGGATCCCGGGTGCGGACCTACACCACCCATGAGCCATGCTGTGGTGGCAACCCACATACAAAATGGAGGAAGATTGGCACAGATGTTAGCTCAGGGACAATCTTCCTCAAGCAAAAAAAAAAAATTGTCCTAGAAAGTTATGCCACTTTTTATTAATGCCAAAATTTCTGTAAAATATTTTAGCAATTGTAGAATTATCTTCAAGGCTTTTTTCAAACCATGTCAGAGAACGACATGACTCAACTTCTTCAACTTCTCCGTTTACCACACTTGATTCAGAATGATTTTTGGCTCTTTCTAAATATCAAATTCAGCATCAGAGTACTAAGATTTTCTATTGCTAAGACTTATTTCTAAGACAATTTAAAAATTGGAATTTGAAAAACATCTTAAACAAATATTGAAATAATCATTTGTCATTTGGATTTTAGAATTGTATACACTTTTTTTTTTAATTCCTCTCTTTACTTTATGGCCTTATCTCATAATAAAGGGGGATCTAAATCATCATCCAAAAAAAAAAAATGAAACCTCAACTCTGTAGTGTGGATCAAGAACATCAGACTCACAAACTAACTTTGCTCTCGCTCCCTACAAATTGATTTCTGTACGTGCCTATTTACGTCATCACAGATACAAAAATGAGGCCAAATAAATAACAGTCTAAACCCCTTCATTCAACTGCACAAACTGAGTGAAGATAAGAGATAAGTACTTATATACAAGTTGTGTTATATATAATACAAGTTATATAACACTTGTGTTAATGAGCAAAAGGAAATATATTGATGCATGTGAGATAGCAAATAAATTGAATAGACCCTGGTTTTCTAAATAATCCTTTCATTTGTTTCCTCTAGTTATTACTATAATTGATATTACTATATTCATTATATTCAAAGCAAGAAATTCTTTGAATTTCTTTGGTGCTCCAGAACATAAGACGCTCTCTGACAATAATGAACTCATGAAGTCCTTTGCTAGATTACTGTCAAGAAAATTTGCTCTACGAATTTATAACAAAAAGTAGATATTCTAAAGTGCTGGTAGTAGTCATAAAAGGGGAAATATTTGGATATAAGGGGTTTGTAAATCTGTTACCTGTGTCAATAGCCTAATAGTTGTCTTTTTTATTGACAGCAACATGAAAGCCAACTTCTGATATTACTATGCGACAGTTGAGACTATCACAATTCTTGGTATAAATGCAGTAGATACTTGATAAATTAACAGACATTTGAAATATCCCTGGGCTTTTCAACAAAAACTTCTCAGCACAAAAAATAGAAGAATCCTTTGGACTTAAAATATTTCAACTCTACTATTTAATACACTTTGGGAAAAGCCATTTGATCTGACTTCTCATTTGCCTCCCCCAGGAATTCTCCTCTATCAGGAAAGGACATCCTCTTTCATGTGGTTTACAGCATAAAGAGAGAAAGGAATGTAGACTGGTGATAAAGGAAAATGATTCCCACATGTACTGACTCAATTCTGGTGGTCAACAGAGAGATAGCTGTCTAATTCTTGCTTACTTTTTGCAGTTCTCAAGTAAGGGAAGTTTGGGCCAGATGATCTCTATGATCTGTCTCTTCCAATTTTCATTCCTTAGGATTTTGTGAAATATTTGAAATGACAAGAGCGAGTGAGCAAATCAAATGTTATCATAAAGAAATAAAGTCTTCCTTGTGTTGCATATTGGACCAAAAACACCAGTAATGATTTGTAATGAGTTTGGAAAATGGCACACTGGAATGGCCCATAAGAATAGTTACAGATTCATATCCTATATACTGCATCACAGGAATGCATAAAGTCTGAGATTCTGCTATAATTTTTATGGTTCACATAAAGATGCACAATCATTTGGATATTTATTAACTTTTTAATTTGAAAGGCTGGCAGAGGGATTTAAGATGCTTGGGTTTGAATCCTGGCTCTGGCACTTACTAGCTGTGTGAGAAGTTAGACAAGATACTTAAATCTCTGTGCGTCAGTTTCTCTATCTGTATGGAGATGATAAAAAATAGTACCAACATCAAGTGGTTGTTATCAGAATTAAATGAATTAATATACACAAAGTGCTTAGTGTGGAACTCAGAACCCAGAACCCAGAAACCTCTGTGAAAATGTTCATCCTCATTGCACACTCCAGCCTTCTGAGAACTCTCTATGAACTTTGAGTGCTGGATGAACACATTTGCATATTTTTCTGAGTGCCCTTATCAGTGACATTTAAGTAGGATTAATTTTCATTAAATAAAAAGTTGAGAATAATCAAAATGAGCTCCAGGAGCTATATCAAAGCGCCTTTTGCGCTTAGTTAAGCAGGAACAGTGAAATGCCATCCAACTCTGGCATGAGCTCAGATAGAGTAAAAAATCTTTACACTTTTGCAAGAAATGAGATTTGAGCCTTACACATAGGATAATTCTCAGGCTGAAAATATTAAAATGGTTTTATGACAGAGGTCACATACCGATGTGTTTGTTTAATCTATACAACGTTGGAAAATTTTTGGAAAAGCTGTTACTATTTTTTAATGTAAGTTCATATAAAAATAGTGATTTCCAGCCTCTTTTGAAAGAAAGGAAGACCTGACAATATGTCGCATAACAAAGATCAGCTAGAGTAGAGCAGAGGTTGTCCCCTTTAGAGTGGGGGAGCAGTCTCTAGAATGCCACAATCCCCAGCATTCCCAATTATCTTACATCCAGCATTGGAACTGCCCCCCTAAATATGTCTGTGTCTGATTCCTTACTCTCATGTGAAATAATGAAAAATGTAAATAGAAACAAACTACCGGCAATCCTGTCACATGATACACAAAGGGGGACTGTCTCTGAGTTATGTGGCTGGCTTCTATATATGTTTGTTGCTCTTTTGGCTATTCTTATTTATTGCAGAAACTACAAGCATTCTTTTTCAAAATGAGGGCCTCCGTTCCTAACTGCGGCAGGGCAGGCTGTCGGCCTCCTGTCACCAGCTTCACAAATTTCCCATCCTCATATCAGAGTGGAAATTGAGCTTTAGCGTAATTTTTTAAATTTTTTATTTTCCACTTCAGGTTAATGTTACAGAATTTGTGATGCTACCATGATGTCACTTGCTAATCACATGCCTAAGTCAACAGAGTTGAAGTAGAGCTTTGAGACTCCTCCTTCTGGGACTAATGTCTCAAAATCTGGTCCTAAGTTTGAAATTATTAATTAAATTGTTGCCTTTATGACTGTTCATATCATCATCATTCAAATCTGGTCATATTAACTTCTAATGGGAAAAGTATAGATATTGAGTGATCAAACAAGTCATAGATGAAATGTAATAAGTTAGAGGTCTAATCTCTTTTCCCAGATATTTTAAATAATCAGAGATTAGAGCTCTGTGAAAATATGTTCTCCTCACAAACTCTCCCAATTTATATCTACAGTTTAGAAAAACGATAGTCAGGAACTACTCAGTCATTCTAGTGGATCTGAAATTAATACAGAGTAGCCACATGATAGTTGTAATAACAGGTAGTTGGGTCTGAGCAGAGCGTAGAGACAGATAATTTTCTAAAACATGAATGTTTAAGAGGAGTCATTGCAGTCTTTGCTCCTTTTCAGAAACAGGGAGGTAGAGTTTTATCTATCCTGTTCATTTCTGATGTGACTAATCTCTGACTCTGTCGACATCAAGAAAATATATTTCCAGCCTTATAAGAGTATGTGCAAATGAATTATATATACAGAAAGGCAAGCAGGCATTTGAGCATGCAAGTGTGTGTGCAGGCCTTTAAGAATTTGGAATAATTATAGGGATCCATGTATTTGCTTTTTAAAAATGCAAAAACATTAATTCATCCCTTCTTTATTTAGAATAGTTGAATAGCCTCTCTCATTTATGGTGAGAGATTAAATAAACAACTATCTGTCTCTATTTTCCAATGACCTAAGTTTGAAATCTAAGAAGGAGCAAATATTAAAGTATTGCACAGTGCCTCATGCTCTAGTGATTCTCAACCTTGGCTTCCCAAGAGACTCAATAAAGGAGTGATTAGTGATTTCTTTGTAAACTAAAAGCAGCTAACATTTTTAGATTTGTAGATTTTTAAAAAATAATCTCTATTTGTATGAGGATATTTCTGAATAGTTTTATTTTCTCTCTTTCTCAAATGATACTCTCACCATCATCTCACCTTACGATTCTCAATACTGACTGTGCAAGAGACGTCTTATTATTTTAATTCTTGTTTAAATATCAGTGTCAGCCCTACCCTGAAAGATTCCAATTTAATTGATTGGGATGAAACTGACTATTTTGTTCAGAATTCCCTAGGTGACTCTAATGTGAAAATGACTGGTCCATTCTGTAATTTAACAACTGACTTCTCTTCCCATTTCTCTGTTCTTTCTGCTTCTCTTTCCCATTAACTTTTCATACTGGGGGCTTATTTTCCCTCTCTATTGTTTAGAAATTCATTTCCTTGTTCCTAAGAGCATTAGAAGCCCAGGAGACAGGTATCCACCTCAGAGCAAGCTGAACATATGGGCAACCCTCGTCAAAGGCAGAGAGATGCTAAGAGAAGACTGCAAGGAATCTAGGATTAAAGCATGTTCCTGGATCTGCTCGTAAAATCATAGAGGGTTAGAGCTTGAAGGGACCTTAGCTATCGTGTTGCAGATCTCTTGCATTTTGAAGAGGATGAAACAGAAACATGACAATGTAGGGATCAAAAACTGGTGACGGCTGTCTAGATAAGAACCAAGGTCATGGGGCACCCAGGCTTGCCCTGTTTCCACTCCATCCTGATGCCACCCCTGTTATAGGAGAGCATGTGAGTCTCTTTTAGATAAGTGTCAAGGCAGAGGAAAGTCACATTCTCTCTAGGTCAACCTATACTCATGAAGTTTCTCTACATCGTTAAGCCTTCAAAAAAAAAAGGAAAAATATCGTTAGCAGTGGCAACATTTCAAAGTACTGCTTACCGTGAAGAAGACAGGCCTTATAAGTTTTGGAGCTTCTAAGTTGCTAACCTTCAGTTATATATTAGATCATAGTCTATGATCCAAACTTAATGTCAAAGATTTACTAAGTGTTTGAATACTAAATAACATTATTTTTTATGCCTATTGCTTTTATTCATAGCATTAGACATTAATATATCTCCAAGTCCTGTAAAATTCAAAAAAGTTTTAATATCCATTTTTTTTAGTGTATTGTTGACATTTAAGAGATTACAAAAACTTTGAAATCATCAAGAGGAGAGGAGATGAAGGCAAAGATCAAATTGTACATTTTTTCAAAGTTACATTTAATCACTCTAGAATCACTTGCATAAAGAAACATCTTTTGTTGAATTTCTCTGGCAGTTTTCGCTTAAATGTAAAATAAAATTGCTATTGCCATTGGTTTCCACCTGCGAATAATTTCTCATTTTATGTTATGTTCAGCGCTATAAACATTAAGCTTTCTTTTTTTTTTTAAAGATTTTATTTATTTATTTTTTTCCCCCAAAGCCCCAGTAGATAGTTGTATGTCATAGCTGCACATCCTTCTAGTTGCTGTATGTGGGACGCAGCCTCAGCATGGCTGGAGAAGCGGTGCCTCGGTGCGTGCCCGGGATCCGAACCCGGGCCGCCAGCAGCGGAGCACGCACGCTTAACCGCTAAGCCACTGGGCCGGCCCTAAACATTAAGCTTTCTATAACATTAGGCAAATCGTTATTTTTTTAAATTAAAATTGTGACTCACTTCTAAATTAGCATTAATTGAAGATGTTAGAACTTTGGGAAAAATATAATAATTTTACATGTTTTACCTTGTTTTGTTTGGACTACTTAATATATCATGGACGAAGAATGTCTCCTTTTCTAACTTAATGAAATTTTTGCTTTTGCTAACTATGCTTTTTCTCACACTTACAGAGACACAAATAAATCAGCCAGAATTTTCTTGATTTCTAACAGACCCAGTAAAGTCTGGTGTTAACGGTTTTTTAGATCATGAAATACAACTTCATATAAAGAAATACTACACTAAGTTTTCCCCTAGAGTATAATATGTGGATATTCTACCTTCAAATATATATTACGTTTCAGATTGATTTACACATGAAAGTAATAATAGACTATATTTTAATCACAACTTTTATTCCTTTTTTCTTATTGTAAGAGCAAGACGTTCTTCCAATATATGTAGGAAAAAAATAACAGAAAATATAGGCAGTGATTTTTTTAACCAGAATAAACAACTATTATCTTACCACCCATAAACAAGCAGTAAGAACAGCAATCAACAGGAACGTGAACTATTGAGAACATTCCTGTCAATGCCTTCTCTCTCTCACTTTCTCTCACGCCCTCCAGCTATTTTATGCATTTATAATATTTTGTGTTTTTCTTCTACTTAAAAAGACCATAAGCTATCTTCTCTCCATACATAGGGGCATTTCATTTTCTTTGGCAGCTGTATAACACTCCACCGTATGGTTGTTAATATAATTTATTTAACCAAACCTTTATGAATGGACTTTTGAGGTATTTCCAATTATTTGCTATTATAAGCCATGTTACAATGAACAGAATTGTATGTATATTTGTATTCAATTATTCAATTGTTTCCTTAAGATAATTTTCTAGATGTGGGCTTGTGCGTGAAAGAGCATGTGCATTTTAAATTTGATACAAATTCCAGGTTGCAATGAAAGTTTATATTTGCCAAGAGTGCATTAATGTGCCTCTGTCTCTCTCCCCATTGCTCGACAAACTGGGCATTACTTCCTTTTTAATCTCATTGATGAAAACTATCTCATTTTAATTTCCATATATTTGATTATTATTGCAACTGAGCATCTCTTGCAACTGTTTACAATTCCTCTTATGAAATTTACCTGTTTGTATTTTTTGTCCACTCTTCTATTGTGTATTCTTTGCAATACTTATTTGAAATAGTGTTACAGATTATAGATATTAAGATTTTGGCTCCTGCTTACTTCGTCAGTGTCATCTGTAATCTCCTCAAGAATATGATGCTGTTTAGGGCTGGCCCCGTGGCTTAGCGGTTAAGTGCATGCGCTCTGCTGCTGGCGGCCTGGCTTCGGATCCCAGGTGCGAACCGAGGCACCGCTTCTCCCGCCATGCTGAGGCCGTGTCCCACATGCAGCAACTGGAAGGATGTGCAGCTATGACCTACAACTATCTACTGGGGCTTTGGGGGAAAAAAAATAAATAAATAAAATTATTAAAAAAAAAAAGAATATGATGCTGTTTAAATTAACTCTGCTTTATGTGAATATTTATTAGTGGTAGGCATTTTCTCTGGTTATTGCTCAGATTAATGCCCACTTTTAAATGGCTGTCTGTCCTCCTAGGTGCTCAGACTTAGTTGTGTTATTATAATCAGCTCATGTATAATAAATGAAGTAAAAAATCTGCAATGGCAAACCAGCAATCCATGGGCCAGGTCCAGACTCTGACATATTTTTTTTGGCTCATGGAATGGTTTTATTTTTTTTTATTTGTTTTGCTTCTGTATTTTAATTTGGATTGGTTTTCAACATTATAAAATTGATTTCCAATGTTTATAAGAAACATTACAAAACTGGTTTGCAACTATATAAATTACTGATTAAAAATCTAGACTCCTTTCCTCTCTTCAAAGGTTGGAAAATCTGTCATTCCTGGGCCTGTGTTGCAGTATCACAGTTCACCACTGTCCCCATGATGCCCTATTGCTTCATGGCCAGCTCCAGATTTATGATTGCCCATCTGCACCCATTGACCTTTGAGCAAGATTTCTAAACCTCAGAACTATTGATGTTTTGAGCCAGATCATTCTTTGTTGGGAGTTGGGAGGCTGTCCAGTGATTTTAGGATGATTAGCAGCATCCCTGACTTTTACGTACTAGATGCCAGTAGCACACCCTCTACCACCCAGTTGTGACAACCAAAAATGTCTCTAGCTGTTGACAAATACCCCTGGGGGGAGGGGAGGTCAAAATAGCCCCTCTTTGAGAACCGCTTCCTTAGAGTTTGAGACCTCTGATCTAGATTAGTTAAAACCTGTAGAAGATACGGGCTCAGTCAGCAATTGTGTAGGTCACTTTGCACTACCCTGTATTGAAACTATCTCTTCTATTTTTTGAGTGTGGAGGAGGGTTGCACAGAACTGAGAGCGAACCCAAATTTGCAACCTGTGAGTAGAAGGAAATGGTACAGCTGATGGACCTTCCTTCAGAATGCATAGGCCAGGAGCAATCAACAATTAGGTGTTCTGGTCCTAGAACACCATTGAGTAAGATACTTGCTGTGGGATTCCCTGCACAGCAAAGCCTCCATTTCTGTCAGCAGGATGACCACAAGAGTAAAGCCAGGAGTCAACGTTATTGAAGGTGCAAGGAAGCCCTGCCCTAGCAGAGTTCGTAGGATCCTTTTCTTTGCTCCGGCCCCTTCTAACAGTACCACTGGAGAGTGTGCTTTCCCTTCCAGCAATAACTGCCAACAAGAGATGATAGGGAAGAAATTTCCAGAGAGAGAGAGAACACTGAGGTTTTACTCCTGGGCTGAGTCGAGTTTCTTCCCTTGTTTCTTTGCTTCGGAAGTTAGCAGATGTTGGGGGCACTGCCGTTGTCCCCTGAGTTTTTCCGTCAGCCTTCACCCACTGGCACAGTGCTTGCTCTTGCATCTGGTATGTGATGATGAAAGATTCGACTTTTTCCTGGAACTTGTTGAGGAAACCTCTTCATTTACGTCCAAGATGGGTCCTTTGTTTTCTTGACTGATGTGTAGACTGGTCAGCATGAGTCAGATTTTCTCTCAGGCCAAATCCATTATCTCCATATCCTCTTGACATTTTTCAAGTTTCTCACTGAGTAATTTTACCCTTTCCTATTTTCCTAAACTGCTACAGATATTTTCTTAGTCTTAAATTCTTATTTTTCAATTATTTAGTTGTTTCAATGATATGGGGAAAAGGGAGTTTAAACATGTAGGCTCAGTTTGCCATCTTGAAACCAGGAAAAGTCAGAAGAAATCCCTGGCAGGAATGGGGGACCTTGGGATGCTTTCTCTGAGCATTACAAAGTCTAGCTAGACTAGTATCGTTCTGCAAAAATTTCAGTAAGCTTCTGGACATAGCAAGAGGAATGGTCCAAGGTCCACACAAGACTCAAAGTCATTCCAGTCTAAAATCTATGGTGATGGCGCATGTGCAGATTTGGAAAGGGTATGTTGGTGGTGAGCAAATCACGTGAGAAGTGGTAGATTAGTCAACTTCTCATTGGTGGTCCTTTGCTTACATAAACATTTTGATTTAGGGTAGCACTCAATACATTCATTTATTCAGTTAATGCTTATTGAATGCTTATATTATGCCTGGCATTGGAGCTTAAATACATCAATGGAAAAAATAATATAGTGTTCCTTCTCTTATGAACTTATATCTAGGAGAAATAAACACAAAGCCAGTAAGCAAATAAATAACATAGAGTGACGACGCTCATCATGAAAATAAAGAAAGGTAGGGGGTAGAGAAGTACAGAAACTGAGGAAGGTGCTATTTTAGATAAGGCATTCAGGAAGTCCTCAAAAGGGATGGCTTCTAAGCAGAGTTCTGAATGATATGAAGTAGCAAGCTATGCAAAGTTCAGGAGAAAGCATATCCAAGGCAGAAGGAGCATGAAGCTTGGCTGGTCAGAGAAAAGACAAATGGGCCAGTGTGCAAGCAAGAAGGGGATGAGAGAAGTCACAGGAGTCCTTGCAAACAAAGACGGGAGTTTGGATATTTTTCCCTAAATGTAATAAGTAGCTGTTAGAGGTTTTTAAGCAGAGGAACCCGACATACGTTATTTTGAAATGATCTCTCTGATGGCTGTGTGTAGGAGGACAAGAGTGGAAGCAGCGAGACCAGCTAGAAAATAACTTCAGTAGGCAAGCAAGAGGGGACGATGATATGCAATGCATTGGGAGCAGTAGAGACAAATAGAAGTGAATAGATTTGGGGTGTTTTGGAATTAGATCATGCTGCCAGACTGCCTGTGGGAGGTGAGCAAGAGAGAGAAACCAAGGATGACTTCTTGGGCTTTGGATTCAGACAACTGAGTGCATAATAGAACTATTCACTAAGATGATGGTCAGGACAGGGTTAGGGGTTCATTTAGGAATGGAGGAAAGGAAGGTTCTGATTTCTAATGGTGAAATTAATAATTTTGGAAGGTTTGAACTTCTGGATGTGACTGCATTAATCAGGCATGAAGGCTGGTGGGATTAGTCCTGATGAGGGGAAAGGTGGGTAATCAACCCTAATTGTAGCCTCCTCTTCTTGGTTGGTGTCTTATGGGCTCCTTTTAATCAAAGTGTGGTCAGCACCATCCCTGGCCTGGGGCTTGTTAGAAATGCAGAACCATGGATCTCACCACAGCCCTATTAGTCAGAATTTTAATTTTAACATTTTAACAAGGTCTCCATGAGATTCTATGCAGATTAAAGTTTGACCAGTCAGCACCATTCCCGGCCTGGGGTCTGTTAGAAATGCAGAACCATGGATCTCACCACAGCCCTATTAGTCAGAATTTTAATTTTAACATTTTAACAAGGTCTCCATGAGATTCTATGCAGATTAAAGTTTGACCAGTCAGCACCATTCCCGGCCTGGGGTCTGTTAGAAATGCAGAACCATGGATCTCACCACAGCCCTATTAGTCAGAATTTTAATTTTAACATTTTAACAAGGTCTCCATGAGATTCTATGCAGATTAAAGTTTGACCCTTAGGAAGGAGTAACTGAATCTACCCATGAGGAAACAGCAGACAAATCCAAACTGAGAGACATTCTACAAAAGAACTGGTCTGTAAACTTCAAAAACATCAAGGTCATAAAGGTCAAAGGAGGACTCTGGAGCTCTTCTAGATTAAAGAAAAATAAAGAGGTGATAACTAAGTGTAGCATATGATCCTGGATTAAAGTTGGGTTCTTTGGCTTTAAAAGATATTCTTGGGACATCAGGCCAAACTCGAAGGGGGTCTTTAGGTGAACAACGTGGAGGAATTTCTTACTGAGCAGCCACCTTTGTTATATATGTTTGAAGCTTTTGTTTTTTGTTTTAAAATTTTGACTGCTGTGGGCCACTTGCTTGCAGTGTTGAGGCAGACGTGACAGAGCTGAGGGAAGAGTTTCTAGAGGTCTCACTTCAATCCAATCCACTTCAAGCCACTTCAGTCCTTAAAAGCTCAGCTAGGGGTGGGCCCCGTGGCTTAGCGGTTAAGTGCTTGCGCTCCGCTGCTGGTGGCCCGGGTTCAGACCCCGGACGCTCACCGACGCACCGCTTCTCCAGCCATGCTGAGGCGGCGTCCCACATACAGCAACTAGAAGGATGTGCAACTATGACATACAACTATCTACTGGGGCCTTGGGGAGAAAAAGGAAAAAAACTGGGGAAGATTAGCAATAGATGTTAGCTCAGGGCCAGTCTTCCTCACAGAAAAAAAGCTCAGCTAGTGGGCAACATAGCCTCACATGTGCACGAGACGCTCTGCAGGCCTCTCTTACATTTTACTCTGAGTGGTGTTGCAGGTAGAAGAGGAAGTCTTATCAGGCATCAAAGAGGTAACAAGAGAAAAACTCAGGTAGACTTGGAGGTCACTGTGACATTCCCTCCTGAAAAGGCTATATAGGAAAACACCATAGAGACATTTATAATTCTGGGTCCCTTTTCCTTTGGTTCATTTTTTCCATCAATGAGTGTATAATGTGACAAACTTTATACTTGCCTTTTTCTGTCCTTGTAGAAATTTTTGTCTTTCTATTTAAATCATCAGGGTACTGTCCCAGGTATATCTTTAAAGCACAAAAACAATTTTCACAACCATAAATGGTGATGATTTGCTCCATATACTTGGAGAATCCATGAGCAGCTGTGTCTTTGTCCCACTGTGGTTGAAGTCTTCCCTCTCTGAAAAGCCTACAATCCAGTAGCATTGACTTGAAAATCCTAGCATAGGTGATTTGTGAGTTTAGAGATCATGTGCTCTCATGCCTTGAAAATGAAGGCAGATAATTCTTAGAAAATATTAATAGAGTTGAATGTAATCTCGAGGTTAACTCACCATTTACCAAGCAGGTACCTTTAGATGTTGTTTGAAATATAAGTTCCTAAATCAAAGATCAGGTTTCAACAGATTGGATCTCGTGTTGAGAAATAAAAGTGATCAGAAAAGCATTTATTTTTTTACTCCATCGGAAAATATAATTTAGGTCCCCAAATGCGTGGGTTGAATAAGTAAATACTGCTCCATCAAAATTGTGCATTTACTTCTCATAAGTTGAGACAAACTCATTATATATGAAATCGCGTGCTTGTTTTTCCCAAAACGCTCTGTTGTAGAGCATCTGATTTAGCTGCTTCATCATGACCCATTGTGATAAAAGTGACTGATTATTCAGTCTGCTTGATTTGCTTGCACGCTGTGGGATTTCCTTTAGAGATATGAAACACTTTTCTGCTGCTTCCTTTTTAGTTTCTGATGCCCACATCCTGTGCTCTGTGGAGAGTCATAGTTCTTGAAAGATGTTGCGAGTCGGCGCAGATAAGCAATGGACTCAGCCTTAGGTCAAGGACTGGAAACTGTGCTGGGATCTGAATCATCTGCTTAACTCAGAACCCACCCCTCAGGGAGACGAAGCCTGGTGTGACATGGAGACTATTGTGTGTTACCTTGTGCGGTCATATAAGACTTTGATCAGAGGAGCAGTCTCTCTTTTTATCTCCTTGTCTCACTATTCACTTTGATTTCAAGTGTCTACATGCATTGAGCATTCAAATGAAAAATGAAAAAATACAGCCTTCCTAACGCTCTTGGAAACTGTTATTGCTTTCTCATTCATGTTTTTAAGAGCTTAAATTTATGCCTAATTCAAAAGTTATTATTACAGGAATTATCACAATGAAAATTATCATAATAAAGATTCTTTAGTTCAGGCTCTTTTTTTTCTGTTAGGTCTAAATAACTTTAGGTGTTAAAAAAGCATGCTTTCTTTTCATCAGTCACTTGAAATGTTTCCCACTTCCAAAGTGACCTAAACATGGACAATGTGTTAAGAATAAGTTTGCACTCACCTGCATGGACCTGAAGAAGAATAAACACTTTAATTTCTATCGACGAGTGGAGACGTTACAAGGGACTAAAGCAGTGGCTGATGGGCAGACTTTTATCACAACCGAGGCAGTCTCTGCTTCTTCAATGTATTTTGAAAAATATTTAAAGTTTGTTCACTCTATATGTTTCTAAAATTGCTTACTTAATAAAATAGTAGAGAGAGACACTGGTTGTCCTTATTTTTAGGAAATAAGTTTTCTACTGAAATAAAGGCATTAGAAATATTATTTATTTTAAGAATCTGTGGCTCTTCAATGGTTAATATGACTGCCAATACTAATGCAAAGTATCTTCTGATTGAAATTCTTACAGTAAAAAAACGTGTAACTCTCACATAACCATGTCTATGTGCTTCATTCTGGATGCCTTTGGCTCTTAACCACTGTGAAGCCAATATGAGTTTCCCTGGAATCTGAGGCAGCAATTGACAACTAATACTGAACTATGACTTTTTCTTGGGTTAACTAGTTCAAGTCATTGCATCTCATGGATCTCAAAGGAAATTTCAAGTTCCATTTTGCAATTTTTACATCAAGAAATAGTGTTCATTTAATAACATTTTTGCAGTTATCTGCTCTTCAGTTAGGAACTTGCCATTCTCCCTCTAGTTGCTAAATCTAGGGTAAACAAGATGTCACCAGGATCATTCAGGCAATCAATGAATCAATAAGAAGTGGTAATACCAATCTCTATCAGTTCCCCAAAGCCATACCAATTAAACATATCATCTACAAAATAACTAGCATTCTCATTTTGAAACTCATTGAAGAACTGGTATAATATCTCTCTACCTAAACACCGGTTGATCAAGTTTACCAAGGCATATACGTCCCCCACTCTTCTTCCAACACCTCTTTGTAGGAATTCTCAAGTTACCCCTTTGAGCATCTCCATGTAACCCTTCTTATGGGAGGAATTTATCTTGCTCTCAAGGAGCTTAGAATCTGGTAGGGGAGAAAACACAAATAAATCTGAAACAATTCAGGTACTACATGGTCAATCAACTCAACATAGGGTTTGTTATTGGCTTTATTTTTCAGAGAAAACTATTTGAGAAGGCAGGACTTAATCTGAGGCTCTAGGAATATGTGAAGGATTTGAACTAGTCACGGTGATGGGTCTGGTATTCCGGGAGGGGAAAGCAACCTGAACAAATATCAAAGCAGAAAGGAATTTGGTCTAACAGACTGTGCGGAAATTGATCTGATTGGTGTGAAGAATTTACATTAGAAATTGCTAGATAAGAAACATTAGATTATGAAAGTGAGGCAGAAATGTATATTTAATGCTGTAGGAATTAAGAAACGAAATTTTGAGAAATGGCAGGACATGATAAAAAAAAAAAACCCACACTTCTACATTAAGGTAACTGAAAGAAACCATACTGAAAAGGTTATATACTGTATGATTCCACTTATTTGACATTCTTGAAAAGGCAAAACTATGGGGACAGAAAACAGATCAGTAATTGCTGGGAGGTTGGGGTCAGGGAATATGGAGGAAACTTGGAGGTGACCAAAGTGTTCTGTATCCTGATTGTGGTGGTGAGTAAATGACTCTCTACATTTACCAAAACTTGCAGAATTAGACACTAAAAAGGGTAAATTTTACTGTCTCTACATTAGACTCTTAAAAAATAGAAAAAAAATCTTATTTGAAGACATATATGTGTTAAAATGGGAATGAATATTAACAGGAACAAATAGAAGGAAGAATTGTTAAAATTTAATCTCTCAATATATTAATCAAAAACTTTAAAATTTTCAAACCTATCAAAGAAGATAACATACATGGAATATATATACATATCTGAATACTATATACATATAATTTTATAACATCTTTCAGATGTATAATGGCATAGTTAGATTAGCTTTCAGGGTGTTTTGTTAGTTATTATCAAGTGTGGATGGTTAAGTGGGTAGGAAACATGAGTCATTAACACCATGTTTAAACTGTTAATGACTAGCAGAAATAACATTTAAAAAAAATTAAAGAATTACATAAATACCAACCTGCTCAATATCAGAAATAAACATTCTAAATCTCTTAAAAGCAAACAAGAGTAGGTTTGAGCAAATTGAATTGACTAGAAGATGGTAAACTCATTCTGAAATATTGAACCACTTTTTGAGGGAGTTCGATTAACTGGCATTTAGTTTTAATTTAACCTTTCTTTTCCTGCTCTGAGATATCACCCATCATGTGCAGTGTCAGTATAGGAAAAAAAAAGTCTCTGAATGTTTTTATGAGCGCCAATTTTGTGGATAAGTCTTTTCTTGAGGGTTAAACTTTTCTTGTAGGAGTGGGCAACAGTCAGAAGAGGTGGGCAGGCTTTGTATAAGCCCTCACCTAGTTGCCCTAAGAACATAACCACCCCAGAAACTTGGGGGTTTACGGAGGTAACCACAATAACTTGACTCACACCACTAAGCCTACAGCCTTTGACAAAACCAGCTAATCTCTTAACTCTAACAATATGCATATCATTTGACAGCCAGCTATGGAAACAAGCCCATCTTATTCACGGCAAATGTGTATCAGTAATGATACCTTTGTGTGGTTTAAATACCACCTGTAATGTCTTGTTAGTAAGGGTTTAATTGTTTTGTTCATAAACACGCGGTGGGGAACTGACCAAGTTCACAAAACCCTTCATCTACACCTGCACTCACGGGTGAGTTCTGAAAATTGGATACCTCCATGTTGGTGGGGACACACTGTGAAAACCACCCATCTCTGACCTAGTGGAAAAAGAGTTCAGAAAATCAATGAGACCTTAAAATTTGCCTTGTGACTTCATCACCTTAGGGGATGTCGTCTATCTCTAAACATAGGAATACATGGTACTTAGTCTTGGACTTTTAGATCTTTTTCTTGTCCCCAGTCTGTTTGTATCTTGCAAAATAGGAGTTAATTTTACACTAATTAAATGCTAAGCATTGATAAAAACTAGCTGAAAGCCAGAGGAGTTTCCATCATAATAAAAGTGAGGTATCCTGTAAGAATAAACAAAACTGGTTACGTAACATGCCATTGTAAATATTTAAACTTTGTTCATTGTTTACTACATAAGACACTATACATCCTTTGTACTCATCTGGATAAGCTCAGCAATGCTGTGGTAACAAATAATCCCCACATTTGAGCAGCTTATTTCTTATTCACATATGGTTGAGGTTACCCTTCAGGGCAGCTGTCCTCTGCATTTTGGGCCAGAATTCCAGGTTGCTGTGGTCTCATGGCATCTCCAATCCAACCCACGCTTCCGTGATCACCAAGACAGAGCATGTACCAGCTCAGAAATGTTTCCTCCTGCAAGTAGTATGCATCACTTCTGTTCATATTTCATTGGCCAAAATCAATCACATGGCCAAAGCAGACTTCAAAGGGCAGGGAAGTGCAAACCTTCATTGACGCAGAAGTAGAGAAGAGCTAGATGTTGGGGAACATTAGAAATCTCTACCAGTCATCACAAGTAAAGATGCCACCTATCAACCTGTTCAAACAAAGCCAATATACTGGTAAATATGTTTTAAAAATAGATTAATTTATGATTGATCATGCAGTTCTTTACTGACCAAACTAAATAAATTTATTCTTTCCAATCTATAATCAAAAATGTAAAATGATTATTATGTGTACACACACCAACGCATATATATACCTTAAAAAGCTTCCAATTTTCCAATTGGAATACACAGTTAAATACTCCCATGTCACCAAAATAACAGAATTAATATGAAATATTAATTAAAATAACAGAAAAAATATGAAAAGTAGTCAATTAATATGTAGCTGTGCTTAAAAATGAGAAGAGCCTTTACTAGACCAGGAACTATGAGAAATAACTAAGAGAAAGCAAAAGGAAAGAAGATATGATGCTAAAATGAGGCCACAGTGCAAAGATGCGACCCAGCGTCCACAGAAGAACTTTTCCTAGGGAAAGACAGTTAATACAGCAATTAGTGGATGATAAAATCTTTTGAGTGAAATTTTCTCAATTAGAGAATAAACATTGGTTTAAAACACTGAGGTTTGGAGTAATTTATTATGGTGCGTTATTCTGGTAAAAGCTTAACTAGTACAAAAGTCAAAACCAAGTGTTTGGGGGCAAATATGCTTAGAAATGCGGCAGACAACAGTTAACTATAAAATAATGATTCACTTCAATACAATACTACATCTGCTGAGCATCTACCTATATGCCGTATAAGACATTATTCAAAAATTATCTAAAATTATTAAAGAAATTCTACATTAAGATTAATTTCTTGGAAAATTGGACTTTCTTTAATTTCTTTTAGAGTACATTCATATCCAGATAATATTTTGATTTATACTGATTTTTAAAAAGTTAGGTTTTACCGTTAATTGAGAATCTAAATAACTATAATTTTGTTCTTCTAACCGTCCAGCTTTTCAGCATTTGTATAAATTGAAGTTTTGAGAATGTTCATCTGAAAATATTATTGAAAATATACCATGTGAGAACAAGTAAAAATCTTCAAAATATAAAATAGAGGAAAGAGTGCCCACAAAGTACCCCACAACGAGGGGGTTTGTTGTTGGGGGGGAGGAGTTAAATAAAAGGTGATGGTGTCTCCTTTAAGGGGTTAATATTTAAGCCTAGTGTTATGTATATTTTCCTTTTTTTAGACAGCTAAACTTCAGTAGTTTGATAGATGTAAAATAAACTGCACATAATTAAGCTGTACAATTTGATACATTTTGACTCATGAATACATTCATGAAACCATCACCACAGCGGAGACAGCGGACATTTCCATCATCTTCAACGTTTCCTCCTACCCGTTTGTAATCCCTTCCACATACCCCATTCACTTTTGGTAAAATCAAACTTTCAGGTTCCATTGTAAGGCCTCTCACTTAGTAGGCTCCCAATAAATTTGGTTGAACAAAATTTAATTCTTGGGAATACTCTGCTTTCTTATTTACATATTTATCAGAAATACCTTTCAAAATGTGCTTCAGACATGCTACTCTATGATGTAGTTATCATGATTATTGCTATAGTTATCATCTCTTTTGGATAAAAGAGGGAACAAGGGATTAGAGAGGTCATGGAAATTGTTTGAACTAACGTAGTTCTGAAATTCAAACTCAGGACTTCATCAAGTTTGTAGGTGCTCGCTAAATACCTGTTGAATGAACGATTAAAAAAGTAGGAAAAACTTTGTAAGCCCTCCCACTGCAGTTATAAACTCCTTAAGACCAAGAATCACAGCTTCCATATAAATTTTGCTGTTAGATAATCTTTATATCTCCAGCATGTAGTCCATTGTTTTTATATAGTCAGTGCTCAATAAGTGTTACCTGAAACTGATGCATTTCCTATGAAAAAAATGAATAGTCATAAGAATCTAGATTGTTTTATTACTTTTCAGTTACCATTCGGTGCTTCATCACCCACCTGAGTCACTCAGAAATAGTTATTTCCTAAACTTTTGGCGAGAGAAGAGGTACTCTATGTAGAGACGTTCACTTAATTCTTATATTTCAGCTCATACCCACTCAATACTTTTTGCAGCTCCTCGTATCTCCAGTGAATCGGTCACTCTCCTCCTGGTCCCCCGTGCTGGGAATTAGTGAGTTTCATCCACTCCGCTCGGGCAGTTAGCACACTTCCATCTGCTTGCTGATGTCAAAATATCTCTTGTACCTTTCTCTTGCAGCTATCCTTATGGGTTAATAGCTTTCTAATTTCTTCATTGCTGTTTTTTGGAGTTTGGGGATGGAGAGAAGATAAATACGTATTCAACAGGACTTTGGGATCTACATAACATTTAGATCAATGGTTGGCAGACAGAAATGAATTGAGGATACGAGTTGCCAAGTTGACTTTTTTGTCATATACAATTATATTTCCTCATCTATGGAACCAGTGAATTAAACTAGATGAAAACATACAAATGTTCTGGGAACAAAACTTCTAGGAGATGTTAAATAGGAGTTTTATGAGTAAAGAAATTTTATTGCCAAATTACTTTGGATAAGATGAGCTAAATAAGACTGAAGAAGTTTTATTACTACAGAGATTTTAATGTGTTAGTGCTCATTGTGAATTTGAAGAGGCAGTTAGCAGAAGCAAGCAGTATTTCCCAAAGTAGTCTGACTATGGAACCCTTCTTACACACACAATTATTAATACCTCTCCAATGTAGTGTTCCTTGGAGGATAGTTTGGGAAATTCTGACCTAGATGATTGCTTTCAAATTTTGAGTTTCTATGACACCAGATAAAGTAACAAGGACATTTTAGGAATTGCTTTCATTAATAACTTTTTTATTTCTAATAGTTTAAAGATAAAATGAAGAAGAATTTCACCTTCAGTGCAAAGAAAAATACACACATATGTATATATACACACACACATATATATATACATACATAAAATATAAATATACAAAATAGTGGCAAATAAAACTAATAAGGCATTTATTTACCATCTTCTTGATGCAAATGATAATTCGAAGTCTCAGCGTGGGGAATAGAACAAACAAAGAGGCATAGTTCCTCTGTCATCCTCTGCAATTATGCCCCTAATTGACATAATTCAGAGAAGTAACCAGATGCCATGCAATAGAAACATGCTAATAGTTTGTTTTCATGTTGCTGTCATTTGTGGCTCCTTTCTCTGGGGCTCTGTGGTGCTTGTCTATCACTGTGACAGAGAATGCCCCAGCCCTTGGAAGGGTTTTCTTTACTCCTTTCTATATTCCATCTGCTTATTGAAAAAGAAATAATAAGACAGGAGTTTCTTCTCTCTCCTATTGTCTATTTGAAGCAGAGGTAAGAGGAAAATTTTAAAATGTAGTATTCCTTGCTATGTGTTTGGCATCATACTAGAACTTGTATGTGTTTTCATTCCATAATTAAATCACCATGAGGAATAGATATTATTATGTCAGTTCACCGCAAATCAATTTTTGGAAGGAGATGACAGATACCTGTATTTGAACATTTCCAGTGTATAACCAAGGAAACAGAACAATATGGTAAAGTAAATTATTGTTTCCATATAATTGATAATTGGTAGGGTCACAAATGGAACTTGAGCCCGTCAGACTCTGACAACTGAACTCTTTCAATTTTAAGTACCTCGCATAGTGTTGTATGTATTTTAACAAAAATTGACTTCTGTTGTGTATGTTTTTTTTAATTGCTTGGTTCATATGCATTGTGAATCTATTTTTATTTAATTAAACATTCTTTTACAATACCATTTTAATGGATTCCATCTTGTATCGAATGGATGAACAATAATTTATTTAACCAAATACTCTACTTTTGGGGACAGCAAACTTTCTTTGTAAATGATCAGATATTAAATGCTATAAGCTTGTGGGCTATATGGCAACCAGTTTGCTGCAGCAAATACTCAACTTTGACATTGGAACAGGAAAGCAGTTATAGACCCAGATTTATGATCCAGATTTATTTAATAGAACTATTCTTTTTAAAAAACCTTCTATATGTTTAAACATTAAGAAGCTTGTGCATCCTTATACGGTCAACTAATATTTGACAAGAGAGTCAAGAATATTGACTCTTTTATTCAATGAGAGAGTTGAATGGAGAAAAGATAGTCTCTTTAGTAAATGGTGCTGGGAAAACTGGATATTTACATGCAAAAAAACGAAACTAGACCTCTGTCTTACACCATTCACAAAAATTAACTTGAAATGGATTAAAGACTTAAATGCAAGACGTGAAATCATAAAAGTCCTAGAAGAAAATATAGGGAAAAAGCTCTTTGACATTGGTCTTGGCAATGATTTTATGGATCTGACATCCAAAGCACAAGCAGCAAAAGCAAAAATAAACAAGTAGGACTACGTCAAACTAAAAGCTTCTGCACAGCAAAGGAAATGATCAACAAAATGAAATGGCAACCTACCGAATGGGAGAAAATGTTTGCAAACCAGATATCTGATAAGGGGTTAATTTCCAAAATATATAAGGAATTCATACAAATCAATAGTGAAAAAACAAATAATCCAATTAAAAAATGGTCGAAGGACTTGATTAGACATTTTTCCAAAGAAAATATTCAAATGGCCAACAAGTACATGAAAAGGTGCTCAACATCACTAATCATCATGGAAATGCAAATCAAAATCACAAGATATCATCTCACATCTGTTAGAATGGCTATTACAAAAAAGCCAAGAGATAACAAGTGTAGGTGAGGATGTGGAGAAATGGGAACCCTTGTGCCCTGTTGGTGAGAATGTAAATTGGTTCAGCCACTATGGAAAACAGTATAGAGATTCCTCAAAAAATTCAAACTGGAACTACCATAGGGTCTAGTAATTCCACTTCTGGTTATATATCCAAAGGAAATGAAATCACTATCTTGAAGCAATATCTGCACCCCCATATTCATTGCAGCGTTATTTACAATAGCGAAGACATGGAAACAATGTACGTGTCCATCAATGGATGAGTGGATATGGAAAATATGATACACACACACATACGTGCACACACACACAGAATATTATTCAGTCATAAAAAATGATATTCTGCCATTTGCAAAAACATGGATGGAACTTGAGGACTTTAGGCTAAGTGAAATAATTCAGACAGAGAAAGACACTTATGATCTCCCTTATACGTGGAATCTAAGAAACCAAACTCGTAGAAACAGAGAACAGATTGGTGGTTGCCACGTGTAGGGCATGGAGTGTGGAGGAAATGGGTGAAGGTGCTCAAAGTTATAATGTGAATAGGTTTCTGGGGATGTAACATATAATATGGTGGCTATTGTTAACAATATTGTATTCTATATTTGAAAGTTGCCTAAGAGAGTAGATTTTTTAAAAAGTTCTCACCACACACACAAAACAATTGTAGCTGTGTGAGGTGATTGCTAACCTTACTGTGGTTATCATTTTGCAGTATATACGTATATCTAATCATTACATTGTACACCTTAAACTTACACAATGTTATATGTCAATTATATCTCAATAAAGCTGGAAAAAAGAAGCTTGTGGAAATATCTTTGGTTAACTCAAGGGCTCAGGGCAGAATGGAATAGGGGAATTGATAACTTTTCTTTATGTGTTTTTGCATTGTTTCACCAGTTATATTGAGGAAATACTATTTTTTAAAAGAAATTAAATCCCAACAGTGATTCCACCTCAATGCTCCAGAGCAGATTACCCTCCTGGCTATTTTTTATTTTTAACAACTACAAGATGGCATTTCTTGAGTGAGCTGTATCTAGTCCCTCCTACCACAGACAATAAAAAGACAAGGGTTAGTAAGCATCTAACACAATCTTTATTTTCCCAACATAGGAGTGGCATTACTAGAACAACGACCAAGCCAAAATATTAATATTCTAAAACCAAATTCATCATTTTACTAAACATATTCCAACATTTAACTGAGTTAACTCATTCATTTACCTGAGAATATACATTACAAATAGTTTGTATTGGAGGATACTGTATGAGGTTACGTTGATCAAGTTTAAATATTTAAATGTCTGTGAGTGTTTCTCTGAGGTGTAGCTAGAGAAAAGGTAACTTATTATTTTGTGTGGCATTTGATTGTATTAGGTTTTTCTCAACCTTTATTTCACAACCCCGCTCCCCCACGAAGCCTTTCAGTCATTTTTTCCATAATTGCCCCACCCGCCATGAAATTCTAATACCACAGATATACTGTGTATCTGTTTATATGTAGTATGTATATCTATGTTTTACACATAAAAAGAGTAAGATTATTTCACTCTTCAAGAATAAATTTTGCCCTCTTGAGGATAATATCGTTCCCATTGAAAATACGTGGATTACACCTACTTCAATTTTTTTCCAGGGATTGGACTAATGGTCTGTGAAGTAGAACTTCAGGGATGTGATGACTCTCTACTAGAGAAGACCCCAAACTGCTTACTGAGGACTCTCCCTTGGACTAATCTTGAGCAGAAGTAGGGAGCTCTTCTATGCAGACACATGTCCACGTCAAGCTTGTCAGCTTTCATAGCAAGATGTCATTCTTACCCTTCTTGGCTGAAGCACACGGATTCTTATTTAACCAACAACGTATAATGGCTGCCCCCCAAGTACTCCTGGGGAGACATAGTCTCAAATCCTTTTGCCTTGGGACTTATCAAAATCTATGTACTGAGGATATAGTCTATCAATTCTTTACTCTAAAAGCAATTATTTGCTTTAATTAAACCCACAAAGAACATCATTCTGCCACCCCCTCACTTCCCCATAGAACTACTTGCTTACTTTTACTGAATTATAATTTGCTATTAATGCCATCCTTCTACACTGATGATCATTTTAAGAAACCACACCAAACAATTCATTGTGGTATTTATTATCAGGTTTTTCTGGAAGTCATAGCTCATTACATAGGTCAAATCCTCTTTATGACCATGGGAGAAATCTCTTTTTGATCTTAATTCTATGAATAGATAGGTTTCTCTTGAGCAACACATTTGTTTTTTATGGACATAATGAATCATATTAATTTCATGGTCTCTAACAAATGTAACTAATGTTAGAGAAGGTATTTTTCTGTACTAGTCTAGCTTCCGATTTCATTCTATCTTTCAAATTCTCTTTTTCACCTTAATCTGATTTCAATTTTAATTTGTTGTTAATTTATTTTTTAAGATAATTTTATTGAAGAGAAAAATACATGAGGAAATTTGTACAAGTCATATGTATGAGCCTGGACTTCACAAAAGAAATGCACCTACGTAATCAGCATACAACGAAGAAATAGAACGTCATTGTAGGCCCTCTCGTGTCTCTTCCCAGGCGCATCCCCCCAACCTCCACAAGATAACACCTAACCTGACTTCTAATGCTGTAGATTGATTTTGCCCAATTTTGAAAATTATATATATGAAATATCTCAGAATATATTATTTTGTGTCTGGATTTTCTCATTCAGTATTATGCTTGCGAGACTCACTAATGTTGTTGCAGGTGGGAATACTTTATTGTCATTATTGTGTAATATTCCATTTTATGAATATACCTAAATTTAATTTTTTATCTTATTGTTAGTAGACATTTAGGTTGTTTTCAGTTTTCAGCTACTACAAATAGCTGTTGTAAAAGACTTCCGGTGGACATATTGCAAAGTTCTACAAACTGTATATTTAGAATGGGCCGTAGCTCTGCCCAAGTTCAGTTTTCCAAAATAGTCAAACCAGTTTACACACCCACTAGCAGTGAATGAACATTTCAGTTGCTCCATGTCCTCACCAACACTTGTTATTTCATTTTAGTCATCCTGATAGATGCAGAGCTGTAACTCATTATGGTTTAATTTGCATTTCTCTGATGACTAATGAGAATGAGCACCTTTTCATGCTTAGTGAGCATTTGGATATTCTCTTTTGTACAGTGCCTACTTGACTTTATTGCCCATTTTTCTATTATGTTATTGATGTCAATTTTATTTTTCTTACTCTATTTTATGCAGTTATAGAAAAAATTTATCATCTTCCTAAAACAAATTGGGGTGCAAATAGACACAAATAAGTGAAAAAATAAAGTAGGTGCCAAATCCAAACTAACCATAAGCCAAAGCGTTTTGGGCCTAGGACTTGACTCTTTAATACTAATAAACTATGGATGAGACCTGAAGGGTTAAAAACTCAATGTTAGTAATAGCACTGCTTTTATACAGAAAAGACATAGCATGTCTGTCCTAAGTCTAATGTTAGTGTCAGTCCTCAGTGATCATTTGTGCTGATCAAGCTTTAGCGAGTCACTGAAGAACTTCATGAAACTTATTATCAATCATTTAAGAACCATTGAAAAAGGCAGTCTCATATGAGAGAAACAATTAGTAACATTCTTATGTCCAATATACTGTAGAATTTTACTGTATAAATTACTATTCTTTTTAAAATATTTATGTGCTGAAGGATAAACCAGCAGCAATTACCCTCTTGGGTTAAACTGATAACTTTAAAAAAATATAGTCTACATTTTCTACTATAGATTAGTCGAAATATACAATAGCTGTCCTAAGTTATAGCTTTAGTAAAATTAATCAGCCTAGAGCTAGAAACTCTTTAGTTATAAAAGAACATTATAGTTAGACATAATTTAATAAATAAATCAATTAAGCTAAGGTATGTATGGAATAGAATGCTTCATATTTTCAGGAAATACAAAAACATTTTTAAAAAATAGTCAGACACAATACTGAGGACTCAAGAAAATAGTGATGATTACATGGATCCTAGAACAAAGTGTGTTATACTTAGTTTAATACCACCTACCAAATTAAAAAAAATCAGAACTTTCAAAGAAAGAAATTCAATGAGAACTCAGCACAAAAATACTTGTAAAAACAGACAAAAACTTCCAAACCTTTCTCTCTTATCAGAAGCACAATAATCATGGGAGATATTCAGTCATACTTAAAGCAATGTTTAAAATTACAGGTAGATGGGGCCAGCCCAGTGGCGCAAGTGGTTAAGCGCATGCGCTCTGCTGCGGCGGCCCCGGGGGGGCTCGCCGGTTCAGATCCCGGGCGCGCACCGACATACCGCTTGGCAAGCCACGCTGTGGCAGAGTCCCATATAAAGTGGAGAAAGATGGGCATGGATGTTAGCCCAGGGCCAGTCTTCCTCAGCAAAAAGAGGAGGATTGGCATGGATGTTAGCTCAGGGCCGATCTTCCTCACCAAAAAAAAAAAGAAAGAAAAAAAAATTACAGGTAGATATTAATTGGATGAGGAAATATGCAATAAACTGGGACACCTCAAAGGACAAAGTGGAGACTAAGTGAATTTTTTAAGGATGACTAAATAAAATGATGAGATTATTATTCTAGCCAACGAGATCCAAACGTGGATTTTAATTTTCAAGGCTAAAGTATATAAATGTTTGACATCATTAGGGAACTTGATATTCCACTTAAAATTATTAATTTACCAGCTAAGTAAATTTTCTCTCTTTAAATATCAAAAAGTTTTTGTTTTAGTGTTTGCGTCTATTAAATTTGAAAACTAATCCCTTGCCTTTTTCAACTGGTTTATTGAATATAATTTAATTGTTTTTGTGATGACACAAATTCAGCAGTATAAGTGAAACTATTTATCATTTCTATTAATAGCATAAAACACTTTTAATATGCTGAGGTATAAGCAGTAGGCACTTTTGGAGTTATTGTGGAGAAATAGAGTTGGTAGTTCCTTGTCATAGCCCAAAACCATCAATTGTGCCAGCAAAAGTACTAGGAGGGCATTAAGCGACTAGAAATGCTTTTTGGTCCCCTAGGACCAAATTGAGGACAATAAGCCAATGTCAAAGTAAGAACAGCTTATATACAATATAGCCTCTACTGCACAAATCATGGGGTCATGGAGTTATGGGGTTAAGGATTGGATTCAAATTTGATGAATTTCACAAATTTCCAACATTATCAAAAGCCTTTACTTATGCTATGTTTGAATCTATAAATATATTTATGCCAAAACAACTGAAAGATGAACATGTCTGGAGTTACATATTAAAATTTTCTCTAACTTATTGGGTGGTTGTTAATAATCAAATGAGTTATTTAAGCAGACATTTCATTTTTATTTTATTTCTAACTTTAAATTAGAGAAATTTTAAGGATAATAATTTTATCTTTTCAGCAATAGTAAGGAGGAAATGATCCTCAAGGAGGAATAAGAGGTAAGAAAACTTGCAAAGACTTGCTGTTAGTTGGAGAAAGCAGATTCCAAATTGTGATGACCAATGTTAAAAGATCTTAGATCATCAAGTGCAAGTTTAGGCCGTGTATTTCCTGATTGTTACAAATCCAGTTTGGCCACTAATGAGTTGAGGCAAGGCGGCGGATGCCCAGCAATAGCCAAGGCATTCTGTGATTTATTTATCTGACGTTAAACAGTAGGAGAGAGCGTTGCCAGTATGTTTACCTTTAATTGTGACATAAGGTCATAACTCAAGTGAGGGAGTCAAAGTGTCTCTTTCTAATTTTCATTGAGAAAAAATACATGCATTTGTACCATTACACCTCAAAGAGTTTCTTTAATTTGCTATGGGCATTTTTATCGCAAATCACAATCACCTTACGAGTCCAATATATAGTGCTTTGAATCATTTTCACAAAAAATTTTTTCTAAATTTTAATGTTTCAGTTATGAAAAATCAGATTTGCTGAAATATAAAGCACAGAATGGACAAGAGATCCTTCTGCCTCATTCCTTGACACTTCCCTTGCTAAGGATGTCAAGGTAATGAACAGATTCTACTACTGACTCAACAAATTTTCATTCTTTGGACACCTGTAGTGGTGTCAGATGTGAAATTTTTATAAGCAGAACAAATTATTTTAAAACTCTCAGGGCCGGCCTGGTGGCGTAGCGGTTAAGTGCGCACACTCCTCTTCAGCGGCCCGGGGTTCACAGGTTCGGATCCTGGGCGCAAACTAACGCGCCGCTTGTCAAGCCATGCTGTGGCGGCGTCCCGTGTCAAGTAGAGGAAGATGGGCACAGATGTTAGCCCAGGGCCAGTCTTCCTCAGCAAAAGGAGGAGGATTGGCATGGATGTTAGCTCAGGGCTGCTCTTCCTCACACACACAAAAATAATAAATAAAATAAGTAAATAAATGATTCAATAAATAAATAAATAAATAAAACTCTCTGTTTTTAGGAGAATTCTTGCTCATCTTACCCTATCCAGAACTTGGGAAGACCCACAATTCTATAATTTTATACATAGAGGCTTCCCAAATGATCCCCCTACTAGGAAATGCCAAAGGCTCTATACAGTGCCTCACTCTACTACAGATGATTATTTTTATCACAAGTCTCCTGGGCATAAAGGAAAGGAAGCAGAAGTGCTTTGTCTAAAACCTGGATCAATTGGAGAACCTTGCAGGTAATTCAATAAATAAATGATTTAGAGCCACCTATCTAAGTATACCAAGTATATTAGAATCTGTATCTATTTGATTAGTTGCATTAGTTGCAATTGAAGTCATCATCTGATTAAGCTCTCTTTTATTCATTGTCATTCTTGAAGACCCATCCACCTTCCACATGGGTCAATGTAGCGAATCAAGTGGAGATGTGATAGGAATCACCTTCTTCGCATCATTCAAATTCTTAATAGTCACACTAATATCTGCAATTCTTTCAGATAACTATCCCATTGGATATACTCTTTAGGGTTGTGTTGCGTAGTTTCAGTATCTCCAAATTAATCTTTCTATCACATTATCCTTTAACCTATAAGTTAGGGAAAAAATGGCAAAATAAACATGAGGTGGATTTGAGACTCCTATTGAGTCCACTGTGAAGTAGAATGTGATTAAGCCATGAGCCCTGACTCTGTTCTTTGATTGCGATGACTTTCTTCTTACTTAGCCATTAGTAATATCCCAGAGTCAATATTCTACTATTCTGGAAAAGTTCCTGTTCCGCAGTGCCAATTACCTTGGAAAATAGCTACATGACCCTAAGGGGAAATGTAGACAGAAGACATTCTGTATGTATTTGTAATGTTGTTGTAATGTCTTTCCTACAGAGCAAGGGTGGGTCCTATTAAGATAGAGCTTACTCTAGGTTTAAATTTCATCAAACTAAGAAAAAAACTAGAAGCACTCTCAGCAAACCAAATTAGTACATTTTGTCCTGGGCATCCATATTAATCAGTCTATCTTGTCCTAAAGTTGTGCTTTTTCCTCCTTGATACAAGCACCCTTAGAATCCATTCCCACATGTTTCTCACTTCTCTGTTTATTAAATTAGCAAATTCTATATTTCTTTTAGTTGTAAGATTGCTTTTCCCAGGTTTGATATTTTGTTACCCCCACTGCAGGGCATGGAGACATGGGACTAGAGTCATAATCCTAAAGGCATTAAATCATGTGATTAGAATGCCACCATTGGAACCACTCAATGCTATTGCATCCAGACCATACATACTATCACCACTGTCATGAGCATCTGACCCCTTTGACTTTATTTTTTGTGCGTGTGAGGAAGATTAGCCCTGAGCTAACACCCAATGCTAATCCTTTTTTTTTGCTGAGGAAGATTGGCCCTGGGCTAACATCCGTGCCCATCTTCCTCTACTTTATATGTGGGAGACCTGCACAGCATGGCTTGATAAGCGGTGCATCTGTCTGCGCCTGGGATCCAAACCTGCAAACCCCGGGCCATGGAAGTGGAGCACACGAACTTAACCGCTGTGCCACTGGGCCAGCCCCCCCTTTGACTTTTATAGGAGAATCCCACCAAGAAGTGCATTGGAGGAGACCCCACAAAGAGGGAAGGGGTTTGAATGCCTTATACCAAGAAGATGACTAATATTTACTACATTTTAATGTAGTAAATAAGAGAAATGCAAGAAAATGAGAAGATCTTATTAACTGTTGTATCTTCATTCTGATCACATGTTCTTTGATCAGTTCTTTTAAAACATTTTCTCCTCTCTCAAGACTCCCACTAAATATATGACTATAAAAATAAATTGTTTATAATTTATTTAAAATAGGTTGAGTAGTTCTAACAAAAGCATATATTTTACATGGAGTATGTGGGGATTTTCTTCTATTTTCTGAATCTACAGTAGTAATGAAATCTGTAGCTAACAAGTCCATAGAACAGGAACATACTTAGTGGTTATGGCAGTGATGAATATTGGAGGAAGTATTGTATGGCTATGGTACTTAGACTTTTTATGTGATTTTGGAAATAGAACATTTAAATGTATGCTAGAAGTAAAATAAAAATTTATTATGGGTTTATAGACTTTTACCATATTGATGATAAAAATAGATTAGACCATATTTCATGTAATTATAATGTAAGATTATGTATTAAGACAGTCTCACTATTTCTTGAAAATACAGTTTTGAAAAGTAATCATTTAACATGGAATTCTTTGCTATGACTAGTTCACTTACTAGTTGTTATTTTTGCAAATTATCTTTCAATATCATATATGATCAAATATAAGGTAACATTATTTCCCAAATTATACCTAAAAAAGAGATGGTTATCTTATATTGGTGTCATTACAGATCTCTTATAATGGAACCTTCATGAAAGTACTTTAATTTGATCAAAAAAGTATTTGGAGGGGAAAGACATATTTGTCTGAAATTGCATTTGTTTGAAATTGCATCCACCATCGTTAGTTTGGATGCTTGGAAAAACTACTTTAAAATTGGTTAAAAGGCAGGCAAAGGAATTTGAGAAAGATTTAATTATTCCTGAGTGTATGACATCACAATTTGAAGTGTTTGCAGTTAAAAAGTAGCAAAAGTTGTGAACAAGAACACTGTTTTTTGGTAATATATTTTGGGAAAATGAAGGAATCACCACATATTTATTTACATTTGTATGGTAGGCACATATGACATTTTATTTTGTAGCTCACTATAAGCTAGTATTAAGTAAATGTGCATACTTTACATGTGCTTGTACATGACTAAACTGTGGCCATAATTATACTTACAGCATTTTTCTTATAAAAAGATCCAATACTCTTCATAGACAGAATTATGGCTCCCCCCCCACGGTGGCTTTTTTGTAAGTTGGGCTTTCATAAAGGCTATATGCAAACATTACTCATGAAACCATTTGGTCCTTTCTGATAGAATGTTCCTTTACCATAGAAAGAGAGAAATAGACTAAGCCAGAATAATTTCCACATAAGGTCCCAGTGTATGTTCATTTCACATTCTAAGAAACTGAGACAGAAGGAAGTTAGAAGTGGGGAGGTTAAGACCTCCCATTGAGTAGATGCTCCGCATGTAAGTATGTGAACAAGTCCACCTTGATGCCTAAAATAGGTCTTGATGTGTTTATACATTCAAAGTAATTGCTGGCCGAAATTCACTTAAGCATATATATTTCTTGAAGTTACATCTGTAAAAGTAGTTAGGAAAACTAGCATGACCTGGGAGTCCAGTCTTGTGACTTTTAGTCATGCTGTGGGTTTCCTCAAACTGGGGAGGGGTTGATTTTTATTTGTGATTAGACAGACTTCATATGAACTGAAAATCAGCAGAGGGTGGAGGCAAACCCATGCATGACTACGTGGCAAAGCCTTCTCTGCAATCCCAGAAAGGTGAGCTAGGAAATCTCTGATCTCCTCAGTGTGGGGTTCAAGTCAAGAGACAAGATGGCAATTTTTAAGAGTATTTTGAAGGGCAGTATCTTACCTAAAAAGTTAAGTCAGTGGCTCATGTCACCAAGGACAAGAGAGAAGAAACCAAATATATTTGTTGTTTCAAGCTTTAAATGCTCATTTTCTCTTAGGGTACCTTATATTTTTTGTGTTCTCCACTTTATTCCCCCATGCCTAGCATAGTATCAGGCAAACATTACTTAATAAGTGTTTGTTGAGTGCATAAATGACTGTGCACTCTCAAATCTATCTTCATTCTGCACCCCAAATTCACTTTCTCCACTGCTTATAGGTTATTATGCAAAAATATAGGCAAATACTTTAATAAATCATAACGTTTTCTCTATTGAACAAATATCTTTTGTTTCCCTAGGTATATTTTAAGATTAATATTAATTTTATTTTTACTAAGGTAATACATCTCACTTTTAAAAAAATGGTACTAAATTTCTTAGAAACTAGCACAGATCTCCTAAGCCCCAGTCTCAATCCACACAGCAAAGCATTTGACTCTTTTAGTGATTTTTTGTTGTACTTACTTACATATTTCTAAATGACTTGCTTATTCTGGTATTACTCTGTTTAGCAATTTTACACATTTTTTTATTAACTCTATGTTATAACGGTTGAGGATTGAGTTGTCTTATTCACACATATACGCAGGCTGTCTTTCCTTATCCCCACTGTCCACATATAGCTATATCATAGTTTATTGTTACTCTGCTGTCACTGGTCCCAGTATTCTGATTCTATCCACATCTGAACAAAGCGTTATATTATCATTGTTTCTTTTCTCTCATAGCCTTCTGTTTTTCCTGGAGTTAGTAATACCCTTTTATTTTCAATTTGTTTAGTATACTTTGTACCTACTGTAAATTATTCACAAATGCCCCCAAGTGATCTTTCAAACTGTAACAACCAGAATAGTCTAACGGCTATAACAACCCCCAAAATCTCAGTGGTTTTATACAGTTTATTTCTTGTATATATCACAGTCCAACGTGTTGCAGATAGGGTTTCGATGCCACAGCATTATTCAGAGCCAGAAATTTCTTTCATCTCAGGGCTTTAATGTCTTCTAGGGCCTCAGAACTCTTCACTGAATCTTTGTGTCTGGATACTAACAAGGAAAGAGGGAAAGCATGGAGAATCTCCTAGGTCATTTTATGGGAATGGCCTGGAAGTGGTGTGTATCACTGCTGCCCACATAACACTGGCTAGAACTCAGTTATACGCCTCCTTACCTGCACAGGTCTAAGAAATGAAAACTAGTGGGGTGCTCAGGAAAAAGAGAAGAACATGGACTTGGATGAGTACTTTTAGTTTCCAGTGGACACACATTTATCAATAATTTTTCAAATGTACATGTACATCAAATAATTACTCTCTTTTTCTTTTTTCTTGGAGACTTTCCTACTGCAATCCATCATCCTGCTTCTTTCTAGGCTGGCTTTGCAATTGTTCTTCTGGAGAATTCACTTTCCTGGCTCCTGCACTGGACCTGCATTTCTTAGGTTCCATCTCTTCCTTGTTCTTGATTTATAAGGTTGTTTGAGGGACCCATCTTTAAAAACGGTACAAGAAGTATATTTTTGAATCCTTGCATGTCTGGAAACATCTTTAATCACACTTGGCTGACATTTTGTCTGGGTAGACAAATCTAAATTCAAAATAATTTCATTTTAAAAATGTGAAGTCATTTAAAAAATATTCTGGGGCCGGCCCCGTGGCTTGGTGGTTAAGTGAGCGCGCTCCACTGCTGGCGACCCGAGTTCGGATCCCGGGCTCGCACAGGCGCGCTGCTTCTCCGGCCATGCTGAGGCCGCGTCCCACATACAGCAACTAGAAGGATGTGCAGCTGTGACACACAACCATCTACTGGGGCTTTGGGGGGAAAAAATAAATAAATAAAATCTTAAAAAAAAAAAAAAATATTCTGGATCCATTACTGCTCTTGAGAAATTCAGTACAATTTTTATTCTTTTTCTTTGTATGCGAGCTGCTTTATTTTTCTGGAAGGTATTTTCGGTTCTTCTCTTTATTCCTGGGCTTCTAATATTTCAGAATGATGTATTTTGGTGTGTTTAATTAATTAATCAATTAATTTAAAAAATGTTCTCTTGGACTTTTGGTGGAACTTTTGATCCCTAAAATCCATAGTCTTCATTTTTGGAATTGTTTTTGCATTATTTCTTTAATTAATTTTTCCATCCCTTTCTGGATAGAAAGAACTCTTCTGAAACTTTCCAGGATCCCTATTAGTCAGAAATTTTTCCCTTTACTCCAATTTTTTATTTCAATAACTTTTTGTTCTGTCTTCCTGAAGAATTTTTCAACTTAATCTCATAATCCATCTGTCAAATTTTTAAAATTTTGAGTATATTTTCAATTTCAAGAGATTTCTTTCCTCTGTTCTATATAAGTTTCTTTTTAATTCATTTTCTGTAGGAGCAGAGTGAAAATGCAAGTGTGCATGTGTTCAGTTCATCTTGTTAAACCACAAATTATTCTAATTTACTTTCTCCAAAAAATAAACCTCCAGTCTCCTGGAGGCTGGGTTGAGCAGATGGAGGAACTTATGGTTGGTTGATTGCACAACAGTGGGGAAGGGAACTCTGGGTCCAAGCATTCTGTATACAGACATCTAACCAAACCCCTGTGTTTACCCCACCACCTGGCCTCCTTCTATGGTAATATTTCTGCCTCCTAGGCCTGAGCCTCCCTGGATTATGCAGGGAGAATTATCTTGTTTCTTATCTATAACCCCTCCTACAGGCATGCAGTATATAAACTCTTCTCCTCTTCCAAATCAGTTACCAAGCCTCCATCTGCCTTGGGTTCTTCCCACCATCCATTGCAGTTTGTCTTTTGATGTCTCCTCTTCCTTTTATTTGTCTTTATGATTTAATAACTATTAAAAAATTTATTGATTCTTGTGTTAAAGGAGTTTGAGGAAGGGGAGATGAAACACATGTGATCAATTTTCCATTTTCAACTAGAAGTCTACCATGTACATTCATATATGTGTTTACCGCAGTGCTGCATTTATTGAATGATAAACCTATTTACAGAAATTATGTCTATTTAATTTGTGCTACATAAACTCCAGGTCCAGGCAGGTATTCATTTTTTTATTATGGTGCATGATGCTGTCACCTTGTTTTCACTGGTTCCAGGGTCTTTTATTCTGCTCTACTTCTGGTTAAAGTGGCCTTCATGTAGTGGCCAAGAATCATTGAACCATTTCTCTCACGTTCTCCCACCACCTTCTCCCCCCTGGAATCCCTCTTCCCACAGGGAAGGAAAAGTTTCACCGTGGAGTAGCCAAGTAGCATCACTATGTAACTCTAGTGCCTTTGACCCTTGGAACCAGAAAGACAGGACTTAAGTGGCAAATGACTCTAAGAGAGCTGTCCCTGCAAGAGTTGACCCTTTGAGGCAACTGACATACTTATCTGGGGAAATGTGACAAGGAGAGCAGACAATAAGTGTGTGTGTTAGACTTCCTCACAGCAGGAACTTTTTCTAGAAATATGGAGGCAGCACAGTGTAGTGACCGCTGTGAGCTCTGCCTTCCGGATCAGCAGACCTGAGTTCTACCTTTATGGACCTTCATGATTCTGGGCACATCATTGTGACTTCCTCAACCTCAATTTCTTCATTCTTAAAATGGGGACAATAAAAATAATAGATGCCTTGTCTATTTCAAAGCAATGTTGTGAAAGTCAAATGAGATGACCTATGGGTAAGGGCTTTATAAATTCTATTGCGTATGGGAAATAATAGCTATTAGGATTAATGTGTGTAGGTGAACACATGAACTAGATGAAGAATACAGATTATCATTGTATAGCATCGAGAATCATTTTAAATTAATGTGCTATACACAGTGGAATTAATTCAAGGTTGTTATGTTCTGTTTTGTAATCTCTCTCCAGGTTCATGGACACACACTTTTCATGTACTTAGATATTGCTAAGGGTTGCAAAATAGGATTTACCATAAATAGAGATTCCCAGCATATATATTTTGAAAATCTACAACCTGAACATCCTATACTTCCTCCTAGTAGATCAGAATAATTTTTATGAATTGGACCTTAAAACTTTGAGAGAATGGAGTAGAAAAGTGCTACTAAAATAATAAGTATAGCCAGCACATATATAGAATTTACTGTGCCAGGTACTGTTCCAAGCACTCTGCTGATATGAGCTCATTTACTCACAATAACTCTATGAAGGCATTTTATTATCCCCGTTTTCAAGATAAAAACATTGAGGCACAGAAAATAGAACTTGTTCCATATTTTCCTAACAGACAGATTCCTGTGGGACCAAATGTTTTCTCCAGTACTCCTCTTTCCCACGACTTTGCTATTGTTTGTGTTTGTTTTGGTTATGAGCTCTTCCTTTACCCCCTCCTACAGCACTCTTCTGGGAGACACTCCCTAGCTGATAATGGCACTGCCTCCCAGATTGTATCTAAGGGACCCTGTCAGAACTAGGTCAAACAATTAAAATTTAAGCAGTCATCTCATTGTTTACCAATATGAATGCAAGCAACAGGTTGGGAACTTTTTAATTTTCTTCGCAGAGGAATAAGTCAACTGCTGTGATGTATATACAACCTTAGATTCTTACCTTTACCATCAGTCTATAAACTAGGGATGGCAGAGTCTGAAAGGTGACCTCAAGAGAGCCAGCCAGGATCTTTGTTGTGCATGGATGAATCCGAAGTGTCTAGAAGAGGGTCTGCCACACAGTAGGTACTTAATAAATATTTGTTCAGTGAATGTGTGTGCTCTTGATTTCATCTGATCTCATAGACACAACCTCTATTTACTAACCTACTGATCTCTGAAGTGACTTTAGGAGGCAAAGAGCAGGATGGTCCATACTGATTAATGTATTCATATAAACAGACCCTAACTTTTAAAACACTAATTTCTTTACAACTCCCCTTTTATTTCCCGAAGCCTTTCTCTGTTCTCCACTGGCAATTCCCTGCTCTCTCTATAGTTAATGAGACATCCCCTGGGAGGAGAATGCAATGCGTTGGAAGCAGTTCTCACAGTGCCCTGGGCTCTTTGAATAAGAAATATCAAAGAAAACACGGGAAGATAAAGGAATAAAAATGGGCTCGCTGCTAAGGCTTGAAGCCCCACAGTGGGGAGAATTTCACCAGAAGCCAAGCGCCTTTGAGTCACCACCAAGATTTGCCTGAGGTGCGCTCCGCACATCCGCCTTAGGGCTGGGAGACACGCCTTCTTCTCACACAAACCTTCCAGATCCCGGCGTCTCTGCGGACTCAGGGGTGGTGCTACAAGTCCTGCCACATGCAGTCTTGACGGGCAGGGGCTGGGGACCGGCAGCCGGGGGACGGATCCAACGCCACAGGTTGGAAAAATAAGGATCTGTCCCGGGGATTGTCGCCCTGTAAAGCAGATCCTGTGCTGTTGCTGGTGTGGAAGCCTAGGAGGTCAAGGGCTTGGGACAGGGGAAGGAAACCTCTGAAATCTGACACCCAGTTCTCTCGCAAAGGAAACTTCGCAGGCTGGTGAGTTGGGGAAGCCGGGCTGTTATTGCTGGAATGTGTTTCCACCCACTCAGGGTATTCTCAGCTGCCTAGCCTGCGAAAAGGAAGTGAGACGTGGATGAGGAGCCAGAGGCCAGGAGAGAGGCAGCCGAGTCTGCAGTCTGTGCCTTGGGCGAGCCTGATTCTGGGTGTGAGCGCCGTGGATCGGCGGCTTCAACAGAAACCCTAGTGAGGACGGGATGTGTGCACACGGATGTCATCAGAAAACTAGCTGGCTGTCTTTGTTTTGGTATTTGCATATCGAACAGCTGATTAGGATACAAAAACCGTGCAGCGCGATGCCAGTATCCTCCTATTTGTAGCTCAAAAAACAACCAAAAAATACTTAATAATAATAATAATAATGTGTTTAGAGTTTCCTTTAAGGAGAAGTAATTTAGTGAGGCAAGCCAGGCAAGTGATAGGACATTTCTTCGCACTTCCTCAGGTGAAATAGCCACAGAGAAATCAAAAGTGCTTTGTGTCTTCCAATTTTCTGCTCTGTCAATTTCCAAATTCTGATCCAAGTGTTGCAGCTACTAGGGTGTGTGCAGGTGTGTCCCTTCAAGTGGTCACAATAAATTAGCTTCCAAGAGTTTCCCACCCCATACGTTATTTAATTATCTGAAAACTATTGAAGCAGGTGAAACGTAACTAGCAAAGGCTAGAGGCTGCATTCCTAGGAAAAAGATGTGTTGGGTTCAAGTCACCACACCTGTAACATGTGTACTAGCTTTTTATTTCAAGATCTAAAATTAAGGGTATAAGATTCCAGTTGTTTAAATGGTACATTATTAAATTAAGCTCAACTTAATACCATGTGGTTTCAGGGTTATTAGCAACAAAATTATCATTTAACAAAAAATAGCTATTTATATTATAAAATATATAATTTATATGTGATCTACGATATATGATATATGATGTATATGATTATGTTATTATTTTATTATTATTGATATTATTAAATAATTAAATAATTAAAAATTTAATTAATTAATTAATTTAAAATTAAATTAAAAATAATATTAAAATTAAATAATTTTGATTTAGTTCTGTTTAAAAGAAAAATGTGCACTCTTCTTAATATTCAGTTGCATTCATGCATTCAATAATATTATAAATATATATATATTTTATATGCATGGTCGTATAGTCCTAAATTTGAAAAGTTAACAAAAAAGATGGACTTCAGCATGATAGCCTCAGGTATTTAAGTTTATTGACTTTTCAAGTTACCAAAATGTCTGAATTGTAGTACGAAGTGAGAGCCATACTTGCCTTTTGCCATTCCCCCTAAATAGTTATTTTTCATAGTTTCCCAGCACAATCCTCTACCCAGATGGGATCAGCCCTTCTTGAAGGCAAGAGAGGATTCTTATGGATGACAAAAAGGGTGCTTTTGACAGATAGTTTAATACTAATCAGGCTTTTCTGGTTAAGAACTGACTATGGCCTGCCATAAAATGTCACCATCATTGCTCTTGAAAGGAAAACAAAACATTTCCGATGAAACTGGATGAGCCTGTTCTTGTAGTTGCCAAGGATGAATAAAGGGAATCTGTCAAATGTAAGCAAAACACAACTCGCTCATAGGCGTTTCTGGAACAGGAGTATTTGACCTGATAGGGAAGGTAACCCTAATAGAATTGATCTTCTCAGCTCCTTTGCTCACCAGCTTATACTAAAATTATCTGCTGGTTTCTGAATTGCTTTTCATTTATTTAACTATTCTTCTGGAAAAGTGGAAGTCATTCAAAGCCTCAGGTGGTTCAGGACAGAAATCTGCTCTTTTCCCATCCTCACTACGGGAAATTTTTGGTTAGTTTTTTTTTTGTCTTTCAGATCAGTAGAGCCTGAAACATAGACCAACTATTCACATAAAGCTCAGCTCACAATTAATCCAGTTTCTCGAGTTGATTCATCAAGGCAGGTTAACCAATAGTTCAGCTCTTAAGCAAGTAATTGTAATGTTGAGATGCAGGAAGACAATTACAGTAAAAACAGACAACACAAGACCAGTTGTTTTCCATGAAGAGTATGTCACTTTCTAAAGATGGTGGCTAAAGGGGAATGACTTTACTCCTTATTAGATGTGTATGGAACTTAAGTTTATTATATAGTGTAGGAAGTAGCAACATCACTAAGCACAAATAAAACCTATTATGAATCCCATAAATAGAGTTGAGAGTATTACTTAATTTGTTTCATGCCCTTTGCAATCATTATTCATGTTCTGTAAATATTAACCTTCTCTCATAGTCCCTCCTTAAATAAAGGAAACTTGTCTAGATTACCAATAATGAGAATAACACTCTATTTAACACATAGCCAAGAAATCTTCATTTAGTTGTCTTTTTTAACTAAACAACTACTCAATGTATTGAGAAAAATGATTTAAGTTTCTTGTTCATTTATTCAGGTATTTATTAATAGTGTCAAGAGCTAGTCTGAGCAGAAGTGGGCAAAACAGTCAAAAACCCCTAGCCCCATAGAGCTGGCCTCTTACTGGAGAGATAGAGAGTAAACAAGATAAGCAAGTTGAATGGATGGTACGTTAGAGATAAGTGGTGAGGGGAGAATATATAGCAGAGGAGGGATGCAGAAAGTGTCAGTGGCACAGCCCAGCGAGTGTTGAAATTTTAGATCAGGTGCCCAGGGAAAGCCTCCCCGAGAAGATGATATTTGAATATTGGTCTGAAGGAAATTAGGGAGTGAGCCATGTGGTTATGAGGAGGAAGAACTTTACAGACTGAAGGACCAACAAGCAGGGCTTTGCCTGGCATCTTCCAGGAACAGCAAAGAAGCCTGCATACCTGGAGCAGAGGGAGTGAGCGGGAGGGTAGCAAGAAATGGGGAAGGGGCGATAATGGGGCCAGGTCACCGAGGGCTTTGAAAGTCCTAATAAACATGTTGCCTCTTGATTTTTATCCTGAGTGAAATGAGAAGACACTATGATTTAGATATTGTCTATTGAAAATTCATCCCACAGATACTGAGCATACTGTGAACTTTGGTATTCTTCTAAGCCCATGGATAATGGAGGTTAATATCATGGAATTACATTCTAGTTTGGGGAGAGAGACACCTAAGTCAATAAACAAATTAGCAATTATGCAACTTTCGGTGTTATTAAAAAATTTTTTTTGTAAACTAATGAGAGCAACCTGGGAGAGGAAGGAGGACTCAGTGTGATGTAGTGGTCAGGAAAAGCCTCGGAGGAGACCATGTTTTTAAAAGGTCACCCTGGCCTTCTTGAAGAGAAGGTACTGTAGGGCGAGCAGAGTAGGAAAGATACCAGTTAGGAGGCACTTCCAGTAGGCTAGAGGTGGCAGTGGCATAGATCAGGGTTGGAAGAGTGGTCCTGGAGAGAAGTAGATAGACTCAGAAAATAGTTGCAAGCAGAACTGACAGGACTTGCTGATGAATTGGATAAGGGGTAGGAATGAAGAAAAAGAAAGAACCAAAATGATCCCCAGGTTTTGTACTGAAGATACTAAGCAGATGGTGCAGCTGTTGCCTAAGATGGATAAAGCTAGGAGAAAAAGAGGTTTGAAAGGGAAATGAAGAATTCATTTCCAGGCTTTTGAGGTATTTTTAGGTATCTAAGTGGAAATGTCAAATTGGGCTTTCGGATGTAAGAATCTGGAGCATTTGGAAGAAGTCACAGCTGAATATAGAAATTGGGGAATTAAGTGCCTATGGATGCTATTTAGAGCCATTGTCTTGAGGACATCACCCAGAGAGGTATTAGAGAGCGAGAGGGAGAGAAGTAGAGTCCTAAGGACCAAGCTCTGGCTTATTCTAACTCTGAGGAATCTTGCATAGAAGGAGCCAGTAAAAAGCCCCCCACCCTCATCCGAGAGGAGAGTGTCATCATGGAACCCAAGCCGGAAAGTGTTTCAAAAAGAAGAGAATGGTCAGTTGTGTCGGAGGTTGCTAAGATGAAGAGTGAGATGAGGACCGGGAAGTGATGACAGCACGTAGCAGTGTGGAAGCATTGGCAACTTTGGTAGAAGACAGAGTTCTTAAAAAGAAGGAATTCAGATAAACTAACTTTTAAAAATTCTGGAAATGGCATTTCACATAATCCCAAAAGAGAGACCATGAGAGAAATTCACAAGGCTACATGGAGGTTCTAATAAAATCAATTTTTTAAAATGGCTTATAGAACAGATGAACAAAGCAACACATAATTAGAAATACCTACAAAGGTGTTGCAGGAGCTGTAAGCGTGGTATGAGGGAGAGTAAAACCCAGAGTGGGCTGAAGCCTAGAAAAGTGCTGAGGCGAGCCAAAGATTCTTTTAGCATTGCTTAGAGCAAAGCAGTGAATAAGCAAGTTAGTGGATGTGAGAGAAAGTGGAATTACTCAGTTTCTATTTTGCTTCCCTCTTCTTTCTACATAAAAGAAAATAGCGTTCAGGGCCAGCCTTGGTGGCCTAGTGGTTAAGTTCGGCGCTCTCTGCTTCAGCGGCCCAGAGTTCGGTTCGCGGGCGCAGACCTACAGCACTCGTCTGTTAGCGGCCATGCTGTGGCAGTCGCTCACACACAAAAAGAGGAAGACTGGCAGTGGATGTTAGCTCAGGGTGAATCTTCCTCGGTGAAAAAAAAAGAAAATAGTCTTCAAAAATGGGAAGGATTAGACAATACTAAAAGAAAATTAAAGACAGTTGCGTTGTGACTGCAAATAAATGGGAAAGAATAAAGATGGCATTGGTCAAGAAGACCTGTCTTAGGACCCTGTTGAGACCTAAAGGATATCTGGGTGCCAGTCAGGCGGACAATTGGGATAGAACAATCCAGACGGAGCAAAAGCATCTGCCAAGTTCCTGACCTGGGAAAGACCTTGGTGCATTCGATGAGCTGAGAAGAGTTTAGCAAGTGGAAGGCAAGGGGTGGAGAGGGGCCTAGGTGAGGCTGGAGAGACCATGGGAAGTCACTGCGAGGATGGGATAAAACCAGAAAAGACCAAGAAGTGCAGCACTCCAAGACGATTTATTGTAGACGCGGCCTGTACCGGGAAGTTGAACTAAATGACCTTCAACCTCTCTTCCAAAACTGCAATCCTACAAATACAAAAACACAATTTGTTTGATATTTGATAGTCTGGATCACAAATTAAGAGATAATAGTGAAATTTTAGTTAATACAGTTGTAAAAAATAACAAAACAGGGGCTGGCCCGGTGGTGTGGCCGTTAAGTTCGTGCATTCCGCTTCGGCAGGCCAGGGTTTGTAGGTTCAGATCTGAGTTGCAGAACTACACACCGCTTACCAAGCCATGCTGTGGCGGCATTCCCACATATAAAGTAGAGGAAGATGGACACGGATGTTAGCCTAGGGCTAATCTTCCTCTGCAAAAAGAGGAGGATTGGCAACAGATGTTAGCTCAGGGCTACTCTTCCTCAAAAAAAAAAACCAAAACAGATCAAAGTAAATTAAGTTGTAGCTGCCATTTAAACCAAATGTCTAATATCCAGAAATACAGGAACAGTCTTTCTTAGTAGGTAAAACTATATTCAAGGATATCAAGACTCTCCCACATAATTTTGGGAACAATTTCAGAGAGGGCAGATATAGATGTCATAAATTGGTGGGCTTTGTATCAAACCATTAAGAAGTCCATCACTAATCAAATACTGCTAATGCTATGCAGTATAGTATGCGTATGGCATTCAGTTTCCTTAAGGCTTGATTTTCTCCTGTGTAAAATAAAAGGAATAGATCATTTTAATATCCCTATTGTCTAGCTCTAGACCTGGGAAACCTACAATTCTTGCTTCGTGTTTAGTTCCTTCCTTCCTTTTTTCCTTCTTTCCTCTCTTCCTTCCATTTGTGTACATATTTACCCATTTAGATAGATAGATTGATAGATATACATAGATATAGATGTATGTATGTGTAATAAGTATACACACACACAAATACACAGAGAGAAAGAAGAAAGAGAAATATTTAAACTCTATAAGATAGGAAGAAATTTCATTTTAAGAGGCCTAGGGAAAAGTACAAGATTTTATTTTAGTCTTCTTTCTGTGGCACATAAGTTTATTTTCAATGATAGTGAAGTTGGGGTCAACCCAATCTGTTTTCTTGTTGCTGCTCTCCTTAAGTTGCTCAGAAAAACAAAACTGTGTATTAAATCTGACCTGAGGGACACACCATAAAAATAGTTAGAAAAAGCAAAAATTGGTTTGTTTGCATGATATTTGTCCATACTAACTTAGGCAAAGTCCTGGAACCTGAGAAGTTCGTTAAAAGAATTACTTAGTTCTCGTGGTCTATTATTCAAAATATGCTGTTTTCATAAGCAAAATGTACTGTTGATAAATCTTTCTGGACATGTCAAAATATTAAAAATAAAAGATGAAACTCGATTTTTTCGGAGAGGGAAAGAAAAACTAGGCATCTCTTAGTGCTTAAAAAAAAAAAATTGAAACCTTTTCTTAGATCAAGAGCTTCCTTATATTGACTCAAGTGCCTCCTTAGACTGACTTAGGCCTGCAATTTTCTGAAACTTTCTCCTAAATGCTGGGAAATGCAGAAGCAACACAGCTTTTTTGCTAATTCCTTAATTCCTTGAGTGAACTAAGGATAGATACCAGGACTAAGTATGTGGAAACTATTATTCCTAGTCTGCTTCTACCCCGCCTCATTCAACCTTTGATCTTAATCTTCCTAAAATTAGCAATACCTGTTGTCAAACACTGCCTCTCAGGGTTTGGAGATAAAAGCTTATATTAGAAACAATACAGAAAACAACACTGCAAAACATATCTTAGAAAAAACAATCATTTTAGTGAAAACATTCTGGAATTTGTTACTGAGGGTTAAAACATAATGAAACAGGTTTAAATAAACAGGACATCATATTAGGAAGATCCATTCTTTAATCTTCAGTTGGAAATGGGATGCTAGTTGATGAAGACTTCTGTGTAGTAGTAATGAAATGAAATGGGCAACTGTGGGTTTGCTTTTCTCTCAGGCCCACACTAGGCCATATCAGGCGCTAGTTATTTTGAAATTGACCTATACAGTCTCCCCAAATCTCCTTTGTTAGATTGTAATTTTTCTTTTAGCCACTAGAAAAACCAAGTAAACAAAAGTAGAATGTATAACTCATTAGCAGTGCGCTTGGATACCTTCTTAATTGAAGTGCCCTCACCTCACCCCAGGAATTTACATACTTGATGAGAATTCATACCATTTGAGATTGCAAAGAGTATACTTAGATAAAAGTGAGGGTGAGATGAAAAATGGAGGATAAGGACCCTTGTCCAGTGTGTGTTTTGTCCTGTAATGGGGAAAGTTATGCCAAGCCGCGGGCTTGGTCTCTGCTGCAGACTTGGAGAAAGACTGATGTGTCTGTTTCCGGGGCAAGCTGCAGGAAGTCTTTGAGTTCTGTGTTGTGGTTTTCTCTGTAAAACAACCATGTGATAATAACTGAGTTGCTGTGAAGATGAATTTCCCTTGAATTGTCACGTTCTTCTTTCTGGTTCCCAACAGCTTTTCTAATCAAGTGTGGTTTTCATGGTTCTGACTCCTTACAGGTTTTCACTCTTTCAAAGTACACTTTGACTTTTAAAGTAAACTCATGCATCAGGCCCAGGGAACCAGAAACTTGTTTCCTATCCTTTAGTTCCCGGAAGGTGTTGGATTAAGCTGATTTTGGTGAAATAAAGCCTTGAAGTATGGCACAATTAGTCTGCAGTAGCAATGTTGATTCTTAAAATCAATATAGTAAATATTCAGACATCTACCGGGATAGGCTTGGCACCTTGAGAACAGAGAACTAATTCAAAAGAGAAAAGGCACAATTCAAATTCATAAATGTTAACTATATCTTTAAAGAAAGATGTTCTGTTTTATCATAATATTTAGTAACCAGTAGAAGCATTTTTATTTGTCTTATTTCTCAGGCACCATGTTTTTTCAAAAGTGTGTAGAAATTGGAATAGGATGGTTAAAGAAATAGCTCAAGGGGCCGGCCCAGTGGTGCAAGCGGTTAAGTGCACGCGCTCCGCTGGGGCGACCAGGGTTCGCCGGTTCGGATCCTGGGCGCGCACCAGCGCACCACTTGTTAAGCCATGCTGTGGCAGCATCCCATATAAAGTAGAGGAAGATGGGCACAGATGTTAGCCCAGGGCCAGTCTTCCTCAGCAAAAAAAGAGGAGGATTGGCATCGGATGTTAGCTCAGAGCTGGTCTTCCTCACAAAAAAAAAAAAAATAGCTCAAAACTGCTTTCTAATTAGTCTTTTCTATTGTAAACCTGTTATTGTGCATGGTCACTTGATCCAAAAGATGAAAATAAGAAATTTAAGAACCAGTGACATTCTTTGAAGAGCACAGATTCTACCTGGATAGCATAAACTTTAGAGAAAATGTTCAGTTAGTTATATTAAAGTTGACAATGCTATTTATTAAAATAAAAGATCTGCTCACCGTGTTAAAACTGAAAATAGCAATTTAATCTCTGGTATAATTTTTATATATCTGAATTTTTTATTAAAACAATTCATTTAGTGCCTCTTATGTGTCAGCAACATATTTGGTACTTTGGTTGTAAAAATGAATAAGACATAGTTTCTGCTCTTGAAGAACTAAGAGTCTGGTAAGGTAGAGAGATACATGAGCAGATAATTTTAGTATAACCTGGCAAAATTTAAGTTAGTGCTTTGAATGCAGTATTGTGGTAATAAAGAGGAAAATCGATTACAGAGGTTAAAACTGTAGAGAGAGCAGTTAGGAGTGGGAAATAAAAAAGGTCTGAAATTAGCTCATTGATTGTAAAGTTGGAGAAGAGAAGTCAGATTAGAGAAATAATTAAGTGGCATTGATCAGATATTGGGAGAAAGAAGAAAGAAGAAATTTTTATAAAGTCTCAATTGCTGGTTTTAAGGAGGCAATAGATGGATGAATAGAGGTCCCCAAAATTGAAGTTACATACAGAAAAGGTGAAGCATGGTGAGGGAGGGAGACATACTGCATTTGGGGTACCTGTGGTCATGCAGTTGTGTTTGTTCAGGAAAATGGCTTCTGGAATCTAACTTCCTAGGAGAGGTCAGGCTGATGATAGTGATTGGGAAATATTGGCATGCAGGTGATCTGAATGCCGTCTCTTAAGGAGACCCCAGAAGGAAGGAGGAACAGTAGCCAAAGATAGGACTAGTGATTTTTTCTTTTCTATAAGCACTGATCTGCTTTGGCTATAATGACATTTAAATTCTGGAAGGACTTAGGGGAAATGTAAAGTTATATCTAATAATATATATACATATTATTATTAAATTGGGAAGATATATTAAATCTGCCTGTAGCTCTTGGTTTATGAATATGGCATAATTTATCCCTTTCTGTGGGGCAACCGCTTTAAGTAATATTTCCTTTCCCTACAATTCTGTTCACGCATATTCTCTCCCAACCCCCCTTGTGAGAAATGACAAGTCACATCTCAGTTAGAAATGTGTTCTAGTACCATAGAATGGAAAACCTAACAGCTTCCTAAAGTCACTAATTCTATTAATTTGGTCTCACTAGTATCATGCTTTAATAACTGATACCCAGCCCATATCAATTTTAGAACAAATTAATTCGCATTCTCTTCAATTTACTCAGTAGCTTTGGTCTAGCTCTGCTATGACTGAATTTACGACACTTAGTTAACCTCAAGATCTACTTACCAAAGCATCACAAAATGTATCTCGATGTTCTAAAAGAATAATTGCCTTATAATGATTACTTTTGCAATTTCCAATAATATGTGAAATATTGTCAAATAATTGACTTGTAAATATATGTCAAGTGATTGACCAAGTTTAGGGAAAGTTATTCTCTCTCTCCTACCTCCTCTTCCTCACCTCATCTCCATCCGCATGTTAATACTCGCTCCAGTTCACTGCTTGAAAAAGTTTGGGAACTATTTTATCATATTTAAAAACATTCTATATACAACTATCTGCCACTCACGCTCCATCACAAGATTTTCTGATTATTAAATAACCTGTATGAGAACATTCTGCATGCCTACTTGTCCAAGTGAGACGTTCTCTCTGTTCCTTCTGGATTCCAGGTGTGTAAAGCTTTCTTGGTTATGGATGCATCATTTCAGGCATCTAGTTCTGAACAAATGTGTTTTTCATGAAAATTTCCCGTGATGTGCCAATAGCCCAGTTGTTTGTGTTCCAATTATTATAGATGGAGGAAAAAAGTCCTAAAAATCATTTTCATGACTCATCCATGAATTAGATATAGTCCATGTCTACAAATACCCCAGTCAAGATTTCTAATTAGAACCATGTTGACTTTAGTCTTTTTGTTCTGTTTTCCTCAAGCATTTGGTTACTTACATTATTTACTAAGCTATTATCCAACTGTGAATCTTCTAGATTATCCTACTTTGTAAATTCATCAATATTACATATTCTCTTGGGAAATACCAGTGAGTTTTTTCTTGTTTGCCGTTTGAGTATAGGGAATCTAACAATATGGGCACAAATCTCTCGTTTTGCAGAGTATTTGGACTTATGCGGAAGTGTAATAATAAATATGAAGAAAAAGCTGTAAATATCATTACTGAAAAAAAAAGTCCTCCTATAATTTATGATGAACATTTGTGAATCACTATAAATTCTGACTGACATGGTTATATAGTGTGAAAATTTGCATTGATAAAAAATCCTCGATTAAAGACTGACAACAAACACCATCATTTTCAGCTTTGAAATATTGTCACCAAAAGAATGCATGCATTGAATGCACCAATTTTCAAGTCTAGGCCACTGTGTAAGAAAACCGAAAATTTGATCATTTTCATTTTTATGGGCCCAGTTTTGCAAATTCTACTTTTTCCTACTATTGCTTCCTGATTGGAATAATTTCAGAACATTCATACAGCATACATACCAAGGTATGAAACAGACAGAAGAGCGATAAACATTCTTCCATTCTAGCCATAATCTTTATGAGTCTAGTTTCCTTTTGGCACAATTGCCAAAATTGGCCCAAAGAACAGTTTGAAGGCAAAATTGAACTGAATGATCCAGGCAACAGTGAGGTCTTCTCCAAACCACACAGTCTCAAGGAAAAGGGTATATAAAGGCAGAAGTAAACGTTCTTGTCTATTTAAGGCCTTTTGTTTGGCCTGATGTATTATCTAGCACTCCCAGATACTGAGGGCATATACCAGGTCCAGGACTAATTAAGAAAAGTCTAAAGAGTAGACAAGATCTAAAATAATATCTTTTTGGTTTTTGAATAGCAAATATCACTTAATTCCCATTACTTTAAAATTACCCTGTTTAACTGGATCTGAAATGAATTGATACTAGAATTAAAGAGGAGAGTGAATATTTTTATGGTATCCATTCCAGTGGTGACTTTCTAGAACTACATTTATACTATAGAAATGGTGTCTAAAGTAAATCCATAATATTCTTAACAACAGTTACTTTTCTCATGAAGCTTTATTAAGGAAGAAACAAAAAATGCTTTTTTACAGACTTTTTAGACAAATGATATATCCCCAGCTTCTCCTATGTAATTGGAAATAATGAAGCTTTTTTAAGGCCAAACATTCCCTGTGGCCCCTAAACTCCTGTCTGGGCAAATAATTTTATTATATGTCTATTTTATTATGGAGGTAAGATTATCTCTTTAAGTCTTTTGCTCTTTAACATTTATAAAAGATGGAGTAAAGAACTTTCTTTTTAGTACAAGTCATGGGTAAAATTGATCTCTCTCAAAATTTTATCTCAGAGCCCACTTTTATCTTTTTTGATATTTTTCTACAGTGCGTGGTACCAATTTTTTGCTCCCAAGCTGGGAAATCAATGACTTGTTGACCAGTCTTTCTCTCATCCAAGTACTAACCAGGCCCGACCCTGCTTAGCTTCTGAGACCAGACGAGATCGGGTATGTTCAGGGTGGTATGGCTGTAGAGTGACCTGTCTTTTTGATGAAATAATTTCTGCTGAAGTAGCTGTGGCTGAAAACAGCCAATGAATTACTCTTCCCAGTAAGCATGTTTGCTTTTAAACATGTAGCAAAAATCCAAAGGCAGGACTAATGTTAGAAGTTTTAGGCTTAAGAATAGAGTTGTAGTGAAAAAATTGGGGACAAAAGGAACTTTATCAGTAAGACTAATAGAGCCTATGTGAATGGGGATGCTATGGCCTGGAATTTCCTGGGTAGCCACCATTTAAAATCTTCCATTCTAAGGGCAGACTTCGGGTTAGAGAAGTGTTCAAATCCCTAGTTCTGAAAATACGGTCACATCCCTTTGTAAAAAGGTTCTTTGGTGTCCTTTTTGTGGAGTCTCTTAAGTCCATCCTCAGAAAGGGAATTGTCCCTTTCATAGAGTTTGAGGCTTGCTCAACAATACTGCCCACAACATTTGACTGTTATCCTTGACAGGGAGTTCTCAGTTTCCTGTCCTGTGGGTGAACATTACAAGTATATGTAAATAGAGTCAATTGGTGAAACACTGGCAAACACCATGGTTAGTCCTCAGTCTAAAATAATAGTAACTGATCAACCAGCCTGAGCATTGTCCCATCAGGAATGGTGGCATTTTTCTTAGCTAACCTCTGCCAACTGCTAGTATAAGACATGGGCTTAAAACAACTGTAGTTTCTCTAAACAGGTCCAGGTCCACAACTGTAGACAAATGGCCAACCTCATAGATACATGAAAGCAAAAGATCTCTTGGTTCTTTGCATCTTGGTAGTTTTAGAGCAATCCTTAACGCCATTACTGCCCTCTGAGTTGTTACTTTCAGAAACAGACATTTACTAGTCAGGTCAATTTCTAGCCTGTCAGCCGGGAGAAACAGACTTAGTACATAGAATAAAATGGTTCAAAATTGAGGATATAGACAATTCACAGGGATCCCAAAGAGATAACAGTTTGACTTTCCTTAGAGACAAAAAATACCTTAATGATTATAGTAAGCAGAAGGAGGCCAGCATTCACCACATAAACATGTTTGGAAGTGTTGTCAAGTAACAAGGTAGGTCAAATGTCTAATGGCAGAACACTGCTTTGTAAGAAATAGCCCGAAAGTAAAACTAATTGGTTCATCATGGGAAAATTTAGTCCTAGTTTTCCATCCATACTTGGCTTACTTCCAAACGATGATTAATTTCAAGTCAGTGAAAATTAGAAAACTGACGTGGAAGTGGCTGACCTACTTGTTTGTAAGAAGTGATACGTAAGCAGTTTCTTATTTATTCCACCATAAGGGAAGCCTAGGTCAGATAACTACTGAAATTTTTAGAAAGATTTTCTGAGTCAAATTCCTTTGTGGAACTGCTAGAACCCTTAATCAAATGCACTGAAATCATTTCCCATCTCTTTTCAAGGACATGAGGTTTTTGAACTATTTTCCAGAAAAAGATTTCGGTAAAGCTTTATGTGTGAAAGGAAATTTGGATAGATATTTTCAACTAATTTTTAAGTATAACATGGTTTATCAGGACATTCTCAAGTCCACCAAAGCTTATATGATAATATAAAGAAAGACAAAGAAAATAACCATGTAGGGAACGTGTTAATAGGATAGAATTCCTTTCTCCTGTGGGTCAAATCGGAATTCAAAACATTGACCGCAATATATTTTAAGAGACACATTGCCATTAGGTTTTATCTATCTTTACTTTTAAGAGCAAAATGCCTATTTAAAAATATTCTTAGTTTGGAGGGCTGCTGCAACTAACAATTTCACCTTAGATTTGGTAGTTTTGGAGAAAAGTGCTTGTTGTATCTTGAATGCATACATTTATTTATTTATTTATTTTTTTGTGAGGAAGATTGGCCCGGAGTTAACATCTGCCAATCCTCCTCTTTTTTTGCTGAGGAAGACTGGCCCTGGGCTAGCATCCATGCCCATCTTCCTCTACTTTATGTGGGACGCCACCATAGCATGGTTTGGCAAGTGGTGCCTCAGTGCACACCCCGGATCTGAACCAGCGAACCCCAGGCCACCTCGGAGTGCGCGCACTTAACTGCCTGCGCCACCAGGCTGGCCCCTCATACATTTATTTTTTAATGAGCAGAAACTGAACCTCTATAAAGTCAATCACTCTCCAAATTGACTTGTAGCATTGTCACCGGGCATTGTGTCAGCAAGTAACGTAGCCTGACTAGGGTTTGTGGTAAAACTTTTTCTGATGATTGAGGTTCAGGAAGGCACTAAAATAAATTAGTTCTGTGAACAGTTGATATTTACTAAAGCTTTGTGGTAATAGCATACCTATACTCCTCGATTTTCAATAAAATTTATTCCTTTGTTTTAGCAGTGGTAAACTACCCTAGATTAGGAAAATGCTTCTGACTCTCTGTAGGAGAACTTGCACTTGAAGTGGTTTTAAAAATAGGTCAGAAATATATTTGCACTCATCTCGCTTGTTTCCTCTCCTGATTCACGACGAACTAGGGGCAATATTAAACTCATTGAACAACTAGCGTGGCACCTGCTGACCAATTAGAAAAACAGGAATATTTAAACCACACTAGTGTGTACCGCTGCATATCATTGGCCAGAAGACCAATGTCCAACTATTGTAAAATAGAGCAGAGCAAACTGGCTTCTTCGGAAATAAGACACATTCTAACTTTCAGTTCAATCTAGTTGATTCTAATGCTTTAAAATGTCATATGGTAACAGGAGGATTATTTCTATTCTAAAATATAAAATATGAATGATAAAGTCTTCTTTGAAATATTTTTTCAAATTCTGTAAAATTTGGCCAAACTGGAGCTATACATTTTTCTTCCTTTTCAGATAATCAAGGTTAAAATAATTTTAAAAACTCTGAATATTAGAGCAACCATCCCACATATGCTGGAATCTGTATGTCAATTGCTCATTCAAATAGGCTTAGGACCACAGTCCAAATGAAGGACAGGAAACATTAGTGCCACAGAAATAGAGGAAAAGCCATTCCGTAATCCTGAGAAGGCTTCAGGGAAGAAGGGAGGAGTATCAGAGTAATCACGGTGGGGTCAGAAATAACAAGGGTGTGACTTCAAGAACCAAGCCAAGTGAATACAATCATGATTTATCTGTATACATCAATATCCTCCACAGAAAATAACATTGTGAAGAAAGACATTGAATTAGCCATCAACCATGACAAACAGCCATGAGTTAAAATGTCTACAGAGCTCTGTGGTGCTAATAATCCGACTAATTTTCACTGAACGAAAGATCCAAGAGGGTTAATTAGTGTTGGTGATGAGCCAAGTACAGACAGAAAACCAGACTGAATTTTCACTTCATGAGCTAATTAGTTTTAATTTAGAGCTATTTCTTACATAGTTGATCCCTGGAGGACCTACTATGTGCAACATCCTAATTGAACAGACCGCTCTGCTTTCCTACTAGTCCTACAAAATTTACGTGTATCTTTCCCAATCTGCCTTTCTACCAATTTTTGCCTAGTGTGTGACTTTATGTAGGTGTCACTGTGAAAATGGAGGTGGGAGGTGTGGGAGAGAGGGGAGTGGCTGTTCCAGGTTTAATAACGTTTTTCATCCACACTAGAAAGAGGTGTTACAACTTCTACTAACAATTTGGCCAAAATTAACTCAGTATGTATGAGGCTGCTTTTCCCTCAAACGTATTAGCATTATAATACTTGGTCATATAGCCTGGTTTATTTTTCTAAGTTTAGGGTAGAATCTATTGGGGAAGAAAAGAGTCCCCATGAATTCCCTACTTAAGCAATAGTGAATATAATTAAAGGTCACTGCAATGGGGAAAAAGAGTTGTGAAATAGGTGAATGCAGTCTCCTTTTTAGGCTCAGCTTATTTCTCCAATCCTTTCCCAGCCACCCGAGTCCCTTGTGGGACTCACTGACTGCTCCCCTCGGATCTGCCCCTCCTCCCTTAGCTCTAAACATTTTCACATTTCCACAAGGTTTTCAAAGTGTGCCTGTCCCCAGTTCTATTCCCTGAGAGCCCTCCTTTCTACTCTATCATCAGATATTCTAATTGTTGCTAATCTGCTAATTGGCCAAAATATAATAATGTTAATTTGGAGAAAATATACAATCAATCTTCAAGATTTGTTGATTGTGTTTTTGTGAATTTGCGTACTGGCTAAAATATATTTGTAACCCCCAAATCAATACTCATAGTGCTTTGCAGTCATCACAGACGTGCATGGAGTGGGGACAATTTTGAGATGCCTGGTGTGCAAGTTCCCAGCTGAGGTCAGACAAGTTGACAGTCTGCCTACTTGTTTCAGCTCTCATACAGTAAAACAAGCGTCCCTTTCACAGTTTATTTAGTGCCACATTTTTTGCATTTTTGTGTTTTTAGGTGGTAGATTCTCTGTTTAAAATGGCCCCAAGCATATTGCTGAAGTACCGTCTAATGTTCCTAAGCTCAAGAGGGCTGTGATGTTAAGATAAGCCACATTCATGCGTGAGTTACAGCACTGCTGGCTGGTGAGTTCAATGTTCATGAATCAACAATACATATTAAATAAGGTGTCTTTACACAGAAACTTACATAAAACAAGGTTATGTATTGATCACTTAGTGAAAATATTGTGACCAGAGGCTCACAGGAACCTCACCCTGTATTTCCTCTAGACGTAATTCTTTAGTATTCACTAATCCAGTGTTTGCAATCACTTTATGAAATAAAACTACCAGAATAAGAAGAATAAACTATATTTACTTCTTCCCATAAAAGTATTTGCAATAGTTTAGGGTTACAGATTAAAATGCAGTCAAGTAGCTAAAGGAAGAATTAAAAAACAAGCAAAAACTGAATCATGTAGTCTAGAAGGAGAGAGAGGTAAGTAGTTTAATGAGAGAATGAGAGAACTTTTGATGCCTATTATATTTAAGCAAAAAACTGAACTCTGACAGTCCAGGCAAAAAAGATAATGAGTACCATAGCTTTTCCTATCAGATTAAAGAAAATATATCAGTTCACTGGAAGAGATATGTTTTTTTTCTATTATTACATTCTAAGAGTAACTTTATGGCACAAAGGGCATAATAGATAATGTTTCTTTTTTTTTTTTTTAAGATTTTATCTATTTATTTTTTCCCCCCAAAGCCCCAGTAGATAGTTGTATGTCATAGCTGCACATCCTTCTAGTTGCTGTATGTGGGACGCGGCCTCAGCATGGCCTGAGAAGCGGTGCATCGGTGCACGCCCGGGATCCGAACCTGGGCCGCCAGCAGCGGAGCGTGCGCACTTAACCACTAAGCCGCGGGGCCAGCCCAGTAGATAATGTTTCTAATTGTAGTTTTGTAAATGATATAAAAATGGACCTTATATGATTGGTTTTATATTGACAATAACAAAGCTGAAGGCACTAATACTATTTCGTTGTTCTATGAAGGCATTTCTATAGGAATCTAAAGTTCTGTATATTGTGGGACGTTGACATGAAATGCAGTACTATTGCACATAGTATGCTGACATTTACATTCCAAAGAGCTTCAGATGAAATTATTGGAATGGTGGAATTGCCCAGTTTTCTGGTAAATTGGAAGGGGAGATACGTTCAAGCAGGCTACTCTTTTGGTGCCTCTAAAATCACTGTGGAAAGGGGACATCTGTGTTTGCCTATGGATTGAACAGTCAACATGGGGCAGCTCAGAAGAATGAGGAAGGCTATGGCCTCCAACCCGTACCAGTTGGAGTACCACTTAAGAAGATGATGTTAATTATAAATATCATGTTGATTATGAGGTTAGATAAACCTGTAACTGCCCCTCCAAGTGTTGACTCTTAAATATCCGTGCTCCTTTTTGTTTATTAGTTCATCCTACCACTGGTGCTAATAATTTTCTGATAAGATTTGGAGGAAGGTATAAAGTATAGGCTCAAATAGTGAGTAAAGAAATGTTAAGGAAAAAAAACAAAAGATTCAGCAAAAGCTTATAAATTCATTTAAACCTCCTCATATATATTTCATGGATTGAGTGTTGATGCCCAGATTCTTGAGCTTAATTTGTCCTGATTTGATTATTAACCCAATTCTTGTCAGAATTTATAAAAATAAGTGTTTATGGCTGTTTTGTAACCCTACATTATCAACAATTTTTTGTATAGAGATATTTATATTGAGTATTGGGCCTTTGTATCATTAAAATAGTAAATGGGAAAAATTCATGGAACTTATTCATAAATAAATGTACATATATTTCCCCAGACTCTAGATCAGGAGACATTTAAGTAAGAACAGGCTACTAACCTACAAGGCAAAAAAATGAGGGCTTTGGAAAACTGAGAGAAAAAAATTTTTAACCATCATAGTTTGTAAAAGGTATAAACAATTCAATTTCCCTGTTTTTAAAACTAAGAAGAGTAAACAAAAAACCCAATTCAATTAGGTATAACAAATACAATTAAACAGAGAAGCAATTTGATTTATTGGAAATAATATGAGTTTTATGTAGATTAATGACTGGCAGTACCTTACCAGAATGTAATGCATTCTGGAAAATATCTACTGAATCAAACATGTAAATATAAAAAATAAACAAGCAAATTTCATGGTATAATGTGGGGTGATAAGGGGTGGGGAGATGCAGGGGTGTCTGTTTCCAGGGAGCTAAGAGTAATACAGTAGTTCCCCCTTATGCATGGTTTTGCTTTCTGCGGTTTCAGTTACCCACAGTCACCTGTGATCCAAAAATATTAAATTGAAAATTCCAGATATAAACAATTCATAAGTTTAAAATTGTGCGCCGTTCTGAGTAGAGTGATGAAATCTTGTGCCATCCCTCTCTGTCTCGCTCAGCACATGGATCATCCCTTTGTCCAGTGTATCCATGCTGTATACACTACCTGACCACTAGTCACTTAGTAGCCGTTTGGGTTATCAGATCAACTGTTGTGGTATCGCAGTGCTTGTGTTCAAGTCACCCTTACTTTACTTAATAATGGTCCCAGAGTGCAAGAGGAATGATGCTGGCAATTTGGATATGCCAAAGAGAAGCAATAAAGTGCTTCCTTTAAGTGAAAAGGTGAAAGTTCTCGATTTAATAGGGAAAGAAAAAAAATCATATGCTGAGGGTGCTAAGATCTACGGTAAGAACAAATCTTCTATCCACAAAATTGTGAAGAAGGAAAAAGAAATTCTTGCTGGTTTTGGTGTCACCTCAAATATGTATGCATAGGAAAAAACATAGTATTTATAGGGTTTGTTGCTATCTGCAGTTTCAGGCATCTACTGGGGATCTCGGAACATATACTCTGTGGATAAGGGGCGACGCCTATCATATGAAATCCTCAATTACTTTTAGCTTTTTAGACACAATCTTTGATGGTGTAGATCTAGCATTTTACACATATTCTTTAATTTTGTTCTTTTGAAGAAAATGCACCCCTTCATAAGGAATAAAGAAGAGAATAAATAGAATATATAGATAATGGCACAAACTGCTCTACAAAGATGGCGACTAACACTGACAAATGGAGCCATTGCCTGGCCAACAGCATCTCTGGGGCATAGTTTTAAATGTTTATTCCTGAGTTGATTTTTAAAAAGCCTGAATTTGGACTTGTAATACTGGCTGCTCAGAAGAGTGCATGTGTAATGGAGAGAGTACAAAGTTTGAACATGAGGAAATCAAGGCTTGCCTTACCTTTAGCCTGCCCGGCTCTGGTTGCACTTGAGTTGCAAAGGACGGTTACCTGCCTTACCACCACTCCCATCCCAACATCTGCCAGAAATCCTGACAACTATTCAGGGAGTCTGTAGCTCTCTTCTCAATGGGATGATGGCTTTTGGTCAACTGTTTTTAAAATTACTAATTTTAAAGACTCTTGAAAGTCTTGTCATTGTCATGTCCAACAGATAACCCCTTCTTCCCACTCTCCACACCCTACCATATAAAGAAGGTGGATTGCTTGAGAATGTATAGAATGTGTAGACCAAAGCAGGTTTTGGAGAAATCTTTTAAGAGTCATTCAGAATAGAAAACTAAATAGCCTCTAACATATTCCCGTCTCTGATAAGCTACGAAAAAAGTACGGTTTGATAAGTTAAGTGACATTCTGCTTCTCCCTGGCAAATATTTACTCATAGTATTTAAACAATAAATTAGCTAAAGGTAGGCTCAGGTTAGAAACTGAATTTAACTGGTTAAATCCTTTGTAAATTAGTAAAGCGTCCTCTCCACACATAAACCATCAGTCATATTTTCTAGTAAGACCCCCAATTCCGAAGAACAAATTAGCAACTCCTAGATTATCTCATTTTGTACCCTGTCCAAAAACAGATGAATCGGGGTCAGTCATATTACAAAAATGTCTTCCCTTCTAAAAAATAATTTAACAGTTTGTCTAAAAAGCAGACACCCAATTTTATTCTAAATATGCAAACGTTTGTATAAATGTCATTTATAAACAACTGTCCTGGAACACAAACTTTGCATAAAGTGAAGTATACCTGTATATTTACTTAAAAACAAACAAAATACTTACTCGGTGTGTCGTGTTTCTGAGTGACTGATGTTAGTATATGAAAGCGCTTATTCATCGCTCTTCCTTTTTGCACTGATTTTTATGCCCAAAAACAAATTTCCTGACTTTAGGAATACATATTCTGAAAGACAGTAGTGTTGTCTTGCATTTAAAAGCAACAGGCTGTGATTCTGACAGACCTGGATTCAAACCCTAGGCCTGCCAGTCATTAGCTGTGTGGTCTTGGGCAAGTTCATTAACCTTTCTGAGTTTCAGCCTTTTCATTTGCAAAACTCCCAAGGATTATTATCAGGATTAAATTAACTCATGTATGAAAGTGCTTAGCATAATAGCAACTCAACAGGAGGTTGCTAATATTAATTCCAATGATAGTCTGGCAACTCAACAAGTAATCGTTAATATTAATTCTACTTACATCTAACTACACTGAAAAACCAGAGTATAATAGAATAAAGTGTTTGGGAAAATTCCTATCAGTTTTGTTTTCTAAGTTTATCATATGTATTAGTTTTGTCTCCCTATATTCTTTTCTCTTGTTAGAAATTACTTATTTTTAAATTTTACAATTTTGTTTAAAAAATATGTAATACATTTATGTGGTTCAAAGTTCAAAAGGCACAAAAAGTATGAGTGAAAAGTACCCTTCTCTTCTTGCCTTCTGTCTAGTCCCCCCCCAAGAAGCAAGTCTTCAAAATCTATTTTATGCATATATAATTAAACATTTGGATGCACATATTCTTCTTTCTCCCCCCTCCTTTTTTTTTTGGTGAGGAAGATTGGCCCTGAGCTAACATCCATTGCCAGTCTTCCTCTAGTTGCTGAGGAAGATTAGCCCTGAGCTAACATCTGTGCCCATCTTCCTCTATTTTGTATGTGGGACGCTGCCAGAGCATGGCTTAATGAGCAGTGCGTAGCTCCATACCTGGGATGGGAAACTTCGAACACTGGGCCACTGAAGCTGAATGCGCAAACTTAACCACTATGCCACCATGCCGGCCCCTCCTCTTTCTCCGTTTTTTTGCACAAAAGTTAGCATACTGTTTAGGGTTGCCAAATGAAATACATGATATCCAGTTAAATGTGCAATATTTGGGAAATGCTTACGCTAAAAAATTAATTGGTGTTTTATCTGAAATTCAAAGTTAGCTGAGTGTCCTGAATTTTATTTGCTAACTCTGTCGTCTCTAAATTCCTATTCACGCTGTTCTGCATCTTGTTTGTCTGTTTTCGGCTTTTGATTTTTTTCACGTTAGAATAAACTGGGATGATTTTAAAACTCTTCGTACCCAAGCCACACACTCCAGACCTATTTCATCAGAATCTCTAAGGGTTGTATTTGGGCAACAGTATTTTTTTTGAGTGATTGTCTTTAAATGAGGAATAATTTATGCAGAAAATAAGTGTACCCATTTTAAGTGTACAGTTCAATGAGTTTTGACAAATATATACACTGTTTTTACTTAGCAATATATTTTGGCAATTATACAAAAATCAGTTCTTAAATTGTAAACCCTTTAGAACAAGCATTATATTTTATGCTACTTCCTTATAGAACTTGAGCACTCTATCAATGTTTCAGATAAATACAGGTTGACTAGCAACAGAGTCCTTATTGCAGTCATTATTTAATTTAATGCACAAAATGAGAAATGAGAAGTGTTATTAATGAGTGTCTGCAATTGCAACACTAATTACAAAGAAATGCAAAGGTTGCCAAGAAATTGTTGCCAATAGTGCTTTATGCCGAGAACATCTCCACTTACTCAATGTCTCCCCATTGGCTAAGTGGTAAACCAGGTGCTTTACATATGCTGTATGACCCCGTTTACACAGGAGGGATCTGAAACAGGTTAAATAAGTTGTTTAAGTCACGCAGCTAGTAATTGGAGGAGCTGGGATTCAAACCATGTCTGACCCCAAAGTCTTGCCAGGGTCACATCCCAATCTGACCTAATTTTGAGATTCCACCTTTCTTAATACTATTCAGAAACTCCTATTTTTAATTTGGAAAAAGATTCAGAACAGCTGTTTCTGTTTCTCAGTGAATGGCTATCTCAGCGAAAATGCCTTCTAGACAGAACCAGCCAAGAGAAATCAAACAGGTAAAATTCCTTCGGGTTCAAGTTTCTTTCATCTCTATAAAGCCTTTACCAGGTAGTTCTGGATTTTGTGTTTGTTGGTTCACCTGCCTTGGATCACCTGAGCGTTAAGGGCTTATGCAAAAAGAGTTGAACAGACATAAGGATGAGTTGCGATTTAGGGGGAAAGGAAGCAGTGTCTTTTGCTAATGAACCTTATCTTTCTGCTCAGATTGTGTGTATATCATATGCATGTCTTGATGTGTGACTAAATGAAGGAACTGAATTAAAATACTAGGGGTGGATATCTTGTTCCTGCGCATGCCAAATATTTTCTTTCTCTTCCTTTTTGGGCATGTTTTATGAAATGCATGACGTAGAGACAGACCACAAACTTTCTAGTTTCTGCAGCAGAGAATGGAATGTGAGTATCTGTTTCAAGGTCATTTCCTGATAATGATATCTTCCAGTAAATTTGAGGCATAGATTCAGGGAGGAGAGAATAAACTGAATTCTATTCCTGGCTCAGCTGCTTTCATCTGTCTCCATATTTACAGCACTTACGAAAGCCTCTTGCATATATGTAGTTGATGTTCAGTCAATATTTGTTGAACTGTCTTCACATTCTCTTTTAAAACCAAGGATATGCTGTGTTCTGGGTAGTTTGGCAATATGGGGATGTCAGTGGGGCTGAATCTGCAAGTAAAGTTATCATTGAATCCGAGACCCTAGAACTGCAATGGGATCCTAAACTCTCTTAATTTTGACAATTTCAATTCGCCTAGAAGCGTCTTTAGAAGATCAACTAAACTTGAAATCTTAACATTCAGCAAAAAGTAGATGAGAAAGAACTCGTTAAGGTCCAGTGAGTTTTAGAGAGAGCTTGAGGCCTGGCGGTCTATGGCAAGTGTGGACTTGGTAAAAAAAAAAAAAATCCATGAAACCACAATTTGAGTGATTCCAGTACTTTGGAATTGGGTTTTGGCCCAGAATTCAAAGGATAGTGCTGTGACAGCAAGAAAGAAATTGAAAATATAGTTTTCTCTAAAGACTATGAAAGAAGTAAAAAAAATGAAAACCAGATAAATTTGTTATGGCACAAAATTGGGGTTTTTTTGCGCAATGCGCATAAAAAAAGCCAATTATTATGGCATCAGCTTTTGGGGAAAGAAATCAGCTTTATTGCTAGATTGATCTGCAAGGAGACAGGAACATATGCTCTCAGATCTGTCTCCCTGATCCAGAGCTTGGGGCAACATTTATAGGATCAAGGGCAGGGCGGTCTGAAGTGTGGAGATAGATGAGTGGAGGTAAGGAGGAGTGAGGTAATTGATGATCTGCACAAGTGTAGTCAAGCTTCATTGCCTCTTTTTAGGACACACGTTCACAAAATGATGGTGTCACCATGATCTGAGGATGGAGTTTTTAGCTCCTAGACGTCAAAAAGGTCACTCATTGAGGATTCGCCCAGGCCCAGTTGATGGGTTGGTGGTCTCAACTGGCCTGACCTGGACAAGGGGTCTCAGTTCCTGAAAAACCATTCTTAATTACTCTGTTGATAAGATGGGGTCACTTGAGCTGGTCCTGGAGGGCCCTCAGTTACAATCTTCTTAATATTTCATTAATTCTCTTAGTGTTTTGTTAATTCTATGAATTGGTCTGAAGATTCTTAATTCTTTTTCAGAAGTTTCACAGTCATGTGTGCTTTCCCATACAGTGGGTTCTCTTCATGTGTATTACAACCTTCTTTTGGTTGAAGGACTAGCCTTTATAAGCTCAGAATGATATATAGTTCTTGTTGGGAGATTATAAAGTTCCCCTTTATCCTGCTCAGGCCTTTTATTGTCTCACTTCTAATGTTTTCACCTCACTTCCTCCTCTTTCTTCAGACCACCTGCATTTGAATTTTTGGTAGCATTTTGCCTGTGGCTTCTTTTAGATCTCGAGTCAAATAATGCAAGTCTGTCTTCATAAATTCTAGCTGAACAATTTGGTATTTCTCCTTTATGGCTCACCGTTTTATTACATCTTATTTCAACGCATGGCTTTAGACTTAGTATATTAGCTAATGCAGATTATTGTAGATTCAATTAAATGCCACCAGTAAAGGGCGGAGTGGTTTTCCAAAGTTAATTATTTACAATAGCCTTTAAAATCTGAAGAGCTCAACAAATGTGGGCTGAGACTAGTTACAGTACAGGTATTTAGAATGTGTTATGACATCTTCAGGACCAGCTAGGAACAAAATTGTCAGGGAGGGGAGATAGGGACTTGACTTTGGACACCCCACCCCTCACCTTTTTTTAGTGTCCCTCTATCTGCCCATTGACTTTATTCTAAGGTTCTTCTCCACTTTCCCATTCAGGAATTTTATTAATACAAATATGCCCTCTTCTCATCTTTGACTCTTTTTCATTGTCCACGCAACAAAATGTTGTCTCTCTTTTTACCAGGTACTCTGTTAATCAAAACCTGCCTTGGAAGACTTAGTTTAGGTGGCAGTGGGAGGTAATGTGTTTGAGTTAACCTAATCAACACTAATGAGTGAACTAGTTAACATATTACCTCCTTGGTAACTTCTTGCCCTAATCCAGTTAACATTACTTCTTTCCACTAGGCCCATTAGGAATGTCTATTCATGAGGATTCAGGCACTGTGGCTGGGCAGATGCTGGGGTCCAGGATCGTGTCTCAGTACATCTCAAGAAAACTGTCTACAGAGGCCGCTTAGAGAACAACTATGGAAAAACAGTAACGGAAAACACAAGAGATTTTCTAGTAGTTTGCCTTTGTTACACATGGGGGAAGATTAACCATAACTTTCATTTGAAAAATATATGGAGGTTGAAAAATAAAGCAGATGAATTAAGTAAGAAAAATTTTAATCCTCTATAAGATCTCTATATTATTGGTTCTGAGAATTCAACAAAGCAGAAATTTGTCCCCAGGCAGACCTGCCTCCAGAATCCAACCCTTACTGAGCAATTAACGTATCCTCTGTCCAAGAATCAAGTGCAAAGTCAAAGCAGTGGCTCGTAGCAAACATCATCCTTCAGTTTACATACAATGTGAGTTATCTGCGTTCTATGGTGATAATGTTTTCTTGAATTTTCCTGAAACACTAGCTATTTTTACACATTTAAAATATTTTTCTTGCTTTTACTTGAAGTACAGATATTTTTATTATGTTTCCTCAAAAGTTGATGTCCAAGATAATGTGTTGCTCCATTAAAAGCCTTGCATATGGGATGGTAGAAATGAGGGTTTGAGCCAATGATTCTCTTGCATGAGGTTATGTGATATTTTGATTTATAAGAAATATATTTATTTGGTCATTCAGATGACCAAAATATATTTTTCATATATATTTGGTCTTCATCCACGTTTCCTGGCTCACACCTCCCAAAAGTCTTGGCATTTCCTAAGTGGTGAGAGCAATGGGAGTGTCTTTTGTCATAATATTTAGTCTCTTGTCCTCAGTTCCTAAAACACCTTCAGAGCCATAAAAGTGAAAAAGGTATCTTGTTATTGATAACAAGCCACTTTCCACCACAGCTGAGTTTATGTTAATAAGGTGACTTTTGGAAAGCACCTAAGAATGGGGGCTGGTTGCCAAAGAACCAACCATGAATAGAGGGTTGGAACTTTCAGTCCTACCCTCTGATTTCCAGGGAGGGGAAAAAGGCTGGAGATTGAATCAATCACTAATGGCCAATGAGTTAATTAATCATGCCAATATAATGAAGCCTCCATAAAAGCCCCAAAAGGAGGGGATTCAAAGAACTTCTGGGTTGGGGAACCAGAACACTTCCACCTGCCGCCATACTGGGCCCCACGCTCCACTAGGACAGAAGCTCCTTTGTTCGGGCCCTCGCCCTATGTATCTCTTCATCGGGCTATTGATTCATATCCTTTAATATGCTTTGTAATAAATAGTGAGTAAACAGGTTTCCTGAGTTCTGTGAGCCATTCTAGCAAATTAATCAAACCCAAGGAAGGGGTTGTGGGAACCTCTGATTTGTAGCTAGGTGCTCCAGAAGTACAAGTGACAACCTGGACTTGGATTGGCATCCTGAGTTGGAGGAGGTAGTTGGAACCTCCAATTTGTAGCTGTTCTGTCAGAAGCACAGATAAGATCCTGGGCTTGTGATTGGCATCTGAAGTGGAGAGCAGTCTTGTGGGACTGGGCTCTTTACCTGTGGAATCTGGTGCTATCTCCAGGTAGACAGGGTCAGAATTGAGTTGAATTCTCAAACACCCTGCTGGTGTCCAAGTATTCCTTGTTGGTGTTCGGAAGACTTCCTACACACACATTGGGTTGGATCCAGGAACCCAAAAGAGCTTCCCTCTTCAGTAATCTTACCTTGGAGCACTTGCATAAGACCCTTTCCTGCACCTCATCAAAATCCCCCATTACTCATTTTTACTGGACATGGTTCTGAAAACCAAGGAAGCAGAGGTAGGTATTAAGCTTTAGTGTCTTAAAAACAGCTATTAATAGAGTTGGAAACTGTATACTCACCCATCAGGGTCCTTTAATTCTATAACTTCATACTTAACTTGTGAGTTTTACATTGGTTTCTTCTTTGACCAATATATAAGGTAACTTTGATGGTAAAGATACTTTTTCTTATACAGATTATTCCGGATATTTTAGTGCACAACGTAAAGTTCCCCAAGGCCAGCAGTCTTTCTTATAGAACCACACTAAATTAGATCTCACAGGGCATATATTAGTGCATCCAGCAAATATCTGTTGAGCACTGATTTTGAGCTAGGCCCCAAAGAGAAGAAGGCAGGCGAGGATTCTGCCCTCCCAGGGCTTGCATTCTAGAGGGGAAAGCAAGTGATAATAAACGAGAAGGCAGATATCAACCCAGGAGAAGGGCTATACAAAAAATTAAAATAGGGAGGAGACACAGAAAGTAAATGGGAGACTTCTTTAGATTCGGGGACCCTACAAGATCTCTTTGATGATGAAACATTTAAACTGAGAACTGAATGATAGTAAGGAGACAGCTTGCGAAAATAGAGGCAGAGGAAAGGTAATTGGCAGAGGGAACAGCCAGTGCAAAGGCCTTAAGATGGGATGAAATGTGGCTCCTTCAAGAAATAGAGAACAGTCTGCCAGGTCATACAGCACTCTGTGGGGCAGAAGATAAAAATAAAACTTTAGGTTTTATTTGCAGTTGGATGGAATGCCACTAGAAAATTTCAAGCAGAACGGTGCCGTGGTCTGACTTACATTTTTAAAAGATAAGTCTGCTTATTACGTGGAGAGTGGATGGGGGAAGGCAAAACTGGAGGCATGAAGCCAAGTGAGGAGGCCCTTATTAGTTGCAGTGACCACAAAGTTTGTTCAAATTAGGACGGTTCTGAGAGGGAAAGGGGGCGCTGTGAACAGAATAGGAGGTGGACACTGGGCCTGAGCATCCCAGGGCGTGTGGTTGCTTTAGCTTTTACAGTTGTCTTGGAAGGATGAGAGAGGCAGAACCTGTTATGCTATTTCATTGAATCCGCACAATAAACTCTCTGTGCCCAGCACATAGTAGGTGCCCAATAAACGTTTGTTGGGTGAGTGAATGAGTAAATTCGTGGATCTGGGGGAGGTTAGTATCCTTGCTTTAGAAATGTTGCTGTGCTACAAGTATATTGTAAAGTCTAATTTTGATTATAAAATCCAGTCTTTCTTCAATATCTTACCTAATACCTCATTATGGTCACTTTCTAAATGTTTCTAAACCATCTCACATGTATTTCCATTTTCTTCCTTCATTTCCTTCTCTCACCTGGGTTTAGTGTCCTACATACAGAGGTTCTGTAAACGTGTTTGCTGTACTAGTTTTTATCAAAGGCAGGAATCGGAGAGGCCGTTGACAGTATAAGAGTCCCCAGGCAACTTTTTGATCTTTCCTTTGAAGTACCTGTGCCTCATTTAATGCCCTATCTGGTGAGACCTCCACCTGGGCAATCTGTCAGGGTTCATTTAACAAGGCCGGGGGTTGTGTGGTGCCCTAACATTCCACTTGCTCCTTTTACAAAAGACCCCCTCCTCTGTCCTCTTCTGCCCATCTAGGAAATTAGTACCGCCTTACTCCCAGGTAAAGAGATCTAGGAATCATTTCCATAGTACCCAGCACACTCTTTACAGGTAGAGTCGCTTCTGCATGTTGGATAACTTGCACCAAATTCTCAACAAAAAAGATGATCTCACTCTCCTACTTTGAATTATAGGCATAGAAAAAATCCAAATTTGTATATTTTATAAAATTTGTATTGTAAATTGTATATATTTCTGGCTTACTCCATAAACATTCAGAGCAGACATACCTTCTGACAAGAACAGGTTAAATATAAGACAGGCTTTTAGGGAGTGTATGCACAGACCTAATGATCTTTCCATGCTTGATGTGCCTGTGTGCATGTGTGTATATGCATGAGTGTGTGCATGTGTGTGTATGCACGAGTGCGTACATGTGTGTGTATGCATGAGTGTGTGCATGAGTGCATGCATGCATATGTGCTCATTATGACCCTGCCGATCCTTTACAATCAATACCTGATGTAACCCAGTCAATGCTGTTATGCTGGAGAAAAAATGTTCCAGCTGGCATTCTTATACTCATTCCTCATATTTTATCCTACTTAGTGGTATTGCTTAAGAAAATGTAAACCTATCTACCATGAGCTCTAGTATATCATTTGCTGACATTTGTGGTCATTCGAGAAGGACACCTTACCTATGATTGGATTTATAAACTAGTTTCTGCTTTAGATCCCAAGGAAAGTCAGCTTTTTCAGATGATGTTGAAAGATTTTAAGGTGTGTTATATCATAGTCCCACCCTTTGCTTAATTAGGAGAAAGACAAGGGGCTTAATATTAGCCTGTGTTTATCATTGTATAAACATGAACTAGAAGATTAGCTGCTGAATAATGTTATCAGAGAAGTGCAGAGCCAACTTTATTCTGAAATATAAATCCCCTAATAATCAAATACAATGGTATATTCACCTTAATGTATGCAACAGAAATATATAGATAGAACAAATGTGAAACTTCTCTATTTTGTTATTCTTTGTAACTAGAATTTATACTCCTGAAATTTAATATGCAAGCATTTATCTTTCATAATTTTGCCTCTTTTTGTAATAATAATACCTACCAAAATGTGCTCCGATTTCAGCAGGAAAACTTTCAGCTTAGCTATAAGGAACCCCTCGCTTGCAGTTAATATTACTGGAACCTTAGGAAATAAGACAGTGAAAGAAAGATGTTTGGATTTTCCTTTTAAAAAAATTAATGGAAATGATAAAGGAAGAGCATTCTTTGATGTTGGGGAAATAGATTGATTTCCAAGAATTTCTTTGAGACACAGACCTTCCGTAAACTAGAAAGCATCAGATACAGTGAATGTATTCTTTGTGTCAGTTTACTGTGAATTTTTTTTCACCAAAATGTTAACATTTACCTTTAGTATTTGGACTTATTGTAGTAAATTATGATGTTTGTCTCTTTGTTCAAAAATACCAGAAAGTAAAATGTAAATCTTTAGTGGAAAATATAATCATGTTTTTCCTTGGGCAGGAGTGGACTTCAGGGAGGTGATTTTGCAGAGATGAGATATAATATAACCTAATCTCTATTCCTGCAGCAGGCCACAAGCTTTCCTCTCAGGTCAACGGTGGAAAATACAGGCAAAGCTAATTTCCTAAGAACTGTCTTATAACAAATCTTGGTTTATATAAACTCTCCAACTCTTGGTGTTTATTTCTTTGCTGAAGACATGATTCTTTTTCAGTGAGAACAGTCACTACGGATGTGAACAGTCAAGTGAGTATGTTTCCACACGGAAGTCTCTTTCTCAGTTTAAGGAAAAGTTGGACAAAAGCATAATGCAAAATTCTGAGTAGCAACCTTTCTATAAGTGTAATTTCAGTAAACCACTCGCACTTTTGAATATTTCATGACTTTTCTCAACCCAAAATCGTTACTAACCGAAAATGTTCACCAACTCTACAGTTACAAATATTGTAGAACAGCAAATCGCACTGCCCTTCTAGTACTCTCTCCATTGTCAGAAACTTAGCAGGCTCTGAGTGAGGCACTAACCAGCTGCTTTCTGCTCTCTTCTGACTAGACTTGAAAATGCACCAAACAGCAGGGAAAGGTGGGCATAGCTGTAAATGTCTTTGTGCTAATGATGACTTTTCTTTTCTCACCGATAACAGTTGGGGGGTGAGCGTTGTCAAAGACAAAATTATAAATGTTTTATATCGGAAAATGCTAGGTGACTTTAAGACATGGTCAGTTGATTAGGTTACTGCCAAGAAGTAAACAATAGACTCATTAAAGCTGTAATTAGTCATTGTTGACATATTGTATTTTTAATCAGAGCTCAGCGGGGGATAAAGTGGCTGAGATAATCTAGTGCCTTGTTAAGCAGAAGCAAAACCAGCTTTTAAAAATGTAGCCATGCCTTTTACTTGGGATTTCTATACCACCTTTGTTCTGAGAAATTTGGTGACTTCATTTTAGGCTATAAAGTAACCTACGTTAGTTGATGAGTTACTTTGTTTTTGTTACATTGTGTCATTGTATTTTTTTATGGTTCCCTGTTTCTTGACAAATCAAGTGTGGAGAGGAATTCATAGTGACTGAATGCATTGAGCCAGGTATTTTACATACTTCCAACTGCAGAGAAAGACTCAAAGATAAGAAGTGAAGTAATTTGCCCATGGCCACATGGTTGGTAAACGGCTAAAATTGAATTTATAAACCCAGGACTGTGGACTCCAACCTCTTACCGTTACATCACAGCCAACACTTGATCCTGCAGATCCAACCTCCTCAGCCAAGACCCCCAGAATGCTGCTTCTGCTTCCATTTAAGCCAAGTTTCCTATCGTCAATGACACTGGGTGCACATTCTGCCTCCAGGACCAGTGAGCGTTCTCCTCATCCCAATCCCTCTCTCTCCCCTTTCTCCATCATGCTCCAGCTCTCATCGCACCTCCTCTATGAAGCCCTCCTGATTATTTCTGCCCCCACCTGCACATCCCTTTATGAATTTTTCTCTCTCCTCTCAACACCTGTCCGACTTAGAGCCCTAGATTTTTTGGTGTAGACTTCCTTTCAAATAACTTATCAGATGAAGGGATTTAACATTTATTTTCTCCCCAACCACATAAGGGTTAAGAACCGTGTATAGTGCCCTTCTTTGTTTTCTATTCGGCCTCAAATCATACGTATTGCAGAAATAAAATTCCAGTTTAGAAATTTCAATTAACATAAGCATCTACATAATGTTGAAGGAGCCCTTGTGAGACAAATAATCACTTTCTTTGGACTAACTCCAGTCTTTATAGATATAATCTCTCTTTTCCAGCATTTATTAAGCTCATAAATGCTTCTGGTTAAATATCAGCTAAAACAATGACCAGCCAACATTCTTTTCCTAAAGAGGTCTTGGATTTTTTATCTTTCTTATTCTGTGAATTACCTAGAATTATGTTCAAGAAAGAAAATTGTAATCATGTGGCACTTATCTTATTTTCATGGACATTTGCCCAAGAACACATAGATGCTATCTAATTTGGCTTCCTCACAGGGAGGCAGACTTTGTGGGCAGATATTTTGGTTAGATGTGCTTTCTCAGATAATGAAGCAAAGCAGTTGAAGTTTGGCATGACTTCCTCAAAGCAGCAGCCAGCCGGAAAATGAACCCAATTTGCAAGATTATTAGACCAATGTCTGAAAACTTAGTAAAACATCTTATTAAATGAGCACCTCTGACTTAAAACCACGTCTTTTTCCATGTGGAGACATTGTTTAGGAGTAGAAGCTTCAATTTACATATGTACACTTAATGTCCTTTCATATATCACATAACTCTACAGAGAAAAGAGATGGATTGACTGCCCTCATAGAGGATGGCAGGCCCTCGTCATGATGAGGGATAGGAACTGTCCTGTTACTGGCGCTAGTACTGGTTGGCCCATTGAGGTGGTGCCTATGGTGGGAAAGGAACCATTTTCCCAACTAGCCACTGTCTTAGGGAAAGATGTCTTCATGAATGTGGTCCACTCTTCTCTCCTATTACCTGTAGTGTGAGATTGAGGTTACCTCCAGCTGTGCAAATTAGGAATCATTCATTGGCAGTGAGGAGTCTCTGGGCTAAGAGGTAGGGCAGTGGTTCTCAAACTTGGCTGCATATTGGAATCACCTAGAAAGCATCGAAAAATACTAATGCTTTTGTCTCATCATCAGAATTCAGATTTACTTGTTTTGGCATATGGCCTAGGCATCAGGTAATTTTAAAAGCAGCCAAGTTTGAGAACCACTAAGTCGGAAAAACCCATTTTCTGGTCTTGCTGATTGATCTTAGGGAAGATGTTGGCCTCTTTGTGTATACTTACTAATCTACTTTATTTCATCACAAGATTTTCCAGCCTGGAAGAGATATAATATGTCAAAGATTCTTTCAATATAAGGCTTTGCAGAATTTCAAGGAATTTACATTTATTTCTCTTCCTCCCTAGCTGAAGTCCTGGCTAAAAGGACCTAGGAAAGGTTAGAAAAAAGGTATGACTCACTTATAAATAGTAAGTCATGCAGCCCACTTATGAAGACAAGTAGAATAGCTTTTCAGGTCAAATATTAAGTCTTTCAAAAAATTTTTGCAACTTAATTTATTGAATCCAAACATTGATGCAACATCTTCAGTGCATGTAGTATACGTGTTTACAGTGAGTAAAATAATTCTTTGGGGGCTACTAATTTTCAGGGAAACAAAATTTAGAATATGTGAGGGAATAAAATTATATGTAGCTGAGAAAGCATATTAAGGACATTGTAATAATGGGTTTCAGCAAAAGAAGGAATCCACTCACTGTATGCCAAGCTTTGCTGATCACAATCAGCAAGAGGAAATTGCTCTGAACTGTAACATGATCAAATTAGATAAACTGACTCCTTTCTTGACCAATGGGTTTTTCTACACTAGAGTGAGTTGCTGAAGGGGGTTACAAAGTCTCAACCTTCTGGAATACTTTCCTGTAGATGTGCCTCAAGGTAAAGAATGATGATGGAGAAAAATGGCTCCCAAACCTGGCTGCTCTTCTGTCATTGCTTAGTGGAATATTTAAATTCTTAGTTCCAGAATCTGCCTGTAGACATTCTGATTCAGCCCTTCTGGAGAGGCCCTAGAGTTTGTATTTGTAAACCCCCCAGGGAATGTTGACCATCAGTCAGGGTTGGGACCCACTGGATTATATGTGCACTCAAGTTCCATTCCAGTATTATTTCACAGGGGCCTGATAACCAAACTGCCCTGCTGTTTCTCAATGATTTTCGATTAGTCCTGATTTGTGAGCACATTTGCTCAGTAGATTGGCTCTCAGGACCCTGTCAAATAATTAATACTTTTATAATTAAGAAATTATTTTATTTATGAGAATTAGGATCATATAGTATATCCTACTATACTATAATCCGTTAGATTTCAGGGATGTATTATTGTTTGAATACACACAACATTTACTAATAAGTGGCTTCATTGTAGACAAATATTAATTAACACCTACCTAGTGGAGCTAAGTCAAATCAATTATTTTTAAGGTAATAATATTCTTACCTTGTTGAGTTTTTAAAATAACAGCTTTGTTGAGATATAATTCATATATCATAAAATCCACTCTTTTAAAGTATACAATTCAGTGGTTTTTAGTATATTGACAAAGATGTCCAGACATTTTGATCACACCTCCAAAAAAGCCTCATATCCATTAGTAGTTACTCTCCATTCCTCCTCTCTATATCCTCTGGCAAACACTATATTACATTCTGTCTCTATGGGTTTGCCTATTCTGAACATTTCATATAAATGGAATCATAAAATATGTAGCCTTTTTCTTCTGGTTTTTTCACTTTGCATAATGTTTTCAAGGTTCATCCATGTTGTGCCGCATATCCGTACTTCACTCCTTTTGTTGACTGAGTAATATTCCATTGTATGGCTATGCCACATTTTGTTTATATATTCATCCATTGATAGACATTTGGGTTGTTTCCAGTTTGGGGATATTATAAGCATTTGTATACAAGTCTTTTCAGGGACATATGTTTTCATTTCTTTTGGATGTAGACCTAGGAATATAATTGTTGTGTTTTAGGGTCACTCTATGTTTAACTTTTTGAGGAAGTGCCAAACTGTTTTCCAAAGTGGCTGCACCATTTACATTCACACCAGCAATACAGGAGGGCTCCATTTCTGCACATCTCTACCAGCACTTGTTATTGTTCATATTTTTATTATAGCCATCCTAGTGGGTATGAAGTGGTATTTCATTGTGGTTTTGATTTGTACTTTTCTAATGACTAATGCTGTCTTAGCATCTTGTCATGTGCTTATTGGCCATTTATATATCATCTTTGGAGAACAACATCTATTCAAATCTTTTGTCCATTTTTTAATTGGGTTATTTGTCTTTTTACTATTGAGTTGTAAGAATTCTTTATATAGTCTAGATTTGGGTCCCTTATCACATACATGATTTGCAAATATTCTCACCCATTCTGGGGGTTGTATTTTGCCTTGTTTCATGATGTCTTTTGAAACACAAAACTTTTCAGTTGTGATGAGATCCATTTATCTATTTTTTCTTTTGTCACTAGTACCTTTGGTGTTGTATCTAAGAAACTATTGCCGAATCTAAGGTTATGAATACTCCTATGAGTTTTCTTCGTAGTTTTAGCTCTTACATTTAGGTCTGTGATCCATGTTCTGTTAATTTTGGTGTGTGGTGTAAGGCAGTGGTTCAAATTCATTCTTTTGAATGTGGCTATCCAGTTGCCACAGCGCCATTTGTTGAAAAGGCAATTCTTTCCCCATTGAATTGTCTTGGCACACTTGTCACAATTGACCATAAATGCAAGAGTTTATTTCTGGACTCAATTCTATTCCATTGGTCTATATGGCTACCCTGAGGCCAGTGCCACACTCTATCGATTGCTGTAAATTTGTAGTAAGTTTTGAAATTGGTAAATATGAATTCTCCAACTTTGTTTTTTGTCAAGATTATTTTGACTATTCTATGTCCCTGGCATTTATGTGTGAATTTTAGGATTGGCTTATAATTTCTGCCAATAGGCAGCTAGATTTTGATAGTGATTGAGTTGAATCTGTAGTGTTGTTAGGTTGTTTTAAAGATTAAATTTGTTCATCCTTAGTACCTAGTGCTTAGAACAGTGCCTAATATTCCGTGAGGCAATGTAACTGTTGTTAGCTACCATTCTAGTATCATTTGAGTTGTCTCAAATATCCTTTCTAGTGGTTTGATACTTTTGTTATTTTTACTGCAATTGTCTTGTGTGCAGCATTTTTCTCTTCATAGTCACAAATTGCTTTCTTTGGTAAAAATTATTATATTTGTATGCAAGTTCTGTTAATTGGTACATTCTATTAGAATTGCCTGAGCATAATTCTTACCTCTCTGGAGAAGCAATCATAAAATCCTGCATTGTAACATTGTAGACAGGCATCTGTGAAGTTTCTCATTACTATTTCTGAATTTCATGAAGCCTTTAACTTAAGAGTGATATCTAAAAATGCTCTTATTCCAAGCCATAAAAGAATTATTCTCCCATTCACTTAATACACTGTAAATTGGGCTAGAAGGCAGCTTTTTAATTTAAATCATCAATGTGAGCTGAAGGCTAATGTGTACATTTAAGGTGAGAGTTCTTCTTTGATTCTCTTGCTCACTGCAGAGATATGTCAGCATCTACTGGGCTTCTTTTGGAGATTTTGGAGGGAAATGCCAAAATCATGCCTTAGAGTTGGGTAATTTAATGTTAAATGCTTAAAACCATTTTGCGGTGGATCTAGAAATACTGCAATAGAACATACAGGCCAGTTCACTGAAAGACCCTCTCAGCTGGTTATTAAGATATCTAAGCAATCCTTATTATGGTAATTATGTGGCTTTATTTCAAAACTGGAATTTATGAGTTTAAAGTAACTCAAACAGGAGATCTGATACGAAATAGGTATTCTTTCTATGGTCCTATCTTAACTATAACAATGTCTATTATTTAATTTTATAAACCTTAAATAAATAAAGACATATATGTGAAGTGGGATTCTCAACATTCTAGAATTTTGTATCAGTGAGGGTTTTTAATCAAAAAAGCAGAATCCCTGTAAGTGCTACAGAACATGAGATTTATTCATCATATTGGAATTATACAATTGTGGGAGCTAGCGAGGCGGTCTACATAGGCCTGTTGCTCTTCTGTTTTGGGGTGTACCTGAAGTCAGCAGAAGTAGGATCTGGAAGCAAAGATGGACGAAGCGGGGGAGATCAAGGTCAAATAGGAATCCATGAGGATCAACGGGAATCCAGGAGGATGCCTGGAACTTACCTGTGTCTCTCACCACCTCTAACCTCGATGGTGCAGATGACCTGCCGGAGGGGCTGTGCCTTGACCATGGAGCTCCACACACACCTAGCCTAGGATTCAGAGAGGCTAAGCAAGGAGATCTTGTGGGAGCTAGAGAAGCTGCACACACAGATTTTTTTCCTGGGCCAGCAAGGTGAGCTGACAGATCAGTGACAGCATATGTGAGCTTCAAGGCCTGTGCCCACAGCGTGACCCTGGACATGCTTTGGGACTGCACACATTTAAGTTTCCAAAAAGGCTGTGAAGTTCTCTCTCTTTTTTAAGAGGTATTTCAGTTTACCAGCATTTAAAAATATTCCTCGATTACCTTTAACCTATAAGTACAACCCTCAGAGAGGCTTCTCTGAATCTGAAACAGAAACTTTGTAAAGCGCTATTTTGTTCCTACTGACCATTTACTCATCTGAAGCCAAAAACCTGAATCGCTTTAGCTAACCCTGAGAATTGGGTCATATCTGCTAAACAATGTTTTTAAGGACACATCAGTTAGGGGTTTGCTTTCTATCCAGGGGTACATGTGAGCTTCAGGGACAATGCTAGGCCATTGCTCTCATGTCCTTCTCAGAAAGATGCCATTTAGAACACCTGTCAATATTGTACTTCAACTGGGGACAAAATAGCTTTGTGCTTGGCTGGCTCCTTCTGAGTTGTAATGCTCCAATTGCAGGGGAACACATGAAAAGCATTGCTCTGCATGGTTCAATTAGTAAATTTATGGTTTAAAAGCTCCTCCAGTTCAGGTAAAAATGTCTAAGATCAAGGAGCAGTCCTACCCTGGCCCTGATTATGAGGATTATTGGCAAGCTGCAGGGTTCTCAGTAAGAATACTGCTTGAGCAAATTTGGATTTTAGCAATTTCAAATCCAGAATTCCAAGGTCTACTAGAACTTGACACTACAGCTCTGTGTCCTTTCTGGATACATAGAAACCGGAGTAAAATTGGAGAAGTGTAAGAACTCATGAACAGGGAAATTTTAGATATAACTGAATTTAAAATATAAAGAGTAGGAGAAGAGAGGATAGTCTAAGGAAAAAACTAATGGTCATAGGAAATAGCATTACTGGACTATAGGCTATAGTATGAAAATTAAAATAAACTCTTGAAGTAACCAAACCAGCACTTTCATTGGTTTTCCAAAGCCTTCCATGAACAAGTACAAATATGCGGAATTAGAAATGTCAAGTGGTGGGCTGGCCCCGTGGCTTAGTGGTTAAGTGCGCGCGCTCCGCCACTGGCAGCCCAGGTTTGGATCCCAGGCGCGCACCAACGTACCGCTTCTCCGGCCACACTGAGGCCGCGTCCCACATACAGCAACTAGAAGGATGTGCAACTGTGACACACAACTATCTACTGGGGCTTTGGGGAAAAAAAAATGGAGGAGGATTGGCAATAGACGTTAGCTCAGAGCCGGTCTTCCTCAGCAAAAAGAGGAGGATTAGCATGGATGTTAGCTCAGGGCTGATCTTCCTCACAAATAAATAAATAAATAAATAACACTGTAAAAAAAAAAGAAATGTTAAGTGGAAAAATAAGTATTAAAACAGAGGAAATGTAAAAAATCATATAAGAGTTGTTTGTATAACTCCGTAAAGTACATTTGAATTCCTAGATGAAATGATTAATGTTCTACATAATTACAACTTTACAAAATTGGTCCTAGTGGAGACAGGATTAAATGGACCAATTACCAAAGAAATAGAGAAGGTAATTTCATAAACAGCCTCACACAAAATCACCAGGACAAGATGGTCTCACATAGAAATTCTTTCAAATATGTAAGGATCAGATAATCTCAACAATACTTAAACTACTCCAGAGCACAGAAAAAAGGGAAAACTTTCATATTCTTTCAATGAAGTGAATATAATGGAAAGCTCAAAACCAAAGAGTGTTTCAAAAACATGATAAATCTTACTTGTTAATACTGATGAAAAAATTAAATAAAATGTAAGAAACAGAACCCAACAGAACATTAAAAGATAATACATCATGAACAAGTAAACTTTATTTCAGAAATGTTGCTAAAGATGTTTCCAAATTAGGAAATCATTAATAAAATCAAGCTAAGGAGAGAAATCAGAAGATCATCTCAACAGAAGGAGAAGGCTAATTGACAAATTCAGTATCCTCTGATGTTAAAAGCAGCCAGCATCTTGCTTAATGGGAAAACAACAGAAAGTTTCCAACTAAAATCGGGAACAAGGATGCACACTATCTCTACTATTTTTTAGCTTTATAATAGAGATATATCCAGTGAAAGTAGACAAGAGAAAATAAATAGAAACAGAAAAATTTGAAAGGAAGAACTAAAACCATACCTATTAATGAAGGATGTGATTGTACGTCTGGAAAATTCAAAATAATGAAATTGAAAAACCACTATAATAATAAGAAAATTTAACAAAGTGTTGGGTAACAAAATCAATACACAAAAGTCTTCGTATAAACAACAAAACAATAGCAAACAGAAGACATCAGATGTGTCTCAAGTTACAAAGGCAAATAAAGAAAATAAAATACTTAGGTGTAAACTTTACAAAAATATCCAAAACCTGTGTGAGCAAAACCATAAAGCAATCCTGAAAGTCACAATAAATGGTTGACCATGTGGAAGACATATGTTTTTTGGATAGGAAAATTCAGTATCATAAAGATGTTAAGAAAAGAAGAACAATGAGGAGGGATAACCCTTTCAGATATTAAATACTAGACAAATAATCATATTTAAAATGGTGCTGCATGAGGAGACAATCAGACCAGTGGAGCAGAAGAGAAAAATCTAGAAATAGACCAAATTGTACATGGAATTTTACTATATGATAAAAGTGGCATCTCAAATCAGTAATGAAAAGATGAATTTGTACATAAGTTGTATTGGGACAGCTATAAATAGATAATTTTGGATCAATTCCTCATAGCATACGTTATGATACATTTCAGATGTGAAATCCTTACATGTAAATTGAAACCATTTAAGGACCAGAAGAAGAAGTGAGTGAATTCCTCCATAACCCGGGGCGGGAAAACCTTCCCAACTGTGACTCAGAATTGTATTTCTCCTCCCCCAAAACGACATCAACAACAACAATAAAAGTCTTTTGGATGGCATAAATACCGCAAGCAAAATGAAGAGATAAATGGGAAAAAGTATTCGCAACTTAAATAACAGAGTTTTAATATCCCTAATATAAAAAGAGCTTCCTAGGGCCTGCCCGGTGGCGCAAGTGGTTAAGTGCGCGCACTCTGCTGCAGCAGCCCGGGGTTCGCTTGTTCGGATCCCTGGTGGGCACAGAGGCACTGCTTGTCAGGCCATGCTGTGGTGGTGTCCCATATAAAGTGGAGGAAGATGGGCAGGGATGTTAGCCCAGGGCCAGTCTTCTTCAGCAAAAAAAGGGAGGATTGGCAGATGTTAGCTCAGGGCCGATCTTCCTCAAAAAAAAAAAAAAAAGAGCTTCTAAAAATAGAACGGATAAACCATTTTTTAAAATGGACAAGCAATATGAGCCTTCCATTCACAGAAAAGAAAATACAAATAACCCTTAAACATATGAAAAGATGCTTGACCTTGATTACTGTTAGAGAAATCCAGGCTAAAATAGTATTAATATATGATTTCTGACCTATCAAATACTCAAAAAGCCAAATGTTTGACGACCTTTTCTATGATATGCACAATGTCAATAGTGCTAAATTGAGCAATCTTCAGAGATATGTATTAAATTATTTATGAAAAAAATGTTATGATGCCTGGTATTTGCTTCAAAATAATGTGGTAGAGGAGAGTTTTGGGTACATGAAACAGGACTGACCATCTGTTGGTAATTTAGAAGCTGAGCGATCAGTATATGGGGGTACACTCCTGTTCCCTCAAATTTTGTATGTGTTTGAAATTTCTCATAATAAAAAGGAAAAGAAAAAAGGAAAAAATTCATATAGTTTCTAAAGATACCACAAAACTATGCCAAAGAAAAAAATGTTACTTTCGGAAAAAAAATATTTAGAGAAATAAAATTATTTAGTGGCTTAGAAGTGAGTTTAGTATGTGAGAATAATGATATATCAATGGAGATAAATCAATTTAAAGCTGACGTGTTAGAATTTTTACCCTTTATTTTCAGAGTGAGTAAGCTGAACTTCAGAGATCAATAAATTCTTGGTTTACTTCTATTACATTAGATCCCTCGATCACAGAATGAAACAAAATGGACACTTTTATCTTTTAAAATAGATTTGATTGCTCCAATAAACACATTGACCTCTGTCAGCTTAAGTGCAAGTTGTTTGGTTAAATTGATGTTGATTTATATTTGCAATTTGGTTTGAATCTTCCATATAAGCTCATGTCCATTAATTCTAAATAGGCTTTAAGAAGAATCAAAATAAAAATTATCTTTAATAAACCTTCCTAAGAGAACAAAATGCTGTGGAATACACTAAAGAAAATTTATTTTTTAAAAATTTACTCCCCCTTCCCTCCCTCCAGAAAATGACTTCTGTTCTGCTGATGCAAAGCTGCAGGTCCCTAGAGTACTTCAGCCGTCCATGATTTAACTCTAAACTCCAGGACATGAATGGTGATGGGAAGTAGTATTTCAAGGTCAGTTAATGAGAACCACCTTCAGGCAATGACATGCTTTCTATGAGATTCCCACATCTCAAAACGTACCTACAAGAGCCCAACACAAACCCATCAAATAAAGACAAATGAGGAAATATTAAATATCTGTCCATTTTATGCTTGACAGCTTTATTCTATTGTCTTGAAACCATCTACACTGAATGCAAAGTAATATCACTGATACTTTATTTGTCTACTATTTTAAACTTTCCAAAGTGCCTAAGAACATTAAGTTTAATAAGTTTGTTAATTAATTTATTAAGTTTATTAATTTAATAAATTTAAGTCACAAGGTCATGGCATTCTTAAGATTGTTACTTGGAGAACTAGCAAAGAACACCAAAGTTATGGTGTTGTCCATCTTTATAGCAGTCATCCAGACGTATCTGTGGCGTTTGTCAAGCTCCCCGCTGGAGAAAGCAGAGTGTGTCCTCAGAGCCATTCAAAATATCATGCAAAATAAGAGGTGCCAATGAGTGTGTGTTAGATGAGCAATGGATGCGTTCATGGAGGAACCCCGTTCTCTGAGCTCTGACCTATTCAACTGACAATTTTATATGCTCTCTGTCAGCACAAATCTCATTTTCAAAAATTATAGTCCCTCTGTACTTTCTCTTTTCCCAGGTTATTTGAAACTGCTCCTCTGAAGATATAAATATTCTATTTTTGAGAAGGTTTTTATATTCTTGTGCAACTTAACATAGAAAAATGAGCTCAGGAAGCCAGACCTGGAAAGTACCATAGTGATCATTTAATCATTTAATCTAAATATTCGCCAATGAAGAAGGAAGGAGAATATAAGTCCTGAACTTGGAGGGACACCACTTCCACCAAGTAGTCAAATATTAATTTCATTAATCATGACATTTGCAAGGCTCTGAGAAACTTAAATGTATTTATACACTCAACACATGTGTTTTGATCTCCTACTATATGCCAACCACTGTACTGGGCTGTGCAGATCCAGCCGTGGACAAAAGATATTAAATTTCTGAGCTAATGGAATTTACACTGAACAAGAATGAAGCATAGCAGAGGGAAAAAAGACAGAAACTACGGGCAACCTCATTTGAGATATTCTATGAAAATCACGTTCCTGTCGATACCCAGAGAAAATTCCCTTCCCCCATAGAATGAAAATATTTTTACTTTCTACCTAACCTACTTTTCATTTCAAATTGTAATGAACAATAGTCTTGCATTTTACTCTGTTAAAAACTGTCACCCCACAAGTCACATCACTTCTCTGCACATGACTTCTCAGCTGTAAACTGAAGGATAGACTATATGATTACTTAATTTCCTTCTACCTTTAAGACTCTTCATTCAACAGAGCTTCCTGAGGGTTTTGAATTCTTTCCCCTAGGCTTCCCAGCCCCTTACCTTCCCGTGAAGGGCTCTGAGAATTGATCCTTCAGCTTCTGTATCTAAAAGACTTACTGGCTCTTGTGGTATAACTTGTGACCCAGTGATAATGGCAGAGAGTCAGACCCATTTCCTGAAACACAGCAATCTAATGGTTTCTTTCTCTCTTTTTAGATCCGTAGATCCAAAGAGCTGACAAGATCATCAATCATTGTGCAGGAATAAACAATACTGCTAAACTTGTCAGCTTTTTGATCCTTCCCAGATCATTTTTTAGCGCAGTTCTTGGAAAAGGAAACCTTGCCAAGGCTTTTATTTTCCTTTGTGGTGTTGTATTTGCTGTGCCGAGGATAGAATATTGAGGTCATATGATTTTTAGGACTCAGAAAATCACGTGGTAATAAAAGAGGAACAAGACTAAACATAAAAGAATTTTATTTATGAGTAGTGATATAAAAATGAGAAATAAAATTCATTTTTCGAAAGAAACTTAGAAGGGAACTATCTCATGCCTATGTTAATAGATGAATTTCTTAAATAGTCTTTGGAGATGCTAAATAAAGGTTTCCCACAATGCCAAGCTTTACATTCATGTCAGGTGGAATTTCTGTTAAATGCCACAAAGTGGCCACACTTCTTCGCTTACAGAAAAGTGCTAATGTGGGCCACAGTGAAACTGATCCATGTTAGCCAGATTGTTCACTCTGGATTAGAGTCTGACTCTGAGGCAACCCCAGTATCGCCCCAGGCAGGTTTATGTACAACCAGCAAAGAACAAATTGGCTGCAGATCAGGAATACATGGCAGGTGATGTAGTTGGCAAGTAATGATAGTCTCATTCTACAAGTGGCAAGTAATCTCCCTTGCAATGGTCTTGTATCTCCTGTCCTCGTAACTAATTCCTCCCTATGCTATAAGGTTAAATGCAAGTTCATCTTCCTCTACAAAATCTTCTCAGACCACTGCAGTCCATGAAGATTGCTGTTTTGTTTGAACTAAAAGCACAACTATTTCCCTTACTTATCAATTAATCGTGTTCCATCTTGTAAAATTACATTGTCTTCTCTTGCATCCTTAATTAACTTTTAAGCGTATGCATGCCATGTCAGAAACCAGATTATGAATTACATTTTTTGAATTTTCATCCTTGAGCCTGATACCATATATTGAAGGTATTTAACTAGATTTGCTCAAGACTTAGCCTTTCTTGACACTGTCACAAAAAATATTGCGAAAAACATAATTAACTTCAAGCAAAGTTTTAAAGTATGCTGATGTATTTTCTTGACTCTATTATTTTCATTTTTCCAGAATCCACAGTATCCTCCAACTTTATCTTGTTTTTAGGCAGTGGCTTCACTTTCTTTGCTCTGATCAAGGCTTGTGCCCAGGGGAAAAATAGGCTTTAGTCAATTATATCTTAGAATGAATATTAATCTCTTGCTTTGCCCAAGACAGTTAGCAGTTTCGTCCAGTTCTACTAGTGAAATGACAGACTTGATCGCCCTTCAGAAGAGCTTCACATGAGCAAGTTTGGGGTGGGGGTGGGGAAGAGAAGAAGGCAGAATGATGGTGGTGGTGATCGACCCTAAATGAGGGCAAGTTAGGCTACTTTGGCAGAATCTCCTCTAGCAGCGCATTTGGCTCAAAGACCGGGAGCAGCAATGTCTTCAACTATAAAAGTCCTGGTAAGAGATTTAGAACCATCCAAATTCAGAACTAGTCACCGCTAGGCAGTCAATCAATGCAGACATTTTCCAAGAAGAATTTCATGTCAATAGTTGAGATATCTGTAGACTTTTATTAAGGAAGGCTGGTTGTTGATGGCTGCTAAGCATCTCTTCCTGAGCAGTGATTATACTTTGTATAGATATTTAAAAAGAAAAAGAGAACATTCATGGTCAGCAAACACTACCCTGAGAGTCATCAATGAAGAAAGCACACTATAGAGGAGGAAAGCTTTAGCACAAAAGTATGTATTGGTAGCTCTCAAAACACCTTACTTCCAAATCCATTCATTAATTAAGCAAACATATATCCATAATAAATTTAGTAGGAATTAGTAGCAGTATGGTTCAAATTTTAGAAAATTCTAATGTAAAAATATTACAGGTCTTCCAAATGATGTAATGATGCTGATTTGCTAGGTACCTGTTTAGCATCTTCATCATTATTTATCCAAAGACATGAAATCCTTTAGTTTTGACCACTGGCTAAAGTGACAAGGTAAAAAATACAGTTTTGTTTAAATTCATGAACATGTGCATCATTTTCTTATGTGTAGAAAATGATTAAAATTCTCTAGCAATTTTTAGATATGTCCATGGAATAATCCATTGTTGAAATTTAATTTTCATCACCTCACAACTCCTGAAGAGTACAATGATTTCTGGATCAGTAGAGGTGAGGGAAATATTCCTCATTCTCACACGGTAAGGAGAGAAATTTTCCCATTCTGGGAAGATCTTCATAGGCCTTCCTCCATGTAAGGATATGACAAACTCATGTCTATAACTCATGAATCAGAAAGTTGTAACAAATAGCAAATCATTTTGCTAAACTCAAGAGTGGAAACTTCACCAAGTAGGTGATGGTGTCATTCAAGTGCGTGTGATGGTAGTGTTGGTGTTACCAGTGTAGGTGAATTGGTCCTTGGCTCATCCTCACCCATGGTCACTGTAACAACAGAAAAAAAAGGCTGAGGCAGTAGAGGTTAGGGCACTGAAGAAATCACAAGTGACATTGTTCCTTCAGTCAGGAGAAATATTAGCAGAATTATGCCTTTTCATACCTCTTCTCCTTTCTCAAGGCCTGGAAAATATTCCACAGACTTGCTAAGTACAAAAGATTTGCCTTCGGAGAACAGAGGCTTTGGTTTTTCAAAACAGATTTTTAAATATTGATTTTGAAATGATTTCAAATAAATATTTTCAAAGGTTGTCATACCAGTTGTTAAATTTCTAAACTTAAAAAGGAATATTTTGTATGCATGTAGTATAAACCTCATCTTGCATGATTAGATGCAAAATATTTCCCCAGGCTGTTCTCTTCCATTACCCATTAGAATTTCAATCTCTCTCTGATGTACCTGCATCATGTTGGATGGGTTTTTCTGTTCCTGGTAACGCCTCTTCCTAGCACCATAATCCTGATCCCAAAGGGCACTGGCTTTAAAACAAAAAGCTATGACTCTTTACTTTAAGTTCTGTATTGCTGTGGCAATGGCTATTGTGGGTATCATAAAGCTTTTTGTTCCATGTTAACTGACATGTTGTAAAAGATTTGTACTGAGTGAAATAATACATATGCCCAAACTCCTGAAGCTACTCTGAACAAGTTAATTCAGAATTTGGCAGAATAGAGGCAGTTAAATTTTTTTACCTTGAAACCTAAATTTATGTTGTGTTTTGAAGGAAGATAGAGGAAAACCAATTTTAATCATAACATACTATTATTACTTTCCTACACAGGCCCACCAAGACCATCACTATGACCGATGGGGACTATGATTATCTGATCAAACTCCTGGCCCTTGGAGATTCGGGGGTGGGGAAGACGACGTTTCTTTATCGATACACAGACAATAAATTCAATCCCAAGTTCATCACAACAGTAGGAATAGACTTTCGGGAAAAACGCGTGGTGAGTTTTTAGCCATACTATTAACCTTGTTGCTGATCCCCCCATATAAAATAAAAATAAGAAGATATGTTTATTGCAATGCAAGGAGTCTGTCTTTGATCACATGAAATTCATAACCTGTCATTTTAATTTACTTTAGAATATTATTTCTTACTTTCTCAACTATAAATAACATTTTGCTTGGAAAAATATTGAGTGGTGCTATTACTTGTCTCCAAAAGTAGACAGGACAACTAAAATAAATAATCTATCGGTTTATATAGTGTGTTTTCTATGAATTCTTAAGGAATCTTTCAACACGAATTATTCAGGATCTAAAACATTAACTCTGATCTAAGTTCCTCAATAAGAACAAGTGTTCTTTTCCCTACTTGTAAGAAAGAGGTTAAAATGATGATTGGCAAATAGCTGGAACATGAGCTTTGTAAGTTCTTGCTGCATTTTTATTTATGTGTAGACTCAGCCATCAATCACTAACTTATTATGAACAGAATGTGAGACCAATCCATGCTATTTTCCAAGATGGGAGAGTTTAAGTGAGAATCACAACCACTTCCTTCTCCTATGCTAGACGCTAATGACAGGAACAAGGATATTGTGACATGTGAGACATGCAGCATAGACACATAAGCTTAGCCAGATTTACTGCCACCCAAGATATTCTTGATTGCCAACATGGCTGTGGCTTCCAGTTGATGTCACAAATCTACTCATTCCTCGAGAATTGGAGGGAAAAAAACAACAACAAAGGAAATGGTGGCTGAGCAGTTAAATCACGGTCCCTTATAATGTCCTATACCTTATCTGAAAGTCAATATTTTCTAGTATATGTAGTCTTAGCAAACTTACTTCCAACTCCCACTGGGTTTTCCTGTGCCTTCTCCCATCCTGAATGCTCCTATTGGTCAAGATATAAGTCCTTGCAAAGTTTTTCCTTTAAAACATTTTCACTAAAACCTACTTAGGGGAGCTGATTAATTATTAAAATTGTTAGGCTTTGCTTAAATAAGAAGTCAAAAAGCCATAATTCTAAAAATGTAAACTTTTCTTAAAAAAAGCCTTTGAAGAAATGGCTAGTAAAAGAAAACTTAAAATATCCCGTATAAGCTTATTGGGAAATTCTGTGGATATTTAATGGCTAAGTCATATTGAAAGTCCAATTGATAGAATTAGGTATTCAGGCATTTGTAAAGCATTTTACTGTTTTAAAAATGCCTTCACAACTGTTATTTCATTTAAGTTTGCAGTAACTTTGTAAAGTAGGAAAAGATGATGAGTCTCCATTTGCAGATAAGAAAATAAGATTCCAAAAGGTTAAATGAAGAGTTGATATTCAAACCCAGAACTTGGGTCCTAAATCTAATGTTTGCTGCCTCCGTGAGGAAATGACAGAAGGTGTCTAATTTAAGTTTGCAGCATGCCTAAATCATGCTGAAAATCATACTTGTACTTGACATTTAAAAGTGAGAGTGTATGTGACACTTCTGGAAAAAAACAGAGCAAATATTTATTCTGCACTATGAACTTTGATTATAGTAATTGAGAAAAAACATGCTGGGTGAACCCAGAGAATTTCAATGTTGACAAAATCCAAAGCAGTATCAACTGATGAAAATTGTATCTTTCAGGTTTATAACACACAGGGACCAAATGGATCATCAGGGAAAGCCTTTAAAGTACATCTTCAGCTTTGGGACACTGCAGGACAAGAGCGGTAATAGTGAACTACTTTGTTTCTAGCCACAAATAGCTTAGAAAAACTTATTTTAAAGTGAATGCTGTATGTGAACTTGCAAATCAAATGATATGCAACTCTTCTCCTGATTTCAAAATAGACATTTGTATCGAGAAATAAAAATAAATTATTTATAGTTAGTTAACCCTAACTAGCATTGTGTATTTGGTACAGATTTCAAACATCTCCAGGAAGATTTTTGTTATGCGTTGTCTTTGTGCTTTCTAGTAGGAAAAAACTTGTCCAGAATTTAACTGAATTACAGTGGGAAATTAACATTGTTACAAGTGCTACTTGAAGAGGCAGTTGAAAGAAAAGGTGTTAAGATCTTTCTCATCTCTTTCCATTCTTCCACACAGCCTCTCTGTCTCCTGCCATTTGACTGGCTTTGTTCTCTAGAATTTTGGTCACACCGTTGCTCTCCAGCTGGAATATTTTGCTCCTTTCCCACATTCTCTGATCCTCTTCTCTCACCAGGCCTGGCTCATATTTCACCTCCTCTGTGGGGCCTGTCTGAACATCACAACGGAAACAAACTCCCTCTTTCTTCTGAACTCCTAGAACAACTATTCTACCATCCCTCAAGTTACTTAATTAATTACATACCACCTTGTCATATGGCATATCTTTTGTTTTTGTCTCTAACTGCTGTTCTTTGATTTACTTGTGGCCATTTCACCCCAACAAAATTGTCAGCTTTACAGGGGCAGAGACTATGCTTGGTTTTTCAGCAGTGTCTCTGGTACAGTGTCCAAGACAAGTGATACTCAGTAGAAACTAGTGTTGATTGCTTCGAGCTGGAGGCACTATTCCATTATTTTATGAAAATATATTTCTTTGGGATCCCAGGTTTCACAGCGCTAAAGACCCCAAGCTAGTGAAGCTTTTCAATATTAAATTAAATTAAATTGGCACTAGATTGTCAGAGAAGATGTTTGGAAGACACATACCCCCCAAACTCTGCATCGCATGTCTTAGAATGTTTATGCTTATAAACACTTCAGATTTTGAAATGCGTCCAAAATGTTCTCGCTTTCACTGAGTGTAAACGCTAGGAGAGGGGGCGGGCCCTCTCTGTTAGCTTTTTTGACTGTGAATTCCATTTACACGCATCCTTCAACAACTGCTAGTTCTTCTGAAGTCATTCCTCACAAAAATCTCTGTTCATATGTCAGTTTTGTTGTCACAAAGATGTATGTTTTTATAGACCAATTTAATTCATTTTTGAAGAAGTTATGAGAAAATGTGGTTCCCATATGTCCTCGCACATGATATGTCAGTCTAGCATGATGGCAGGCTTCTCTCATCTGTCCCCTTAAGACAGCTGCTCCGTGAGGGAAATGGGGAATACTAGGGACAGTCTTAGTAACACTGAGGTTATTCATCCCTTGAAAATTTTGCATTCTGTATATATAAGATGTAGCTAAGCAACCAGATAAACAAGCCTCACACCTATACTGCATCAGGACATCCGGCAGTATAACCCATATAAGATACTGGTTATTGATAAAAGTGGCATTACAGGAAGGAGGAAAAAAATCATGCCCCTTATGTAAGCCTAAAGGATACACGACACAGCCTTAGTTCCCAGTGAGGGAGAAAGAACGGAAATATGACCCTGGCATCTATTTTTTATGGGGTCCTAGCTTTCCCCACCTTGGGGAGAGAATGAAGGTTGATGGGTGAAGCTAGAATGAAGCTGAGAACTTTCCTCTGGAGTAAGCCCTGGGAAGAATGGGGGATAGCAAGGGTAGTAGGTAGAATGGTCCAGGGTATGAGCCTGGTTCAGTGTAAGAGTGTCCTATCCATGTTGCTTTGGATGCAAAAGTGTTTGCCCCAATGAAATACATACAACAAGCATGTTTTTAAGTAACTTTGTCATGTGCTGTGGGCAATGAGAGGGGGATTAGTCAAGGTCTTGTCCTCCAGTGAGATACACATGCGCGTGCGCGCACACACACACAAACACACAGGGAGAAGACAGAGAGCAGATTATTGTGGTTGAATTAGCCACACTATTCTGGTTGAGTAGGAGACAATTTTGTGAATACAGCTAGTCCCCAAAGAGAGAAAACCATTCAGTAAAATCACTGTAATCTCTGTGAGCTTCCAGCGACTGGTAGGAACAAATCCACAAGAAAAAACTGAGTAAAATTTTTGGTATTTCATAATCATCATGATTATGCCCTACCAAAGAAAACCTAATATGGAAATGAACAGTTGTTAAAATATCTCTTTTCCCTGCTTTGGTATTAAAAGTATCCTTCTCTGTTGAAGTCATTTAAATCTTTAATCATTTTATGCCCTCTGCTATTCTCTTTCCTTATTTCTTTCTCCTCATATGACAAACATTTAGTGAGTAAATACTATGTTCAGGGCCATGGAAATATAATGGATAGCAAGTTAAAAACACGGCTCCTTTCCTCTTGGAGCTTACAGTCTAGGGTACAGTTTGACAAATAGCAGACAGTTGCAATATATCCTTAGGACAGTAACCAGAAAACAAAGGGTTATAGGCGGATGAACCAGGAGGAGTCCATAACCCAGATGTGGGTGTTGGGAAGGCTGCTTGGGGAAGTGGTATTTCTTCTGATACCATTATATACATACTCATACACAATGTATGAGTGAGTCTTATGCAGGATAAAGGGGTAAGAGGTAAAGGAAGCATTAAGGCAAAGTTACCCGCAAAAAGAACAGCATGTGTGGAAGCCCAGGGGAGACAGTGAACTTTCTAAGAACTAAAAGAAGATCAGCATGCCTGTGGGTAGTCAAGAGATGAAGCAGGATAGATGAACAGAGGTCCATTCCTGCAGAGCCTTGACAGCTTATTAAAGAATTCAGTCATTGTCTTTAGAGCAATGCATTATCGTTAAAACATTTTTAGCAGAGGATTTATATAATCAGTGGGAAGAAATCAGGGAAGAGGAGGGTCCCAAACAAAACTGGAGACGGGAAGCCTATGGAGAAGGCTGTTGAAGTTATCCAGGTGGAAGATAATGGACTCAAAACTAGAGTGGTGGCAGGGTAGATGGACAGAAATGAGAAGGTCATGAGATATTTGTTGATTGTTTGTACAGAGCAGGTGAAGGAGAAAGAGGCTGTGACAACCAAGAGGATGGTGATGCCATTGACAGAAAGAGAAATCAGGAGGAGGGGCCAGTTTGGTTTTATACATGTGAAATTGGAGGTATGTTAGCTTCCTCCATGCAAAAATATCCAACAAGTAATGGGGTACACAGTGTGAAGGGCAGGAAAGATCCAGACCTATAAATTTGGAGTTCAACATATAGGTGATAATTGAGCTAGGGAAGTGGATGAGATTAAGTGAATGTATGTAGGGTGAGAAGGGGTCGAGAATAGAACCCCAAGGAAACCAAAGAATCTATAAATCGTCTAAACTAGGAGACCAAAAATTAGGAAGACATTTAGGAGAGGAAGTGGTATCCTTATCTATTTCAAAGTTATATGCCTTTCTAAAAACCCATGGCCAAATTCATTTCTTTATCAGTATAACCCAAGCCTTCTCTGGTGCCTGTGTATGGTCTCAGGTTTTGCCCATTTCTGACATTAAAGTGGATCTCAGCACATCTTCAATTTCCTGGAAGATGTTGGGGTGGAGAAGGGAGGAGCAAGGGAGAGAACGTCTTCACGTTGCACCTGATAGTGTATTCTTCAAAATCCTCCATTAGAGATGAGGTTCTTACTTCTCTCCCCTACTACTAAGTCCCTCTGACCTTCCCTCAGTTCCCTAATCATCTTCCTCTTCTGCCTTTCTTCAGTGTCTTCTCTCTTCCTCATGAGAAATGGATGCCAGCCTAAAGCTCGGTTTTACCCCAAAGAGGGCTTATAAAAGAGTTTCCTCACCACCGTTGTTTTTCCCTACAAAGAATCCTAGTTCCAGCTGCTAACAAGTTGTGATTTTGTACATGTAATCACGGGCATTCATTTTCAGGCTACCGTGTGCCAAGCTTTCTTCTGGGCACAGACAAGGGAGATTGAAGAATATAAGTTAAAGTCTCCATTCTAAAGTGGCTTAAATTTTAATTGTGGACCGCAAGATGCCCATGATCCAACAAGAGAAAGCCTCCAAGGGGCTGTGTAAGCAAGTGTGTGATGGAATGTTATAAACTCTGTGTGTATAAATGCTATAGAACGTAAAGCCAGGATGTGGTCTTAAAAAAAAATCTACAACCAGATTGACCCTGACCCTTCATCAGTCTTTCTGCCCACTTTCCCATTCTGTAGGATAATCCATAAGGGATGCGATGGAGATTTCATATTTGAAAGGGAAATAGTGTTGTTTGTATTGTCATCATAATACATATGTGGACTAACTTTCAGAACTATCTACTGTGCTTTCTTGGCAGATTCCGGAGCCTCACCACCGCATTTTTCAGAGACGCCATGGGTTTCTTATTAATGTTTGACCTTACCAGTCAACAGAGCTTCTTAAATGTCAGAAACTGGATGAGTAAGTGGGACCTAGAAACTTATGTTGGCCACTTTGGGACCCAACAGCTCTATTTGCTTGTTTGCCTCTCGAAATGAAACCAGATTGAGTACCACAGATTAACCCTGGGAGTCAAGAATTTAGTGTTTCCTATGTCACCTTCAAAGTGGTGGTCTTTATGTGGATCACCCAAGGTGGCTTGGAATTTTATTTTCCTTTGACACTCTTACAAGGAGCCTATGTGGCTTCATCACCACCTATATTTAAAGTCTTTATTATTGCAATTGAAAGGCCATTAATTCCACTTGTCCAGTAAGTCTTAAAAGGCTTCTTACAACTACATGAGCTACTACCTCTAACTTGGGGAGGACACAGAGAAAAACAGCAATGTTTTCTGAGAGAGTACACTGGCACCTAAAATGTGTGCCCTTGCACATGCGTTAACTCATGGGTTAATTAACTAATGGGTTAATTAGGTGAGAAACTGCTCCAGAGCAGACCAACCACATGAAGATAAGGTACAGTGTGTCAGTCAGTCAGCTCACACTAAAGTTTTACTTTTTTTGGAACAAATGTTCAAATATGAGGCAGGCTTGTATAGAAAAATCTATACCATTTAGGCATAATATGAAGTTAAAAATAGCCTAGTCAGTTATTAAAGCCAAATTGACATATGTTAGCCTAGAACAGTAGTATTTGATTTTTCCTTTGTTTTTTAATTGATGTAACACTAAAGAGAATATTTCACTGGCATTTTTTATTACAAATATGAATTTTGATCCTAATGGGATATACAAGTGGTCCTATGGGGCTGGTGATAGTCTTGTCATTTCTAGATTTGTCAGGGCTGTCTGTGGCCAGAATGCAAGTTTTTAAAAATTTGGATCATGCTCTTCTCTTGCTCAAAGTCTTGCTGGGACCTCCCATCTCACCTGAAATAAAATCTAGAGTCCTACACCCACCTTCAAGGCCATGGTGATCAGGCCTCAGACTTCTCTCTAATTCACTGTTACTCTGCCCCAGCTCCCTGGCTTCTAGCCAAACACTCTCATACTGTCCCAGGACAAAGGCACAGTCCTGCCTTGGGGCCTTTGTACTTCTGAGTCCCTTGGCCTTGGTCTCTCTCCTCCCATTTACAGTGTGTGCTTGTTCTTGCGTGTCCTTCAAGTTTTTCTTTAAACCTTATTTATCTCTTGGGAGAAGCCTTCCCTGACCACCCCATCTAAAACAGTACTCTTCATTACTTTGTATGCCCTCAATACACTTTATAGTTGTATATAAATATACACTTCCACCACCTGACATTATATTGTGTATTTGTTTACTTGTGGTTTTGACTCTCCACCGCTAGAATATGAGCTCCGTGAAAAGGCAGACTTTGTCTGCTCGTTCCATCACAGGAGCCCAAAGCCTGAATGAGTGTCTGGCACAGACTAGATGCTCAAAAAATATATATTTCTTATTATTACATATTATTTATAATTAATAACTAATGTATATAACTGTTTTAAACGTGAGTTCAACACAGTTGCTACCATGGGGAAAATATCAACAAATTCTGACTTTCTTCTTAATTTCTTCTCCAAATGAGTGTTCATCCTAGGATCTATCTCTATTTCCTTTTATTATTATATTTCTTTGTCCAAATTTTGGTGGTATTATTAGATTCTGAGGAGATAATAAGATTATTAGATTCTTTCAGAGAATGATTTGTTCATCCTTTTTCAAGGCAGATGAGACTCTTCCTTGTTTTCAAAAATTTCCTGAATGATGCTGTTAGGATTTAAGATCATTAATTGCCATGTGTAATAACACTTTAATTTCTAACACCCAAATAATCAGTGTTACAGGATAAGCCTTTGTCTTCTTTCTCTGGCCTCAGTAAGGTTGCACACAGCGTGCCTTGAGTAGACATTTAGTAGACATTAAAGTAGACATTCCATAACCTTGAAAACATAGGTTGACAGGCTTATCATTTCCTTCCTTCCTTCCTTCCTTCCCTCCTTCCTTCCTTCCCTCCTTTCCTTCTTTCCTCCTTCCCTCCTTCCCTCTCTCCCTTCCTATTTCTTCTCTCTCTCTCTCTTTGTTTTGAACAGTGTTTCCTGGAGAAAAGAGAAAAACAAGTTACCTGTCTTAAAAATCATTTCTACATGAATTTGTGGTCTTTTAAAATGTTCTGCTGTCATAGATCATCACCTTGGACTTCAAGAGATGGAAATGTAGCAGCCTCCTAAAGGAAAGAGCAAACTTGTACACTTTAAAATTATGTTCTATTATCTCCACTTATATTTGAGGAACAAATGGTATGAAGCACTATGTGCCTCTCTCAGGGCATTTCCCCAGATGTGGACGAGCACTGATAGGTGTTCATACAGGTGCTTCATATGAATTATTATCAGTCTTCACAATCTGCCATTGGTGAAGCATTATCTCCATTTTACAGATGAGGAAACTGCAGCTGAGAAGAGTTAAGTAGCTTGGCTAATATAACATAACTAGTAAGCAGCTAAGCTGGAGATGAACAATTAGATTAGGAATCTGCAGTATGAGCAGTCATTTGACATCACTTGTTTATAACTAACTTGCTAGGTCTATATGCTTTCTTTCTAAGGCCAGCTGCAAGCAAATGCTTATTGTGAAAATCCAGACATAGTATTAATTGGCAACAAGGCAGACCTGCCAGACCAGAGGGAAGTCAACGAACGGCAAGCCCGGGAGCTGGCTGACAAATACGGGTAAGTCAGTTATACGGAAACATATCTGACCTTGCACGCTACTGCTTAGTAATGGGGCGGGAACATGAGGTTGATACCAGGAGAAAATCCCTTGAGTCAAGAATGGCACATGAGTGTGAAAGATCTTCCAGAGGAAGGTGTGTGATGTTTTAAATCAATTACTTAATAATAATAGCAGCTAACATTTCCTGAATGTGCTAGCAACTGTTCCTAGACTTCAACTCATGTAACTCCTCATAACCATATATAGGAGACCTAGAGTTATCTCATTTTATATATGAGGATTTCAGAGACATAGAGATTAAGTAACTGGTGGAAGGCCACATAAGTAGTAAGTAGCAGAACTTGAATTCAACCCAGCAGTCTGAGATCAGAGCTTGGCTCTTCAATAATACACTCTACTCCCTCTCAATTAATAGCTGCAAAACTCTATGGAATAATACCTTCCATAGTCTCTATCCTAGCTGAGCTTAAAGGGCAGATTAAGTTTTAAATAAATTATTTTAAATAAAATTTAAAAACCCCATGCAATTATCAATTGACTTCCAAGGCAGACTTTGTCATTATTTTTTAAATTTAAAGCAGTTTCATCATATCTGCAAATTTTTTACCCCAGGATTTTCCCTGAGAGCTTTAAAAAGGTACGAGTCTTCTTGAAACTTTTGATTCCCAATAAATATAGACTGTATTCACATGACTATCTTATTCAGTGCATGCTTAATTTCTAAATCAGATTTCTAGATAATTGATTGGAGGGAAGTAATATTTTAATGGTAATATTGATCTCTAATTTAGGTATTTTTACCCTCTTAATTTTTTTTGAAACAGTGATAATGCCTTGGCTTCAAGTTCCTAAGTACCTTCTGTATCAATTTCCTTGCCCATAAAACTGGTTATAATCATACCAAAGAGCAGCCCACCAATTTTTACTCACTGAGGAAAACAAAGGATGCTTTCCCACTCAGCCCGCAAAAGCACGATGATTGCACAGTCTCTCAGCCAGCCCTGTTTTTGCATGTGACTCATTTGTACATCTTGTTGTATCTCTTCTGATTTCTTCCTCTCAAAAATATTTATCATCTCTTCTATGCTAGCATACCATATTTTGAAACAAGTGCAGCAACTGGCCAGAATGTGGAAAAAGCAGTGGAAACCCTTCTGGACTTAATAATGAAGCGAATGGAACAGTGTGTAGAGAAGACGCAAGTCCCCGACGCTGTCAATGGTGGAAACTCTGGAAAGCTAGATGGGGAAAAGCCAGCAGAGAAAAAATGTGCCTGCTAGATTCTACCTAGGAACTGATAATCAAGAACTCTACCCAAATATTACTTCCCAAAACGGCAACAAACCACAAAATTGTTGAGTAGACCATGCGTAATAGCATGTCTTTCTTTTTCTGGCAGAAAATCTGTTTTAAGAAACCAGAATAGTCAACAGTATTCAAAAGAATTGACCAATTGTCCCTGAGGCCCCTCCAAACAAGATCAAAGATTTCCAAATGTGATTGTACCATCATGGATGCTCAATTTGTTTTTCTTTTAAAGAAATGAGTATATATGAGAGTATACAAGAAGAAATATCAGTGAGTTTAAAATCAGAACAAAAATTACGTTGTCACATTGGGGAAAAGGATAGGCTACTAAAAGGAGAACATAGAAAGATAATTTTTTTAAAAGATTGGATTTACTTCTTATATAGAATCTGATTCATACTTTTAGATTTGCACTGGGGGAAACATATTAACTAAAAACGGATACACAATAAAGAATTCTAAGTGGTTCATTAAGAATGACATTACTATGTACACCCAAATAGGCTGTACTACAATGACTAAATTACTGGTAAGGTTATCAGAGGATAAATGTCAGACTTCTGCTAAAATGTAGGAGATTTTGTAATGATGCCATTTTTATATTCTTAATAAATGGCAGATGGACAAGAACAGGACTGTGAATGATAAAGTATAAGAAAAATGCCCTGGGAGAAAAATGAAAGTATGGGAAAATGGCATTTGGACAACTGAAATTGAATGTATCTGTTACAGATGTCTGAATGAGTTACTTAGCCAAATTTCCCTCAAGCCTATTAGAAGTTGACATTATGAATTGGGATTAAGAGTCTCCAGAGGTTTCCATTTCAAACAAAATTTTAGAAATCGGTGCAGCATTCAACTTCACATTTCATTTTTTTTGTAGCAAATGGTAATAAATAGTCACAAGGAGAAACTAAAGATTGCTGTTTATTAAATTTCTCTTTAAAAATACAGTCAAGAAAAACTATTTAGCCTTAATGGTTTTTTTTTTTAGATAAAATATGCTGGTGATATGAAACAAAAAGTGACTATTAATTATGAGTTTCTTTTTAATTTACAAAAGCACTGGAAATTCTAAATCACATTTCTCCCCTCCAACCTGTACCCACTCTTGACTTTGACTCAATAGTGAAAATACAGGTGTGTTACTCTGTAGATAACAACTTCAGAATAACCATGGATCAATTTTATGGTCACTCTGAATTTTCATGTCATTAATTACATAAAAATTGATGATACCTCATACCATATTACAATATATTTCAGATTTGTTTTCATTTTGCCTAAGACAAAATACCCATGGTTGAACTATATTTGGGGGTTGGCAGGGATGGAGCTGTATCTTATCTCACCAAAAATTTGGTTGATCGCTTTATTTCTTCACATAAAGCTGCCTTTCCTTTCTAAAAACGATCACAAACGTATTTTCTATTGGCCTATTCTTATTATCGTGTCTAAACTAATATTGCATTAGGTTTTGAACTTATTTCTGATAAACATAAGCTACTCCTATTAAACTATTATTTTTTTTTTTTTTTTTTTTTTTTTTTAAAGATTTTATTTATTCAGTTTTTTTCCCCCCCAAAGCCCCAGCAGACAGTTGTATGTCATAGGTTCACATCCTTCTAGTTGCTGTACGTGGGACTCGGCCTCACGTTGGACGGAGAAGTGGTGCCTCGGGGCGCTCCCGGGATCCGAACCCAGGCCGCCAGCATCAGAGCGCACGCACTCAACCGCTAAGCCACGGAGCCGGCCCTAAACTATTATTTAAATACTTCAGTCAATTTTACCAATAACAAAGGCATCATACTTCAAGTTTTCTCTTTTTATTATGAGTATATGATTTTTCTACAGGATGGTTCCTCTTCATTTGAAATTTTGCCAAACTTCACTTTTCTATACTCTCTGCATATTTTTTTTGTTAAGTTACACACATTGGAAACCCTAAATCCCAGTCTGCCCTATAACCTCTCCCCACCAATCTCCATCTGGTATAGAATCAGTTTCAGGAACACAGATCCAAGAGATTGTCTATTTATGATGTTCTTAGGATGGACCAGACCCAGAGATGTGCCATGAACCAAGGCAATTTGGAAGCTCTGATGGAGTTAGCCCGTTGTGAATTTCTCTGTGTTAACTGCTCAGTTCCTCGATCTCTGCGGCATGATGCCACCTTCTAAGATCAATCACGGTTGGGTATTCCCTCCAATGGGATTTTTCTTTATGATATTCCTCATGACTTCAGTGCCTGTGCTGTGAGGATAGAAAGCTATTAGCTAACATCAAAGATGTTTCTTCTGGAACAAAAATGAGCAAAAACAGTATAACCATTGCTGTGGCAAAATTTGGTGAACTTTTGTGGTCATTATATCAATTTTTTCTTTGAATTCAAATTGCAATGTACCCTGTGATGTTTCCATAATGTGAATAGTTAACCTTTATAAAATCCCAGAAGTATTCCATTTTGAATATGTCTTTTGTTCTATTAATTTTCCAATTATATGATTGATTTACTTATGCCAAGATTCTGTCATTGTCAGTCATTTGACAAGCATTTATTTGGGATCTATTTAAATATCGTTATTTGATAGCTGTAGCATGAAGCAGAGGGTGATGATGCCCATAATTATAGAACTATGCCTATAAAAATAACATTTATTGAGTAACAATCTCAAGAGAAGTGAAATTTAAAACAGACAAGAAAATTAATTTAAAAGCAGATTCTACTTATAAATGCTTGATCTAAAAAAAATTTTCTCTGTCAAGTTTGATATCTGACCCCAAATTCTATGTAACCAGTACCAGAAGTCCCTTCTTTCATTATTTCAGACTTAATTATTCCATATAATTTATTTTACAATTTCAAATTGGTTTAGGGCCATGAAGTATATAGAATGCTTTAAAGAATTGCAGACCCCCTTCAACCCATAACAACATGTATTTTTAGCCAAGATGTGTTCTGTTATTTATTATCTACCAAATGCTTTAGTAAATCATATTGTATTTTGGAGAAATATTTAAAACAGACAAGAAATTCCTTTCTGATATAGAAACCATTTCTGGAGTGTTTACACTGGTTTGATGTTTACATTGCTCTAACACAGTGCCTCGGATACCTCCGTGACCAAATTTGTCTCCAACCACAAAGCTCATTTCCTATAATATCATATTATAGGAAGGCCTTGCAGAGACACAAACGCAAGTGAAAGTATTCTGATGTCTTCAGCAAAGGGTACAAGGGTGTTATTGGAATCTGGAAATGATTGCCACGATCTCCTGGTCTCCTAGCTTACTTTTCATGGATTGGGCATCACTTGAGACTCTTAACTGTGATTAGATACAAAGCTACCTTTTAACATAAAAGAAGAAAAATCCTTTGAAAGATGTATCAAAAATAGTTGAGAGAACATGTTGGTCTTGGCATAATGAGGGTAACAAGTCATGAATTCGCAGAGAAAATGCTAAATGCTGAGAATGAATCTATGGGTCTCTGCGTAAGAGTTTTTAAATTTTTGCAAGTTATCACTCTAGCCAATTTGCTATCATTTCCATATTATCAGCTATCACACTGCAAAAAATTTAAAACCAGCATTTTATAAAGTAAATATTTTATCTGTTGTTTTTAACCAGATGGGCCACTCTGTGTATCAGTGAGTGTCTTTGGTACGTTTCTAGTATAAGTTATTCTCTGCCAACCTGTACAGGTACGATGAACTGGGCAACAGTTTTAATCAACCCTTTCTTGTCTCCTTTATAAGCGAAAGAAGCTTGGCCATAGAGAAGGACACAACTACATTAAAAAATAATTTAATAACAGCCAATATATTCTTTAAATTGTAAATTGAGTCTGTTCGGAATCAACAAATTTGATGAAGCTCATATATTCTCACCAATGGAGTTAGTGCAGCAGTTAGAAAGAGAGGCGATATGTGTAATAGACACAGTGTGTAACTAGGATAGTATATGACCTGGAACCTTGTGTCCATGAAACAAGATTGTTCACTGTTTTGTATCTCTGTTCACTTAGAAAAGGGTACATATGCTTTCCTCATTGTGTACCACACTAAAACTTGAGTTTTAGTGTGGTACACACAAAATCCTCATCCATAAAGAGTTTTGGAGTTATAATCTAAAACTCAATCTGTAAAGAGATGGTATTGAAGTTTCTGGTTTCCAAAGATACCTAATAACTCTTTAAAAGGAGGATCTAAGAGCTGATGTTAGCCAAAGTTGTGTTTCACCCTCTACTATCAAGCATTAAAGCATTAAAAGAAGTCTAATATATTTGAATATTTTAGGGAAAGCTTTACCATTTTTAAATATGCAAAGATCCTGTCTATATTTGAAAAGGTTGTCTAAGAATTCGCCAGAAGCTATATTTTCTTCTTGATGTTTGACCAAGATGATATAAGCTTATTTTCTGGGGAGAGTGCTGAGCTCTTAAACATGGAAAGTAGATATAGAATAGTATCTGAGGTGAATGTTGTCTTACTGCTTTATAAATCCACAAAAATTCTTGTCCCATAAAGTAGAACTGATTAAAATCATTGTTAGATACGTAGGGAATTTTATAAACTTATTGCCTTAGAATTCTTGGGTGGAGACCTAACCACAATGCCATTGTTGAGCAAGAACTAGAGAGATTAAAAGTTGTCTAGAGTTCTTAAATACGGCAGAATATGGAGAAGGCCACACTTACAAGGTTGATTTTTAGGTAGAAAAAAAAAAGACTTAGTAACACAAAGAGTTTTTGAAACTAGATCTGTGGCAAATATTTATTCATCATTTTTAGCTACCAAGCAGAGGTTTATGCCCTTAGAACTAAGCTAATAAAAATATTTAAACACCAAATATTTCATTATTGGCATCAAAATTTGGGAAACTTAGAAACATTTTGTTTAGTCTATCTGAATCTAATTTTCTCATATATTGCACTTTGATTAGTTTTTCAAGGAGTATCACAAAGATGCTTTTCTGTGGAGCTCTTTTTACCAAGTCTATGGTTGAGATATTTTCTAAATGCATATATAGAGAGAACAAAAAACAAACAAAAACATTAGTACCAAAATAGTGAAATTATTTAAAAGGGTATCATCTTTTTTGAAGAAAAAATATAGAAAAGAATCATCTTTGGATTGAGTTATTTAAATTTGTTGCTCAGTTCCTTTTCTTTCCAACAGATCGTGGAAGTCATGGCTAATATCCTTCAACTGACTCAGTCTTGAAGGATCATTAGCAAATTCTCTAGGAGCCGGCATGTCTGTCCTTAACCTAATGGATTCTTTATTTAACCAGTGGCTGTTGTTCTTATGTCTGTTGGCACATCAAAATAGTGTCTGTCCCTAGTAAAGTAATAACATATGCTTGCCCTTACTCTTCTATTCTCCAGGTTATTTTTTCAAATGCCCTTTGAGAGAAAGTTTAGTGTTGTAGAAAGGAAAGTGACCAGAAAGAACAATTTGGGGACCATGGATACGTCTTTAAATATCTTAATGGCTTCTCCTCATATGGAGCTTATAAACCCTGTGTGTCTCACAAAGTTCATGTCAGGCACAAAGGATAACATAGATAAGAAACTGTTTTGTAAATTATGTTCCATTTCATAAACAGATACTATTATCGCAAGCTAAAAATAATAAAAAATCACAGTCATAATTTAAACCACTTGTAAAAGGCAGTGTCATAGCAGAGACAAAACACTAATTTTAGTAGAGGTGTTTGGAAGCTATAAATGGGTAGTCAACTTGAGGTCATTGTATTTGATTGAAAATGTTTAATATATCTCAAGTTATTGAAAAAATATGAGTTCGATTTCATTTTGGATGTCACCTATATTTCTTTCAAAGAGTCCAGTTACATTCTAGAAAGTATATTACAACTTGGTCAAAATCCTCCTTGTACAAATAGGGCTTGTATGTCCATAGCCTTGTAAAAGATACTGACTGCATCTGAAATTATTTAAGAAAAGTAAGTTATCCTGCTTAATGTGTTAAAAGTAGACAATGTTCTGACTTAACACTGAAGTACTTTACTGTATCCCAACGGTCTACCTTTAAGTGATATTATCTCATTTTTAGCCTAAGCACGTTTGATTGTTTTGTCTGTCATATACACAGATCTCTGTTTTCTCTAGTGCTATGAATGTAAATTAAAGCCTTGAACATGGAGTTTTTATTCTATGTGCCCCTGAATAGACTGTGGTGCCTGACAAACACTGTTAGGTCATTATTTTGTGGTACCAAAGTTCTAGTGGCTTCAGAAATCATAGCATCCAATGATTTTGTGGTGTCTGGGTTTGAATACTATGGTTGAGAATTGTATTCAGTGATTGTTTCTGCACACTTTTCAAATAAAAATGCATTTTTATCAATTATTTTGAGTACTCAAAGCAACTTTATTTCTGTGCTGAAGTTGAATGTATGGTGGATGGGGACATTAAATCAGTATCAGTGTGGAACTTGTATCACATTAAAAATGGTATCCATTAGGGACCAGGAAATAAGTGATCTGGACTTAGCAAGTGAATTTTATCCAGCCAAGTGATTTTTATCCATCTCTCTAAACTTTCTCATTTATTATTTGTTTAAAGACTGGGCTTTGCAAGAAAAATTTTCTAATGATTTTGAATGACACATTTATAAAATTAGCAATTAACATGTTGAAGTATTCTACGGTACATAAGCACCTCCACATATTATAACCTATGTCTTCCTCATAATAAAATGCTGAGGCAGGTGTTGGTATCTCCCTCTGACACAGACTGGTGCAAGGACTAGTGTTCAAGTCCAGTTCAAGACCACAATCATACAGTTTCCCTTTAAATGCTCATTTGCAAAGGCTGCCTGTTCCCAGAGTGACTCTCACTCAATATGTTACTTAGATAGGCTTCGCCAAGAGAATGATGAGTTGTTAATATAAAGATAAACAACTCATCCACTGCAGGCAAATAAATCTTTGGAATCATTCTCTCGACTTTACTCCCCAGTAGCAGTAATGTTATTTCACACAGGCAGAATCTTTTGCCCTGCCCCCGGCTTCATGTTAAATAACTCAGGATAAGTCATTAGGGACTTGCTTTTCCTAATGGTTTCATAGGATTTTTACATAGTCGTAGCATGCCCCATACGGAGAAAAAAATAAGACCATCTTGACATTCACTGTCTGTAATGATGGGATTTCTCTTTTTAAAACTGTATGTAAGGTATTTATATTATTTACAGTTCTGTCTACCAAGGAAAATTTCATGTCTAATATGGATTGCTACTTGTGGAGAAAGAATAGTTATAATAAGTGTGAGCAGTGCTCTTCTCTTAGCAACTCATTTAGGTAACTTGCATTATGGTTCAGGAAGCCAACACACTAATTATAATTGGACTAAGGCTATATTATAAGTACTAGAAATGTTTTGTGATAGTAATGAGATTTTTGAAATTATCATAGCTTTGGATCATGTTCATAGGTCTCTGAGAGAAAGACTCTCCTTTACCAAAATGTTTTTTTAAAAAAAAAAACCAGCAGCAAGGATAACAGCAGAAAACTTCAATCTTTTTGACTGATTCCCCAAAGAAATTTTCATCGTGAGCTCATGCACTCTCATGGAAAAAATGAACCAGAAAAAGCAATGTGGAGTCGTGCTAGTTAACATATTGGATGATGAATAACTATAACCTAGCTTCATGGGCCCCTTCTCCTCCCCTGACTTCCAGAGCTCTTCCTTATGAGGGCCAGGTGGGTAGGTCAAGACAGGACCACTCAACTGAACCTGTTAAGGGCAGTTTTCCCTTCAAGGTCCCTGCCAGAGAACATGGGCTTTCTCAGCATGTCAGGGAAACAAAGACAAAGGAGGGGATTGAGATAGAAATTCCTAAAAATCATTAGCTTACCACTGTTCAGAATTCAAAGAAGACCCGGAAGGATAACTTACTAATCAAATAAAAGGAACGACTTTTACAAAGGAAACGTGAAAGAATATGTTGCATGGAAAATGCTTTAGATGATATTGGGACTGATTCTTCACCTACCAGTCCAGCTGCACTGATATCCTTGCTATTCTGGGACACGCCTGGCCTGTGGCCTGTGGGGCCTGTCCACCTGCGCTTGCCTGTGCCTGGACCTCTCCTCCACCAAACACCACCACTTCATTCCCGTCACTTCCTTAGCCTTCTTCCTATCTTTGCTTAAATGTTAACATCAGGGCCGGCCCCGTGGCTTAGCGGTTAAGTGCGTGCGCTCTGCTGCTGGCGGCCCGGGTTCGGATCCCGGGCGCGCACCAACACCGCTTCTCTGGCCACGCTGAGGCCGTGTCCCACATACAGCAACTAGAAGAATGTGCAGCTATGACATACAACTATCTACTGGGGCTTTGGGGGGGAAAAATAAATAAATAAAATCTTTAAAAAAAAAAAAAAAAAAAAAAAAATGTTAACATCAAAGAAAGAGGTCTTATTTAAAACTACTATCCTATTTAAGATACCAACCCATAGTTACCATATTTTAAATTATCACCCAATTTAAAATTGCAACCACAGCCTTTCACCCCTGGGAACTCGCTATCCATGTGTTCTATTTTTCTTCACAATCAATGGGCCATCTCTGACTTTATTATCTGTTCCTCATCGCTAGAATATAGTTCCGTGAAGGTAGAGATTTTTCTTTTTCTTTCTTCCAGCCTGCATGCATGCCGTCCCCCACTGCTGTAGCCCTGACACCCAGAACAGTCCCTGGCAGATAGAGGGCATTCAACTAATATTTGTTGAAAGAAGAAATGAATGAATCCTGTGTGAGAAACTGATTGGGGGGACCATAAAGTAACATTGTGTTAACTTAAATTCTTTTATTACTTTATTGAAGTAAATATTTAAATTGTACAATTTATTGATTTCTGACATGGAACACATCCATGAACACATCACCATTAACAACACACTGAGCATTTCTATTTCCCTCCCAATGTTTCTCTGTTCCCCTTTGCAGTCTATCCCTCCTCTACTCCTGTCCCGTGGTAAACACTGATTTGCTCTCTGTCACCATGGAAATATGTATATGTTCTTTTTTTTCCTCTGGCTTCTTTCACTAAGCACAATAATTTGGGATTTATCTGTTGTTGTATATATTTGTTTGTCGTATGTTCCTTATAATTGTTGAGTTATATTCCAACGTATGGGCGTACCACATTTTGTTTACCTATTCTCCTGTTCATGGACATTTGTTTTGTTTTTCGTTTTTGGTTATTACAAACACAGGTGCTAAGAAAATTCATGCATGAATCTTTATGTGGACAGAAGTGTTGTTTTTCTCAGGTAAAAACTGAAGAATGGAATGACTAGGTCATATGGCAGGTGTATATTTGACTTTTTAAGAACTAGCCTGTTTTCCAAAGTGGTTGTACCATTTTTGCATTCCCACCTGTATCGTATAAGTTTAGTTGCTCCACATCCTCAATAGGGCCAGTCTTTTTTAATTTTTTCTGTTCTAATGGGTTTTTGGTGGCATTTCTTAGTGGTTTTAATTTGTATTTCCCTGATAACCAATGTATTAATCTTTTATAATTAATAACTGATGTATTAATCTTTTCATGTGTTTATTTGTAATTTGCATATCTTGTTTTGTGAAGTGACTCCAAACATTTTTTTTTATTGGGTTCTTTTTGTCTTATTTTGTTGAAAAAGTTCTTCATATATTCTGGATACAAATCCTATACATGTTGTGTGTATTTTCTCTCATTCTGTAGGTTGCTTTTTTATTTGTTTAGTGATGTCTTTCAAAGAACAAAAGATTTAAATTTTAATGAAGTCCAACTTATCAATTCTTTTTCATGGTTTGTGCTCTTTATGTAGTATTTAAGAATCTTGCCTACTTTAATATTGCAAAGATAATCTACTATGTTTTCTCCTAGAAACTTTATAGTTTTAGCTTAACATTTAGGTATATTGTCCATTTCAGGTTAATTATTATATATCGTGTGAGGTAAGCACTGATGCTCACTTTTTCCCATACAAATACTTCTAGTATTTCCAGCACCATTTAGAAGACTCCTTCCTCCACTGGAGCCTGGGCATCTTTGTTAAAAATCAACCACATATATGGGTCTATTTATGGATTCTCCTTCAATCCATTGATATATTTGTCTCTCTTTTCACCAACACCAAACTGCTGATATATCGATTTTTGTATTTTAACCTCGTAATCTGTGAACTTGTTATCAGTTCTGGTAGTTGTTTTGTAGACTCATTAATGTTTTCTACATCAACAATTACAGGAACTTCAGAAAATGGACAGTTTTACTTTTCCTTTTCAATCTGTATGCCTTTTCTTTCTTTTTCTTTTTCTTGCTATATTCCAAGGGCTAAAACCTACAGTACACTTTTTAAGAAAAGTTGTGAAAGCAAGCATCTTTTCCTTGTTCCCAATATTAGCAGGGAAAGCATTAGTCTTTCATCATTAGTTATATTGACTGAAGTCTTTTATAAATGCTCTTTATCAGAATGATAAAGTTTCTTACTATTCCTAGTTTGCTAAGTTTTTATCACGAATGGGTGCTGAATTTTGTCAAATACTGTTCTTCATTTATTAAAATCACATAATTTCTCTTCTTTATTATGTGTATATGGTTAATTACATTGACTGATTTTCAAATGATAAACCAACCTTGCATGCTTAGAATAAATCCCAGTTTTCCATAATTCTACTACAATTTTAAACACTTATAAGTGTGCACTTGAATAATAACAAAGTGATCAAATACAATTATTTAAATCTTTATTGCATCCTTAATATTTCCCACCAAAAAATAAGAGAAGAAAAGAAGGGAATTATAATGATTATGATATTAGTTGAGGGAATTTTCAGTTCTGGATGTATTGGGTTCCTGCTTCAATATTGATGAAGATTCTATAATTATTTGCATGTCAGAGGAGTGGTAAAGATTTTCAAAGTGAAGAAATATGAAAGAATTTGAGAAGTTTCTGTGTGTTCTTAATTTTATAATGTTAGTATTTTTTCAAATTTAGAATAAAAACATAATGGATTACTTTTGCTGTTAATACAGATCCAGGGAAAATTAGCAAAAAAATTTAGCAGGGAGCTATCTAAATGTCTGTTTACTGACAATAACAATCCATTTACTATGGATTATATTGTCATAAGCAATCAAATAAAAACTACTCAATTCATTTATATATAATAATTTTAATGTAAAAAGAAATAAAAACAAAAAATTTACAACACATAACGTCAATCTTTATTGTAAGGCATATTATAAGCAATTATTGAAAAGATATACTATATCAATTGTTTAAACATTGCTTAATGATAATTTGTAATGATATATATAATCAAGGTGAAACTAAGTTTCTTTTCATTTCCCACCTCCATGTGTTCACTTCAAGACCCACCTCAGACCTTCTTATCCAATATATTGATTAGTATAATTGTAAGTACAATTATTTAGGCTACAATTGAATTAGTTTCTTTTCCTGTATGTCTTACGTGGTACAACTTTTAACTAATAAATTTCATTCTCCATTGTAGTCGTTTGTTTTATCACTCAGAAATGTTTATTTAACAAACATTTCAAATGATAAAAGCTGACATGATAAGGATTTAGGAAACAATCCATATGTGACAAACAGATGATGTGTTTGAGGCTACTAAGAAGATACTTCTGTATTTGAAGAGTTCAGATCTTTTTAGGCTTCTGGAACTTATTTTTATTCTCAGGAGATCCAAAGACCACTCCAAAGTGAACGTGGAGGCCACATGAGTACGTCCATCTATATTACATCCAGCTGCACTTCTCTGTTCAAAAATGAGCATATTGAAACCAAAATAAAATCCAACAGTGTCTTTCCATTTTTGACTTTAGAATACATTATTCTAATGGAAATCATCTAGATTGTTAGCTCAGATAGATGGATCCATCCCAAAATCCCATGGTTATTACAATCCAGCACGACTGAGGTATAAGAGGAACCTAAGGGATCTCTAAGTGAAAGATGAATTCTCTTGCTACATTGCAAATGCTTGAAGCAGAATTTGTGGTCCCAATTCCCTACAAATGCGCCTGAAAATGTATTACCAAAAAATCTTCAGTGTGGTATAAAGTCATGAATAATAAATATAAAATAAGCAGATGTTTAGTGGGGAAGTTTTTCTGAACTAAGTTCTCATGAGGGTAGTCCAACAGGTGAAAGGCCAACTCATCTCAGCAAAATATTTACTCTATTAGTAAGTGTTGCTTCCGACTGTCATCCACAGGATAATGCAGAAAGCCAACAAGAAGGCTGTGTTTGTTAAAGTAGCAGAAAGAGAGGCATTTCTATAGCTGGGAAATATCTCAGACCACCAAGTGAGCAGGTAGAAGGAATACTGACAGCCAAGCCAAAAGGTTCAAATCCTTACTCCAGAGTTAGCAGTAGGGCAAATTACTTAACCACTCACAGTATCCTCCCCCAGAAAATGGGGATATTAATATGACCTGCTTCTGAGGGTTGTTGGGAGGATTAAAGTAATTAATACACGTAAAGTACTTAGAACGGTTCCTGGCATAGGGTAACTGTGCCCTAAATGCTATTAGATAACTACACCTTAAAAACTAGCAAGCAATAAAAACATGAAGCATGAAATTCATACATATAGTTATGCAACATTTCAAAGATTACAGTACTTTGATGAATTTATAAATACTACATTACTTCATCTCATTTGTACATATCTTTAAATATTTCATAGATAATACTGATATCTCACATTCCATATTGAAAGGCTTGAAGCATCTTTCCTGAGAAAATGTTTAGCGTTATACACCAGAGAGGAGGATCAAAAAGTTAATTCAACATTTCGGGTGACTAAGGTCTCCCATTATTCCTTTAGTTGAAGTGTGTTCTGCTTTCCTGAGAGTCAGTGGGTTTGCATTTCTACAGCTAGAGTTTGGTTTTACTCATAGCAATCACAGATCCCACCTGTCATGAACGCAGGTGTCAAACTTTAAGCACATTTTCACAAAAGCACTAGACATATCATTCCAATCCATGAACTCAGATTCTTCCTGGCTGCAGACAGCAGCCACTGTTCCTTTGAACCCATAATATATACATTTTTATGGAGGTATGAGCTAACGGCATTGTGTTCTATTCTTCCCCTCAAATAGCATACTTAGATAGTATAACGAATACTGAAAACAAAATTAGTCACAAACTCAGAGCCACAAAATGCATTCCTTTGTGCTTATGTGTGGGTTGCTTCTAGCAACCAATTTTCAATCCCAGCTGAAGAACAGTGGCTTCCTAGATGTGGTGAGGCAGCCATGATTCTCAAGTATGGAGGGTTATGTGGGTTGGAGAATTAGCTAAAAAGAATCTACTCCTTCTCCTGCCCATAACTCAGTCAAGAACTCTCCCACTAACACTGGGTCAGAAGATGAACTTATACCATGATAAGATATTTCTTATTGTTCAAAAGTCAACTTCAAAATATATCATTTATTCAAACACATATACATTCTTCCTTCTATTTATGTACATAAAAACCACAATCAAGGGGCGGGCCGGTGGCGTAGTGGTTAAGTTTGTGTGCTCTGCTTCGGCGGCCTGGGGTTCATGGCTTCAGATCCCGGGCGTGAACCCATGCACCGCTTATCAAGCCATGCTGTGGTGGCATCCCATATACAAAACAGAGGAAGATTGGTACAGATGTTATCTCAGCGACAATCTTCCTTAAGCAAAAAAAAAAAAAAACTATCAAAAGGTCAAAGTTGACAACCTTAAACCACCCCCTTCACCAAAAATGATTTGGAATTTTTTTTTAATTTAAAGCAAAATTCATCTTCCATCATGGGCAAGCACCTGGTTTCTTCACCCATTTAGAAAGTTTTGAAGAAAGAGTCTCTTCTCTCAAATATATATTTGTTTGATTTTCTGGAATGTTATCTTCTTGCAAAGCTATTGATGTATAACAAATTCCATTAAATACTGCCACTGAGCCATTTTAACATGCAAGTTTAGACTGTGTTTCAAGGAATAAATAAGACCCACATAATGATCTTTCTCAGTCAGATCTTCTCCCAGCAGCTCATTTCCGTAGCCTAACCAACATCAAATAGGGGGTAGTGCCTTCAGTCTTCAATTCGCTGTAGAAAAGACCACACAATTATCAAAATTGAGCACATTAAACTTTAGTGATATAATTTCTGTACCATCACCATTACCATCTCCACAACCACTGTATTACCAAGTCTGAACTAATTGCTTTCCTCTAAGAGATGGTGGCTAATTAGTCGATTCTGACTAATTCCCCATGAGACACAGTAGAATCGAGTTGTGGAAGCATTAAACTTATGTAAATTCAGCTAATTACAATAAGACAAGAGTGAGGGGAAGTGAGAAAGAGTTAGAGCGTGTGTCTGTCATTCCCCTCAGTGAACATATGCACCAGAGTGATGTGAAGATGGGAAATACAAATCAACTCTCCTCAGGAGAGTTCTGTGGGCTGAACTTCTCTCTTCACTGTGTGATTCTAGTTTTTAAAAAAATAGACATATATATATATATATACACACACACATCAATATATGTATGCATGTACACATACAGAATATATGTGTCTTTTATTGTTGTCATCTAATAACACGACCCCTAATCTCCAGCAAACCACTTCTTCTGGTGTTCAACTCCAGAAACATCTATATGTTCTAAACATCGAGGAAAAAATTCTTGTTTTTGGGTACTTACTGAGATATGGCATAGAACTAAATTTTATGGGTGATTTAAGAGATGTGCCTAGATTAATTGTTAAATGTATGAATTTTTTTGCCTTAACAGCTACTTTTATACTCCAATCCCTCCCTAGAGTTATAATTCTATCGTATATTGGTGAATGCAGACTTACCACACCATACTACCGTGTACATTCTCAAAGCGGCCAGTTGACTATGTTTCCTTTTGCAAACATGAGACCTACCATTATATCATTAATACTGGAATTTCTATCAAAAATCATAAAACAAAGGGCATGTTCAGTCCAGTTCCCCTATTTCAATTAGGAAATTTTCCCATTTGACCTTTCCCAAGTCATAGGGAGAAAAAACAAATCTTTAAAACTAAAAGACCCTTAACGATTAATTAACTGCAGCTAAAGAATTGGCTGTAGAAGTCATTCTCTCCAACACATCCTGTCTGTACCAGCCAGAGTCTCAGCATTCAATACTGGAGTAGTTAGAATACGGAGACAACCAGTTGCTCTCTCCTCTACTCCACTCTGGCTCCACTCTCCCCCCTCCCAGGGTCAAAACAGCTGAGGTTGGCCATGATGTCTCACCACCCCAATGGGAATGGTATCTGGTGAAGGAGCAAAAAAATCAACCATCCTCCCTTCCCTCGGAAAGTCATGCTTGCTCTTGTATTCTAAATTCTTCATCTCTTTTCCCACTGTGACTACTTCTCTCATTGCTTCTGAAATGTGGGCATTGCACTTCCTCCTTTAACACTATTGAGGCTTAATTTCTTTTCTGTATTAGAAGTTGCAGGGCTAGTGGCCAAAAAGTTGATATCTTAGCATCTGGGGACCCAAAGATTTTAGAAGAACTTGATTCATAATGGTTTCATCTCAAGTCTCTATTTACATACATCATTAGCAAAGTGAAGCACTGTTGATGGGAGTTTTAAGAGGGAGATGAATCTGCCTGAATTCCTAGACTGATGTAATCACAGTGGGCCTGATTCTCCACCTCAGGCACTGTACTGAAGAGAGTTTCAGAAAATGGGCTTCTGCCCTAGAGGGACTAGACTGGGAATTCCAAAAGCTGCTAGAACAGGAAGGTTTTAATCACTTTTTAAATGATTCATGTAATTACAGACTATGTTTTCTTTTAAGTGATAATTTCAGAGTATTATGGAAATGAGATTTGAGCCCAGAAGTCTTTTTGGTTTGTTTTTTTTTTCTTACAACTTGTCACTTCAGATTCTGTCATCATTAGAAAGTGTCTTTGATGGTTTCAACTATCATTTCGATTGCTTTAGTGGGTCATTATCATTGCTTGATTCAGTCATTATTAGGTAGTTATTGAAGACACTTGTCCTTAACAATGCAGGAAATAAAGTGAAATACAAGGAACTCTTCATTCCCTCTTGACATTTACAATCTATGTGATCGGAAATACAGACATGGACATTTAAATAAAGACAAACAATTAATGATTAAAATGCTCATCCATGGCACAGAAAATATGAGTAATACAGGGACAAGGACAATAGAGAAGATGATCTGTACTGTTTGGAAAAAGTGTTGAAGCCAAGACTGGGCCTGTTTTATGGCAAAGAAGAGGAAAAAAAGATACCTAAATTTATTCATTCATTTATTCAGTATACATATGTTAGGCTTTGAGGACTCAATGGTGAACAAGATTAACACAGCTCTTATTCTCAAAGACAGGCAAATAGTAAACAAATGATTACTTAAGTATTAATGGATTGGAATCTTTTTCAAGGCGGATGAATGTCAACATTCATGAATGTTCAACAGAGGTTGTCAAGGCAGATGGAGGAGGGGGAAGAAAGACCTTACCTTGTTGAGACAGCCTTAGATTCTGTTGTTCTAGGAGTTTCAGACCAAAGCGCCACCTTGGTTTTTAGTTCTTTATTCTAAAGTTGAAAAAAAAAAATGTGCAGAGATCACATAGCTAGCTCATTTATTAGCCACATGCTTAATGATTCTGATCAGCCCACCACGTACATCACCCCTTGGCAGTACACTTGTTCCAGCCACTCTATTAGCACATAGAATGTAGCCAGTTGAGAGTCACTATTATCTCTGAAATCACAAACACACCTTCAAAAATGCACAATTTACCAAGGGATAAAAATATAATATTCTGCTTTAGTCTCTGAAATTCAACAGCTAAACTAGCTATGCTTGATTTTACACTTTCTTTTATATGGACAGACGCAAAGAACTTCATGAAATAATTTTATTATTATTCATGAATAATTCATGAATTATTTTTATTTATTATTTCCTAACAATAATTTATTAAGCCCATGATATTGATTACATTTGTCTTTCTTGTGCAATCTCTTGATTATAAACTCCATGAAAATTAGCCCATTTGTTCTTTACTATATGGTTCTTTAGCCTCAATTTTCTCATTGAAGCCTCAGTTTCTTCATATCTATCCTACTGGTAAATGATACATGCCCTGCCTATCATGTATAAGTTTTGGGAAGAAACAGATATCATATGATCATAATATTTTAAATCTGGAAATACTCTCATAATTCTGGGAGATAAATCAATGGCTAATTACAGGAAGGGTAAGAGTTTAAGTTCTCAGATACAAATCCTAGCTCAGCCACTTACTAGCTGTGTGACCTCATTTAGGTTACTTAAGCTCTCTGTGCCTAATTTCCTCATCTGTATAATAGATATGATCATAGTCCCTTCTTCACAGGTTCTGAAATAAGATAAAAACAGGTAAAGTATGCAGCTCAGTGCCTGACACAGATTTTAAGACTTACATGAAGTTGGCTATGACTTTCTAGTACAAGCATCATTTTTATAACTAAAAACTGAGGTCCCAAGAGTTTAAGTGACCAACATCTTGTTCACAGCAGAGCTCAGATTCAAAGTCAGGTCCTCCCAGTCCAGAGCCAATATGTTCTCTACAGCACAGTCAAGCCAAGCAATTTCATTTCACAGAGATGGGAAATGAGACATAACAGTGAAGGATCACAGCCAATGCTGAGTTGCCAGTTGGCTGCACTCAGTCATTAAAGGATACACCAGTATTGAAGGGTCTGGGACTGAAAGGTGACTGGGAGGGAGGATAGAGGGAGGGTGGGCCTATGGCTTTAAAAGAACAGCAACACACCAGCTCCATTCCTCTTTAGGGAACTAAGGTCTTAGAGAAACATAACTGGAGTTTAAAATGCATTTCCTAAGACTCCACCTGTTGGTTTGGAGTAAGCCAACACCAAAATGCATGGTTTTGGGAAACAGACATTAGAATTTTGATAGAAGCAAGAGACATAATAATTATGAGTGCCTAGCAAATGCAAGACTTTCGCCTGGTGTTTTCTAGACAGTCTTTTCTTTGATATGAACTCAGCTCTGTGGAGTAACTTTTATTGTTGTGCATATTAAAGAAATAAGGCTGGCAAAACTCAAATTGATTAGGTAACTCTCCTTTGATAACCCACACGTAGTATATGCAGCACTGGTATGCAAATGCACAGGCTTTACACAGGGCTGTCAAACTCCAAATCTCATGCTCTTTTCCCTGCAAGATGTTATTTTTTTGTGACAGAGGAATTAGCCCAACCTCCTAATATTACAAATAAGTAAATGGCGAGCCCCAGGAGATACAGAGATTCAATGGTTTCTGAAGGGATTCCAGGTATGATAAATATGAAACAGAAGAAAGCAAACCGTCGGGAAATTAATCAACAATTAATCTACCAAAACCATCCAGCCCCCCACACACACACCCAGTTAGTCAGTCCCTGCCATGTCTACAGCACCAAGCGGGGGGCAGAGGGAATGTGAAGAAGCATAAGAAAGCAGGGTATCTTCTCTTTCAGTATATAGGATGCATATTATGGTGGACGTGACAAAACAAACATGTGAACATTAAAAAACAAAAGCAATTCAAGAGACGCCATAAGGCAGTAGGTAATTAATTAGTACATAAAAGGCATAAACAGATATCAGTGTGACTAGAATAATTTATGACATTTTCATACACAAGGAGGTTTTAACCTGGACCTTGAAGATGGGGTGAAATGTGCTAGAAGAGAGAAAAAAGACTAACGCAACAGTTCTTAAAGTTTGATCCTGGGATACACAATATGAACATCACCTGAGAACTTAATAGAACTATGAATTCTCGATCCCCAACAAGACCTCCTGAATCAGAAACCCAGGGGCCAGCTCAGTGGCGTAGCAGTTAAGTTCGCGGGTTCTGCTCCAGTGGCCCAGGGTTCACCGGTTCAGATCCTGGGCATGGACCTACTCACGGCTCATCAAGCCATGCTGAGGCGGTGTCCCACACAGAAGAGCTACAACTCTACAAGTATGATACACAACTACGTACTGGGGCTTTGAGGAGAAAAAGGAAAAAAAAGAGGAAGACTGGCAACAGATGTTAGCGCAGGGCCTATCTTCCTCAAAAAAAAGCTTTAAAGATAAAGAAACCAGGGGTGGCCAGGTGATGTGTTCTAAGAAGCTCCCAGGATGATTCTGATGTCTGCTCAAGTTTGACAACCACTGGACTGAAACAGTGCTTTTCAGTGTTGGTTGTATATTGGAATTACCTGGGGAGATTTAAACTCTACTGATGCCTGAGACCCACCCTCAGAGGTTCCGTTAGCTTGGTTGTGGTCTGGGTTCAGGAGTTTTCAAGACTCCACAGGAGATTCTAATGTGTAGCTAAGATGAAGAACCACTGGAGTAAGAAAAGCAGAGACAAGATGTGGATTTTGTCCCTTCTTATCCCTCAGCATCTATACTGAATAATAACTAAAAGATGGAGCAAAGATCTTCACACACATTAATCATTTCACTGAGATATTTCAAGAGTTAAGCACTTAAGTCTCACCCAGGAAATATACTTCAGATTTGATAAATTGATAATAAAGATGTTCCTTGTATAATAGAGATAAATCTAACATACTCTCCAAACAGTGCAGGCACATATCAGAGGCCAAGTATGTGGCTAAGAAAAACTCCTCTCTGTACAGTACTTTACAAGTTATGAAGTAATTTGAAACACAACATTATGATGACAATGAATACTGAAATAAAAATATTCTGTGGCGGCACAACAACATAGAAGCTATTCGGATTCTTTCCAAAATAAACTCCTAGTTTCTCAAGTTGTTGAGTATCAAACAATATAAAAACATAAGAGCTCTCATGGTAGACTGTCTTGATTCTCCTTTATTTCAACTTCCATGCTGATTTATTTCATCTACTAGATTTAGGTATTTAATTTTGATTCATGGGCTTTCATAGTTTTTCCCTTAACTAGAATAGCCATATCCGTGAGTTTTATTACATAGTTACTTTATAAAAAACTACAAATCACTGGCCAGAATATGTCTGCCATTTTTATAAATCTATCCAAGGATAGTTTATCAACACAGTTTTCCAAAAGAACCTAATTTTTGCATACTTAATCTTCTATCAACACACTCTTGGAACTAAATTAAATTTTAGGGATGGTGGTGATTATATAAAGTAGAATAATCTTCAGAGTTTAGAAAATGGGGTAATTTCTGAAGATGCATTTCCATATGAGCAAGTCATTAGTGAAGACGCTAGAAAAGCATGAAATGTGAGATGAATGTCAGAGCTGTAAATTAAGATGATGAAAGATATGCAAAAGTAGAAAGAAAAGTAAATAATTTGGGTAGAGTCAAGCAGAAATTTTCTGGTGATATTTAAAAGAGGTTTAAAAGCCTTAAAGGTTTAAAAAAAAAAAATGCATAGAGTTTATTGAGTGAATTTTATTCCCCTTGTGGAGGGGGAAAAAATCTGCTAAGATAGAAAGAATACCACAGAAAAAAAGTATTTGTTTCCATGATTTAAAAGAACTAGAAAATAGAAATAATTTTAATGTAATAACTGTGACAGTGGCTAAAATAAATATAAATAATCATGCAAATTTGACATTATAACTATTCATTTATACAGATATACTGTATACACACATTCATTTATATTATTTCACACACATGTATACACACACACATACATACTTATTTGATCACCCAGATAAGTAGTTATTTTGGGGGAAAAGCAAGTGCTTCAAAGTCAATAAAACTCAAATGCAGCAGAGTGATTTTGAATAAGTTTCTTAACTTCTCTGAATCCCAGTTTTATCACTTACAGAAATGAGACAAATAATAACTTTCTCCCAGAGTACTGTTGAGGATTAAACAAAATTAACTATGTAGCTTGCCTAAAGAGAGACGAATGTTTTTAGTATGGATGAGAAAACTGTGCTGTCAGTATAGTTTAGAAAGTTGATGGGTTGTTCAAGTTCTGGTGACCACTTTTCATAAACTGAATCAGTTCACACTGTTATTTAATGAAACCCAAAATAGGTAGTGGTCTTCAGTTTGCAGTGCAAAATAGTACACTCTTTCATATATCATCCCAGTTTGAGAGCTTCATCAGAAACCACTGACTAGGATAGACTAGAAGGAAGAATATGATGGCTCACACACTCACTAAATTCAGGTACCTGGTCAAATATCACAGGCTCAGAGATGCCCTTCCTGACTCCCAGCGCTCTGTAACTGCCACATTGTCACATTCTAGTCCTCTCAGAGCAATTATCCCTCCCTATTAAGTTTTTATTTACTCGTTTATGTATTTATTGTCTGTATCTTCAATTAAGGTATAAGCTAGATGTGGTCAGGACAGTCTGTTCTGTTCATTACTCGTATACCCAGCACTTAAACATTTCTGTGCTGAACTATGTGCTGAACAAATAAATTAATGTGGCTTGGACTTTTTAAAGCTGAAATGGGCATTGTAACATTCCCTGCAGGGAAGTAAAAGATTTATCTATTGAAGATAATAAATTTTGAAAACATAAAGACATTCATCAGATACTGCTATAATTTAAACCTTTTGTTCTAAAAGAAAACATTAGAAAATAGTAGCTTGAATTAAACTACATACAGAGAATCTAAGACAATACTGAGAAGTGCTTTCGCACCATTGCCGGGGGTCTGCAGCCAACCAAGAAGTTTCCATGAGGGGAGTATAAATTTGTTGCTTTCTCATGTCACACCGAGTGGCTGGTCATTAAGCATTTGCTAAATTTTCAAACACAGAAACAGAGTACAATGTAAATAAATACATTGCTCTGGCCTAACTATTGGACCAAAAGGCCAATTGGATGACGTACATTATCTGGGTTAAATTGCCAGTTTATTTAGGACAATAAAATCTGCTTTGGGGATGATATAAATAAACGGACACCACTACGGAACATAAAATTCAATTAGAAGCAATTAGCACCACTGGTACCTTGACTCTGTGATGAGAGCTGGCACTCAATTAGGTATTACCAGAGCCCAGAACTATCATGAAGTGAAAGATCAGAGAAAGATAATAATCTCACCAGTTAAAATGTGTTACAGATGTACAATAACTAAAGTAGCAGGGTATTAGAGCCAAAATGGACACATACACCATTGGAACAGATTTCCAACCTAAAAATTCAGTTTAGGATAAATAGGCATTTCAAATTCATGAAGAAAGGACAGGCTACTCAGTAAAGTGAGACAACTAAAAAGTTAGATCCCTACCTCACACCAGACCTCCTAAATAACATACAGATAAACTTGGATTTAAATAAGATTCCCAGACCATAAGGAGAATTTGAGCATGTGTTTATCATCTCTCTCTTCTTAGATTTTACTAAGTAATAATAAAGGATTTTTAAATACTAAAATCTCTTAATAATGAAGAGAAAAAAAGAGGACTATCTGCAGATCAGAAATGTAAGGCCTGAAAGACCAAAAGTGAGCAAAATGTTAACTGCTAGAGCAGAGGCAGCTGCAGTTGGGGCTGTGGCAGCTGAAGGAGACATTTGATCCCCCAGAATCCTGGAAATCAGAGAACATATATCAAAAACCTTAAAAATAATTATACTCTTTGAGTTTCCAATTCCACTTCTAAAAATTTATCTTAAGGAAGGAAGAAATTACACAAATGATCAGTGATGTTTGTACAAGTCTGCTGAATTCAGTGCTGTTTATGAAAGCAATACTGAAGAACAATCTAATGTCTTACAATAGGAAATGAGTTAATTAAATTACTGTATATCAATACAGTGGAAACCTTAGTGGCTATTTAAAAAGATAATGTAAATGTAATCTGATTGGTAACCAAAGACCTTCTTGCTATATTGTTATATCAAAAAAAAGATGCCTTGGCATGGCCTCAAGGCCTTTTCTGATCCATCCTCTTCCTACCTTTCCAATGTCATCCGTGCTATTCTACATAATCTTTTTAGATTAGAAGCACTGACAGTGATCCCTCCCTCTGCCCAACAGGCCCTACCACTGAGTCTTCCACTGAGCTCAGATTAAAATTTATCTTCTTAGAAAGGCTGTTCCCACCCACCAATGTAAATCAGCCACATACATTCCTCCATCCAGATGTTCTCTCTCAGAGCATCTTGTTCTTTTACTGAAGAACATGTCCATCATATTGTTAGTTACATGTTCATTTACTTGTGTCTGTCTCCCTCTCTTGATACTAAATGCCAGAAAGCAGGGCTCATGTCTATTTTGTTCAATATTGTTTCCTGAACTTAGTGCCTACATCATAGTAGCCACTCAATAAGTACTTATAGAATTAGTTACACGACTAATGACATGAACAAATAAATGAAATGAATAAAAGTTTAAAAAATACAATAAAATTGGCATAGTATTATGCAATATATAGTCTATACCTTTAATATATACACATTGGTTCCCACAGAAAGATACACACAACCATGCTCAGTAATTGCCCATGGATGGCATGTTTGCATAATTTTCTTATTATATTTGCTTATCCTTATTTCCTAATTTGTATGGAACAAATGCACATATGTTAGTTATGTCAAAAAATAATACAAGAAAAAATATTGTATAAAGTAACATTTGCCAAAAATGTTAATTTTTGTGAGGATGTAAAAAAATCTGTGAGGAAATGTCTTGAGAGACATTTCTTAGGAGGAAGAGGCTCTAAGGTGACATGAATCACATCATCTGAGGCCCCCAATGTAAAGTGACCAGCCATTACTGGGCACTTGAGTCGACACTAGTTTTGAGCCAATTAGTCTGCAATCTCTGCATTTTCAGCTGTGCATAAAACCTAAAGAAGGTGAGAAGCTAAGGAAAGCCTGAGGCTTGATGAGTTCACCCTCTAGAATAAAGGGAACAGTGGTCCTCTGGGAAAGGAGAAATGGCAAAACAGAGTGATAATTACAAAATTTCGGATGTAAAAATATTTACAACCTCTTTATGTTATTATGAGTTTTTTCTTCTGTGTGGAGAAAGCAGCAAGTACATGGTGGTGGAAGGGGCAGCATGGCAGCGTGCTGGGAGTACCATCATGTAGCTCCTCTGTTCTGTCCTGGAGGGAGAAAGGCTCCAAAAGATGACAAGATTTCCAACGGAAGTCAGAGCATCTCCATATTCCACAGGACAGGACAACATGGCAGGCAGACAACAAGCAGGAAGTCAAAATACCGGGGGATGAATTAGAAACGGGACCAGGTCCAGGCAGTCAGTGGTGAGCCACTTGGCAGAGACAGAAGAGGTGGCACTGATCACGAGGCGGAGCTGACGTGGAGGCCCCTGTGCGGTCCTCAGGCACTCCAACCTCAGCGGCACTTCGCTGCACACCCTGTGGGGCATGGCCACCGCCAGCTGGGACGGCAGCTGAGAGCCTAAGAAGGGCTTCCCCAGTTAAGGGGGCAATGAGTGGGCAGGAAGAAACACATCTTATCGCAGCAAATGATGAAGCTTCATGCTAAGTTTTAAAACACTGAAAAATAAGAAAATTACAACAGGCTTCTTGAAGTGAGTGAGCCCTGAGGCAAAGCTTGGAAGCCACGGCGGATATGGATGAAGAAAGAGGAGAAAAGAGGACATCTCAGGGTGGGAAAGGAACAAAGACAGGAGACAGCAAACCTGGCTACCGGGCTAGAGCCAAATTCACACAAGAGTGGCCTTGACCAAGCTTCTAATTCAAGTCCATTCAAGAGACGTTATCATCTGTCTCCCCAAGATAGCAAGTATTTCAGAAAATTTGGATGAACTTTTAACAATCATTTAATAATATTTAATATTAATATTTTAATAATATCATAAAATGATGTTTAATACTTTAATAATTATCAAAAGTACCTCCCCCTCAAAATTATAATTTCTTATGCATAGAAGATACACACACACTCACAAAAAGACCCTTATACATACACACAGACATGCAAATACACTCACACACACTCAGACACAGTTACACAATCACACACAGACACACTCACACACCCGTTCACTTATAGACATAAACATAGTGTCACATTGGCACAACATCACACACAAGCACACAGACACAGGACACATTCATACACAGGCTCACAGACACACTGAATACACACACACACTCACATTCACAGTGAAATATACAACAGATTCCCTCCTTACCTGGGCTTCAAGTATGTTAACTTTTTCTTTCAGATTTTCAATTCTTTTATCTTGTTCTTTTAAATTATTTTTTAATACTTCCATCTAAGAATTAGGAAACACAATTGGAAAAATCTTGTCAAACAACAGGGAATAGTTACTTAAGTCAGAAATTGTACAGGTTTCTGTGGTCAAATGATGTTCATCAAATAAAAAAGTTAAATCCCAAAGCATTAGCAGACTCAGCAGGCTTCAGAAAATAGCAGGGCAAATTGGCACCTGGGGATGAGAGCACGCAGATGGTGCTGTTAAACATTTTAATCTTTGGAAAACCTGTTTAAACCAAATTCGGCAGGAGTGCATCCTGTGAAAAGCAGCACTGATCTCCTTCTATGTCTCAGCCATGTAATGTTTTTATCCTGCAGACGCAGAGGCCAGTGGACGTGATGTAAAACCATCGCCCAGTGCAGGGAAGCTCCCCAAGGCAGAGATCTGGTCAACCAGTGGCAAAAGGAGGTGAGCCTGCTTTGCTTTGGAAGAAAAGTATGTGTCAAGAGGCAACATGGAACTGGGGAGGTGGGGTGATGAAGTTCAGAATGGTTCAGGGAGACAGGAAGCACACATATTCTAAAGCCAACAACACCACTACCAGTGCTGTCATTTAACTGCTGTGGGCCTCAGTTTTCTCATCTGTCAAATGAGAACGTGGGATGCTGCCTAAGTCCTTCCTGGCCTCAACTGCCATGACTTAATGCTCTGGCCCTTTGGTGAGGTCCTAGCCATGCCAACACAAGTGTTACATTTATGTCAGAAAGGCATTTGAGTTATTTGGAAGGACTCCTTTGGAAACAATTATTAGGTAGTAAAAAAAGTGAATGAAGGTCTGATCTGAGGTCTAAAGCACATCCTCCAAACCAGATCAAAACATATCCTTGAAGTAAATTGTACGAGTGTACAATCCACCATCCATCTGGCTGCCACCACAGTTACCGCTTCTCTTGCACCTGCCAGGATGTTCCCAGAGAACGGCCCGGCTACACCCCTGCCCTAACACACCTCCTAAGTAAATTTACTGTTTATGAGGTTATGAAAGCAGATAATTTCTTCCTCAAGAAAAAGGCTGAAGGGGCCAGCTCAGTGGCACAGCAGTTAAGTGTGCGCGCTTTGCTTCGCGGCCTGGGGTTTGCAGGTTCAGATCCCGGGCGTGCACCTACGCACTGCTCATCAAACCATGCTGTGGAGGCGTCCCATATAAAGTAGAGGAAGATGGGCACGGATGTTAGCCCAGGGCCAATCTTACTCAGCAAACAAAGGAGGATTAGCAACAGATGTTAGCTCAGGGCTAACCTTCCTCACACACACACACAAAAAAGACAGAGCTGAATCTCCTAACCTACAAAATCTTCAAAAGAACAGTGTACATTATCTGGCTCAGAACACTTTAAAAAATCGCTGAATCATCTAAAGAGCAGTTAAACACCATTTCCCAAATATCTTCCTTGAGAACATTACAGGGGTTGGCATACAGACAAAAGAGTGCATTGGAAACAGAGCCACACAGCATGGGAATAACAAGGAAATGTCAGCGGGAAGAAGAATCTCCCTGCTTGGAAAGTCCAGAGAAGCCACTTGTGTTTGGTCTTCTCACTGTAAACATACCATCTACCAGAGAAACACATTTGATTAATCTGACCTCTTGGATGACACTGCGCATGTTCTGATGTTGGGAGTGAATCACAAACTGCAGATGAGAGATCTGCTCCTGGAGAAGGGAAATCTCCATCTGAAGATCCTGGCAACTGGAAATGCAAAGGAAAAAGAGAGAGAAAGGTTTGCTAATGCATTATACAGTTATTGTTTACAGCTGTGCTGCCAGGCTCTCCTCACACACTACACTGTTACTGGGCATCATGTGGACCCAGTGGCGCCCAGGGCCCCATATGCCACACAAGACACCACGAAGCAGCCTCCGATTAGCTCGATATGAGCTTGAATAAGAATATCAGTTCATGTCAAAGCTCCTTTCTGGCCACCTGTGACTCCCCTCCCTCCAGCAGGTAGTTGAGTCAAGTCGTATTGGATTGGATTGTATCGAGCCAGGTGAAGCACTTACATCTCTAATCTGTCTTGCCTACGAGCACCCACAGACCTAGCACCAATCAGAATGCATAGATAATTACATGGGGATAGCAGACTTAGAACACAGAGCCAGGAATGGAGATTTTACATATATACCAGAAAGCAACTTCCAATGATACAGGATTAGTATATGTTGTGGATTGCCTGTGTTTCCTTTTTTCCTTTTTTTTTTTTTTTTTTGGCTTCCTACTTTTGGTAATTCTACTACCCATAAGTAGGGCAAGAAAAAAAAAGGAGGAAACTAAATTCCAGCTAATATTTTGAGTCTATCTTAACCATTGTGAAAAAAGATGGGTGATGTTGGAATTTCGATTATTCATACTTTCCCAAAGCTCCATTTAGGAAACTGCAATGGATTACACAGCTTTGGACTATTTCTTTTCTTGCCAATTTTATTAGAATTATGAGGCAACATGCATTGTGGCAAGACCACCAAACTTGGGAGCATTGTGACTTTGGAGTCACACGACCTTTCTAAGCCTTAGCATAATAGATATAGTAATTCCTCCCTTTACTACATCACAAAGTTATATTGTAGTCTTAAAGAGGTAAAGTCAACGTACTTTCAGAAAATAAGCTTTTTAGCAAGTAATATCTTAATATTATTTTAGCTTATTAAGGTTTTATAATTAGTAGCCAACATCCAATGCAATCGCAATTCTGATTTTTATAGCCTCTACAAATATTACAAAAGTCATGGAAATTCATGTGATACTAAAGAACATGTTGTCATTAGAAAGAAAAAACAGAGTCTCCATTTTGTTTCACATCATATACCAAAACATTGCTTCTCAAACTTAATATGCGTTGGAGGATCTTGTTAAATTTCCTGGGATCTTGTTAAAATGCACATTCTGATCCAGTAGGCTGAGGTATGGCTTGAGATTCTGCATTTCCATCATGCTCCAGGTATTGCAGTAATTTTCCTGGTCCATGGGCCAGACTTTAAGTGCTTTCAGTAGCGCAGCACTAAACCACTAATGTCGTCTCAGTAATTTTTAGTATTTAGTATAGTTTTACAAAGCCAAGTAATTTGCAGGCAACTTGCAATACTTAAGAGAATCTTTCAATTTTTTCCCTGTTTTAGTTTTGATGAGAGAGCTTCAAAAAGAGTTTGTTTTACTGCAGAACAAATTAATTTCTATAAAACTACAGAAATCCTTGCACAAGTACAAATAATGTATAATGATAGCCATACTATTTATTTATCCTATGGAATTAAATAATTTATACTATAAAAATACTGTATAATTACACAACATATATGTCACAAGACATATGTAAAATGTAGTTCATTATTCCTCATAGCATAAAAAGTGGAAACAATCTAAATGTTCAATAGAAGACTGATAAAACAAATTATGCTATATCCATGCCACTTTTATTTTGCATAGACATATATATCACAGAGCTATACCAATAGACTTGATTTATATCAACGATGATTCTGCAGAATGTTATAAAGAGGATGGTCTTTTCAACAAATGGTTCTGAGACAACTGAATATTCCCATGAAAAAAAGAAAAAGAATTGGCTGGCCCCATGGCATAGTGGTTAAGTTCGGCTCACTCTGCTTTGGTCGCCCGGGTTCGTGGGTTTGGATCCTGGATGCAGACCTACACCACTAGACAGCCTTGCTGTGGTGGAGACCCACATATAGGGTGGAGGAATATTGGCACAGGTGTTAGCTCAGGGCTAATCTTCCTCAAGCAAAAAAAAAAAAAAATGAGGAAGATTGGCAACAGATGTTAGCATAGGGCTAACCTTCCTCAGCAAAAAAAAGAAAATAGATCCTAGCCTTACCTCATAACAAAAATAAATTCCACATAGATTGTGAATAAAACTGGGGACCCAAGAGACTTTCAGAAGATAATATAGAAGAGCATACTCGTGAATTTGGAATAGAGATTTTTTTAAAACAGAACTCAAAACACTATTAACCACAAAGGGAAAGATTGATAAGTTGACTAGACAAAAACTAAAAACCTCTAGTCATCAACTAAGAGTGAATAGGATAGCCTCAGAATATTGGTAACACAAATGACTGATAAAGGCATTGTATCCAGAATATATAGAGAACATCTACAAATCAATAGGACAAGTATCCCAATAGAAAAAATTAGAAAGTGACTTGAAGAGGCTCTTCACAAAAAAGATGAGTTGAGGACACAAGGACCAAAACAGCAGAGAAGGCAAACAGAAATCTGGCCCACAGCTGCTGCTAAGATTCAAAATTGCTCCAGTGAGGAGGGAAAAAGGAGAAAAGAAGAAGGGAGAAAGAGCAGCCAGACTCAAGACTTTCCTGGCAAACAATGAGAAAGAACTTGGGATGCTTTGCAAAGACGGGTTGACTTTGAATATTTATAAAGTGTTCATAAATTCATTAAAAATTTTAAAAAATAAAATAAAAAATTTACAAAAATTTTAAAGGTGAGTATTCAAAATGGTCTCATTATGTCCTAGGATGACCTAGAACCCTGGTACCAAAAGGAAAAAAGGTTGCTTTAGAAGGACAGGGGTGGGGGGTAGATACTGTGCTCCCCAAAATACGAAGCTCAGGAAATTTCCCCATGTATTCCATAAGAGTATTACCATAAAAGTCACTGTAGATAAATAAAAATCTGAAATAGGTCTCAAGACGGAAGAAAAGTATTTCTAGAAGCACTCTTGAGAACACAGGGCTTTCAGGCTTATTTGCATTCATACACTAGAACAGTGACTAAAGGAAGTTGCAGAAAATCTCCCTTAGGATTGTTCAATAAACATGAAACCTAGTCATCCATTTAAGGTCTTTAAATGTGAGAATATACTTAAACAAGCTGCCATCTGAGCTCCCTTTAATCTCTGTTATTTATCTTTCAGTTAAAGCGCTCAGTCTTCACACAGAGGCACTAAAGCAAAACAGCAGGAAGGAAACATAACGAAGTGGAAGCCTAGGAAAGGAGGACAAGCCCTTCTAACAAATGACTGTATCTAGGACGCAGGCTCTGCCTCCCAATGCTCAATATAAATACAAGGCAAATGTTGAAATTAAAACAGAATCAAAAAATTCCTGCTTCCAGGAAGATGCAGAAGATGTTTTTCCCCATTCCTCCCATTAAATACAACCAAAAACCTGGACATAATATATAAGCAAACACAAGAAGACTGTGAAAAGTGGAGAGAAGAATCAGACTAGCTTGGGATCCAGGAAACAACACAATGGTGAGTTCCCTGGGTTTTCTTTTTGGCTCATATGTCCCAGGCTTGGAGCTGAAAGAGTGTGCAGCTGGAAATGCCAATGGGAGCAGACAAAAGAGCCCCAACCAAAAGAGAGGAAAACGCTGGCCCTACCCTTTTGAGGAAGGGCATTGAGGATCCTCTCTCGATTCACCACCAAGGCAGAGTGAACAGAATACCATTTCTGGTACTCTTCCTGTTAGATTCCTTAGCATTCAAGACAGGAAGTCAATCCTGTCTTTAACTTGCAGAAATGTCAAAACAAATGGCATTGCCTTTAACTAATAACATGGGATGATCACAGAGTAAGTACTGGGCAAGAATCATACTCTCAGTCTCTCTGCTGGCCTGTATCTGTCAAAGGCTTGGTCAAAGGAAATTGAGTTCATGAAGGACTGTCATCATTTGTCAGGATACTTTAAAATCCATCTTTGAGTTAACTTATACCATCAGAGGGTAGCATTATCGGACCTTGCCGCGTGCCCTGGGCTCCTCACTGTTATAGTGGCTTTGAACCAATTGGTCTCTGGCATCATGCTCTCCTTTTTTATAATTTTATTTATTTATTTTCCCCCAAAGCCCCAGTAGATAGTTCTATGTCACAGTTGCACATCCTTCTAGTTGCTGCATGTGGGACGCGGCCTCAGCATGACCGGAGAAGCGGTGCGTTGGTGCGCGCCTGGGATCCGAACCCGGGCCGCCAGCAGCAGAGCGCGCGCACTTAACCGCTAAGCCACGGGGCCAGCCCCATGCTCTCCTTTTTTAAAAGGATTTTCTGAGATACAACTTTTGTGTTTCCCCAAAGGATAACTCTAAAATGGGCCTGTGTATTTGTCTGTGATGTCACAGGGCAGAGCGACAAGTGTGGAAACTGCCTTCTCCTCATAGATACACATTTTCTACATCTTCCTAGAAGCGGAAGGTCTACAGAGGTCTCTGGAAATGAGAGAAAGAAGATCATATCTCCTCTATAGCAGAACGAGCACGGGCTTTGCTATGAAAATATTAAAGCCCAAACTCCCAGCTCTACAACTTCTGAGAGGCCATGTAATCACTTAACCAGTTAGAAGCTCAGTGCCCTCCCTGAAAGATCAATGGAAGGATTAAATTAAGGTATCTGGGGTCACCCTGTAAACAGCAAAGTTCTATACATGTGTCAGTTGGTGCTGATGGTAGTAGAAATACGGAGCCAACTTTATTTTTAATAAGAGATGCTTCTGCCACATCTTTTAACTCTTGTTCAAAGTAATTGGGAGCATTAGCTTAATACATTATAATGATATATACATATCCATATACAACAAAAAACTGTCGTTTTCTTTTGAATTACAAATGCTTATAAGTTATCATCCTGAGAGATGCTTTTTTATTTTAGAAATGCCAAGTTAGAGCATATTGAATCTTTTTACCAAAATGGCAGAATGAAGCTCACTGTAATTCAAGAAAGTCGTGGCACATGTCACAACCACCATCTACGCCTAAGGAAAATTTAATCACCCATAGCCCCCTGCTCAGGGAAGCAGTCCTAGGCTATTCTTTGGGTAAGGGAAGGCCACCACAGACTGGGAGTGAGTGTCTGCCAAAAGGCCATTGGTTGGATGACAACGTAGGGGTTGGTCAACATGATCAATCTGCCCAATAAGGGAAGTAGTATTAGGCCAATCAGACTCCTTCCTCTGGAATTTGAAAGGAAAATACAGAGAATACAAACCAGCTGGTGAAAAATGGTGGGAAAAGTTAACGAATCATACCAGAAGAACAAAAAACAAGAGAAAAGGGAGACTTCACAAACACTCATGACTGAATGGGAGCAACAAAATAATCTGGTTTTTAAAACCACATTAGGTGCTAAAGGGTGGCCCTCCTGTTTTCCCACAAGGTGCATCTTCTTTATGGCTATATTTATCCAATCTTAACCTAACAGAAATCCTCTTATTGTGGTAGCTTAACCAAGTCTCTATCACTTTAACCAAAAAAGTCTGCCTCATACCAATTTCATTTTCTTGTCACTTAGCAAAGTGAATACCTCTACTCACAGCTCAAAGTAATAAGTAAGATAAATATTTGTAATACCTACAATCTATGAAAATTGCATAAGCCTGAATGTCCAAACATCTTTCTGGAACACAAAACATCCATTTCCCTCGAAATACTTTTAAAACCTCTTTAAGAGCTTTTTGAGAATTCCTTATAACAACTGCTCATATATAATAGAACTGAAAGAATAGATCAGTTTTGTTTTTAAAATGGTTACATTTTTGGCTCAAAGACTGACAAAAACCCTATTATCAATAAAAAATCATTTTTTAAAGAAAGATATCAAACTCAGATTGTCTGCACTCTTAATGGAAGGCACATTGTACCAGCCAGTAGTTCCGTTACATGGAAAAGCTCTCTTTAAGAAAAAAAAAAATAAGGTAAGCCAAAGATTTAGTTAGAGTTATGAGTATATGTGAGTAATTCCAAAGAACTATAGATGTTTTCCACAGTATATCATTCATTCTCTACGGAGATGCAGAGTGCTACGAAACTCTCCCAGAAGTCTGCCTTCTGTGGCTATACCTTATTCAGACGGAAAAATATGGGGAAATTAATGTTAATGGTATCCCAGTGGTTTCGAATACGTATGTGCAATTGCCAGGGTCAGCCCAGTTCTGGATGTGGCATATGTGGTCCAGTGCATGAATATGAGCCAGACAGAAGGCATAGCATATGAGAGAGAAGAAGAGAAAGACAGATAGAGAAGGAAAAGGAAATGGAGACAAATAATCAAAAGACCAAGAGAGAGGGATGTTTGAGCATATATTACAGAATAAGTGAGAATAGGAATTTGTACATTCTGAGGCTCATAATAGCGCCTGATACCCCAAGGAGCAATGGCTCTAGATGGATGAACTAAGATCTTTAAATAGATTTGACTTTGAATGTTATATCAGAACATAATGACTGTGGTGGGCTTAGAATTAAAAGAACAGAAACAAGAAGAGAGGAGAAGAAAGAAAAAGAAAGGAAAGGAAAAGAAAAGAAAAACTTCTGGAAATTTCATGTGATAGGAGTTATTACACGATATTCCAGAGAAGTTTCCAACAGTAGCTGAGTAGTAAAGCAGTGGTATGATATCCACAAAACCACGCCACCCCCAGCATACCAAGGACTGGGACTGCTTGTGAATTATAAGTATTTGTAAGTCCAAAGAACTAAGGATGTTTTTCACATTTCCTTCATTCTCTACAAAGTTGGGGAGCACCACAAAACTATCTTACAATTCCACTTGTGGCCAGTCAATTTAATGCCAGCTGTCAGAGATCCATTAACAAAATCAGAAGCATGAGGGGAATGAAGAGCTCAACAGCATTCTCTTTAGCACCAAGGGTCAACAGGGAGGAGGCTCATTCACTCTTCGGAAGGATTAACCCTCCCACCAGTTTCCCTGGACCCCCAGTGAACTCTGCCCCTCCCCCATTTCCCAGTGGGTGAGGAAGGGGAGACATACTGCTATTAATGCTAAAAAATCTCCCTCTCTCCAGCACGTTCAGTCTTCCTGTTTCCCTGGGGAGTGGTAGCCTTCTGTCCATTGGCCAGTGGACCATGGTGAGGAAAGCTATCAGAAAGTGCTTTTACTCAGGAGGTAGATCTGCAAACCTTTTAGCATATGCAGCATTGGATCTGAGTTGTAGCAGCTTGTTTTCCAAAGACAGTTTTTTTTCTAGCAGTGTTCTCTTTTCCTAGGAGAAAATAAGAAACAATTTTGCTTATTTCTCTCTCACTTTCTCTCTGTGTATGTGTGTGTGTTTGATAGGGCATTCTTGCAAACTGTTCACAAAAGATGCTCCTTGTAATACTAGAAATATGTCTTGAACTAAAAGCTAATGTCATAGGGAGCTGTTCCACGCCCCCCACCCCCCACCCGTGAAGCCTTGTCAGGCACTCTCCTGCACGGTTTACAAGTAGCTCAACCGCACCTCAAGACTAGTTGTTTTCACTCCCCTCGCTTGCCTGGAGAGCTTTTGCTCCTCCTCCAGCCCACTGCTGAAATTTACCCCACTCAGTAAAACCGTCTCCTCCCTCTCTCCAACCCACCCCAGAGGCAAACTGCCTGCTCCTCTCTCTCTAAGCATTGGCTCTCCCACCATGACGCCTGCTTCTCCTGCATCAGAATGAGTTGTTGGTATCCTGATACTCCTACCTGCTCACATGGCATCTGTCAGAAAGTAGAAAAGTAGTAAATGTATTTTTAGTGAAGGATCAAGGCCACAAATGGTCAAGTCACTCCCCAATTAGGATATAAGAGAAATTTTGACATTGAGAAAGACTATCTAAAGAAATGCCTTAATGTCATTATTAAACCAAACTCTTTCCATCCAAAAGGAAAATAGACAAATCCATGAAAAACCAACCTGGGATGATTGTGTTCTTTTTTATATCGGATGGTAAAGAGATGTTCTGTCACCATGTACAATGTTGTTTAAAATCATTCCTGCTGCAGTATTTATATGGGTAAAAGACAAGGCCGCGTCGTAGAGCAAAAACATTGGAAAGTCTTTGGACATGGACTGACCTGGTTTTGAAACTTTGTACTTTTTGCCAAGGTTTTAACCTCTCTGGGCCTTATCACTGTTAAGAAAAATTAACCAAAACTTGGAAATCAAAACAATGTATGATTTTAATGTCATATTGGGTCATTGTTTAATAACTCTACACAAAGATTATTTAACTCTCTTGGAGAATTTCCCTGTGTTTGACTTTATTATTTGATTAGAGCTCTGAGTCTGTGAAGTTGCATGTTAATTTGTAGATTTCTCCCTGGTAGAAAAGATAGTCCCAAAGGTTATGGTTGAATTGCCTTAAAGAATATTAACCAGCTTTGTATCTCACCTCGTAATCCTATTCTATATTCCTTTTTCAAAACGCCTATAAATAGCCAGTTTCTCAAAATATTTTATTTAAACCAGCTTTACCACTTACTGGTTCTCTCTTTAATTAATGAGTTGAATAAGACATCAGACGTATTCATTCTATATTTATTTGAGTCGTATTTTTGACTTTTTGAACATCCCTAAAATGGGGATAATACTATGTACATTGAAATGTTGGGATGATTGGAGATAATTTATGTGAAAGGCCTACATGCTTCTCTGGCACATATTAGGACCTCAATATACAGTACTTTGAAGGTGCCAAACACCCCACATCTTATGTGCTCTGTTATTTTTAAAATTTATACTGACTTTCTCAAATCTCTCCTGCAGCATTCTTGTCGCCTATAGAAACTGTCCTAGGGCTCGGTGTAGCCCTAGTTGTGTTAAAATTATATTTGAGGGATCACAGATATGCCTTGCAAGCTTATTACAATACTTGGATCATCAAAGAAACACATCAGTGATAATATGTTTTGATTTTGTAGGGGTGAAAATCGTGTTTAACAAACATTCTTCCTAATAGACTTACTCTCAGTTAATGGATCTTCATAACCAGAGTTCAAGCAGACCAGATGACTAGACAAGTAAATGCTCTGCCTTGACCAAGGCCCCAGAATCTCGCTTGGGCTTTTAATGCTTCCTCTCTGACAACACAGAAAATCACACCATACCAGCTAGCACTTCTTCTCAGGGACAGTATCTTCTAAAAAGGGAAAGGAGTACACAGCACCACCCAGTGGGCAATCCACTCTTTCCCAAACAGCACCTCTGGGAACCTCACGAGTTCCCTTGCCCTATTGATCAAGGTGGAGTGGACACCAATTTAAATCATTGCCATATGTTAACATCTAAATGATTTAGAAACCAAGGATATCATTTTTATCTGTCATCAGAGATGACAGGGGCATAATGGAAAGGTTTGTGCCCTGGTAACTGGAGGACCGTGGAATAGTTCCTTGTCTGCACCGTCCTCGTTTATAAAATCATGATGAGGAACTAGGTGGTCTCAAAAGTGCCTTTGAGCTCTAAAATTCTAATAGTGCTAAATCAATGACACTGGAAAAGAAATATGATGCAACAGAATTGCACTGTTAGCAAAAGGAACATATGCCATATTAAAATGCTCTTATTGGGCGTTTTTGCCGGCTTATCACTGTGTTTATGGAATTCATTCTCGCTGCATTCCTGATTAAAGGGGGACAGATGGTGAAGGTTTTAAGTAATGTGTTCATTACCAGACCTCATCCCACTAATGGCTATTTACTGGAGCAGTGGCTTGTTCAGGAGAGTAGAAAATGAATCCTTCTCCAGGGGGCACCCACTACCAGGGCAATATTTATCAACCTTTGTTGTGGATGTTCATTTTTAATTTTCATTTCCTTTTTGAACTCATGTCTTTTTCCTATTAATACAAAAGTCTCTGTACTCCCTCCCCTCATTCTAATGTACACTCCCAACCTGAGAGACCCTTCAACACAGCCTGTATTCTCAGTATTTCCTTAAACCAAGAAGATGTTGCCAAGCTTTGCTTCTTATACTTTTATTTATGTGCTTGTTTCTTTTACAAATATATCTTTAAAATAAATATTTTTTTTTAAAAAAGCTCTTGCACATTGTCCTTCCTCTCCATCCCCACCTACCTCCACCTCCCAGACATTCCAGTAGGCTCCACTGTAGAAAGTCACTGAACTAGAGTATTCTGGAAGGTTACTGCATGGGCTTGCTGAACCATGGGCATCCTGTCCACTCACTCTGTCACAGCTCCTAGAGACAGCCCATCATTATGGGTCAATACTAAAACAATAGCTTAGCCATCACTTCTTAAAAGTGTCTGCCAGTGTCTGAGCCACTTAACCTCCTTCTGGGGTACATTTCCCTCCCTTCAATAGGGGTGTCAGCCTCCCTAAGGACCCCTAGCAGAATGAATGAAGGGAGAGCTGGGAAGTTCCTTGAGTCCCACACAACCCAGACATACTCCATTGTAATCTCCCCAAAGAGACTATACCCGGTTCATTCACAAATAGATATCACACCTCCAGCTCTGCCTGGTACATGATAGGTGCTCAAATATTTGTCGAATAAATAGTCGAGTGAATTTATCCCAGAATCTGGAGATGAACTCACATCTAGTACAGATTTCCTGGGGTTACTAAGAACTAGAAATTATATACCACTGTTCTTTTGTTAATTTTCAGGGACTGTCAGCTAGCACTAAACCTAACCCAGGGTTAGTGGGTTTGAGGTGATAGCAAGTATAAGTTTAAATGTCAAACTGGGTAATCAAGTTGTTGGTTCAACAACCTATTTGCATTCCAGAACTGTCTTTCTTTCCTAAATGCAAACAATCTTTGTGCTATCTTAGTTTGTTAAACTATTTATTACAGGATAAATATTCTAATGCTACGAAATATCCTTTCAAATATTACAATTTCTCCAAAACATCATAATTATAAACTGCCACACCTGGACAAACTAGTTGATTGAGGACATTTTAGCCCAGTGATTCTGGCTAAAATATAATGCTCAGATGTAGCTATACATTATTATTATTAGATTCAGTTAAGTTTGGGCTTATTTAATTTTCATTATTTCCTCATAGGACCTTCATTAAGGTTACAAATTCAGCCAAACTCACAGTGCTATAAATTAAATTCTTGGGCAATATGTAAAAAATTAATCAAAGTTCCTCTGGCAAGAAACCTGAATGTTGAAACGTGATGCTTTTGAAGTGATATTTCTAAAATGGCATCAACTCAGGCAGACTTATCAAGCAAAATAAGGCTGAGAAGAGAAGAGGCAAATCAAGGAATTAAGATGATAAATATAAAAATTTAGTGGGCAATATTTACTAGAAGTCAAAGCCTATATTCTTATCTACCCCCCATTCAGTTTGAGATGCCAATTTTTTATTTGTTTTTCTATTTAAAAAAATATTCCCTGGTTTGTCTGAATTCTAAATTCTAAGGCATGCATGATTAAATGTATGTGCTCACCTTTTGTATATAGTTGGCAAGCCAGCTACTTAAAGGAATACTGCATGAAACTTTTAATAGTTTTCATTCTATTATTACTCTTCCCTAAGTTGTCTCTTTTGAAAGTTCCAGAATGTCTTTTCTTAATGTGAACTATATCTGTCCTAGTGCAGCAATAGGTTTTTACAAACCTAAAGTGAACTTGGATGGCCAAACAGCGACACAGACTCATACATAACAATACTATGACTGCAGGGATCCACTTTATTATTAGTAGCAGTAGGTGGGCTTTATGATCTTTTCCATCGTTTCCATTCACAGCCTCACCTGGTTCCCCTTTCTAAGACATACATTTACTAGAAAGAAAACATGACAGACAATGAGGTGTCCGCAGTATTTGTAAAGAGAGAAATCAGTAATTACAGTGCAGGTCATATTAAATATGTAAGGGAAGAAACTAACATTACTGAGAACTTTCTAAAGTCTTCAGAGTTGCAAAGAGTACTTTCACTTAATGTTATTTATGTTAGTGTTATTTTCTTTAATTCTTACTCTAACCCTGTCAGGGAGAACTCCCTTTAACTCTCCAGGGTCTTACCTTTTCCATTCTCTGTACAAGGTTCTCCAATTCTGTGATTTGATTATGTTTTTCTTCAAGCTTTTCAGCAACCTGATTCAGATTTTCAACATGCTGCTTCAATTTCTGTTCTTTTTCAAGTTTGTTAACCTTTGGTCAGAAAAGCAGTTGTCAGACTATTGTTTTTATTAAACCTACACATATATTACCTCCCTCTCTCATTTTCTGAGTAGCCAAAAAAAATTTAATAATTCGCACGTGTTTAGAATTATTTTCTTGAATTCAGCGTTCTCTGGTGGACTAGCACAACACTAAATCAATGGAGAATTAATAATATATAAATATTATTCCTAGAATGTTTACATTTGTTACCATAAAACATACTACCATAAAACATATAACAGGTATAAGAAAGAGAGAAGCTAATTTAAGAAAAGCAAAATTTTTGACTTTAAGTTTCTTAACAAGACTTATCTAAAACAAAAATAAAATCTTAGATGGTTAAGAAAAAATGTTTTATTTTTAATCAGAAGGTGTCATAAAAGCAGAATAATTATTCCCACTGTGTCAAGCGTTATTTCCTAGGCACACAGCAGGAGTTGTGCTGCAAGACCACAGAACAGAAGTCTTCATCTTGGCAGCCCATAGGCCATACTGGGAGTGTTCCAACCGACATGCACACACACATTTGTAGGTGTATTTAGTAGAACTCAAGATTTTACAGTTAAAAAAATGTGTCTGGCTTCTCTTGAAAACACCAAGTGGGCATTCCTGCCAGGCAACTCCAGGCTGAGGCTGAGGCCCCCTCGCAGGGATGTGTGCACTCCAGCCCCTGCGGGCCCACCACTCATGCAGAGCATTCGGGTCCACACAAGCCTGCTCACTTCACTCACTTAGTTCTTTATCTGCGCCCTGCATGCGTGTGAGTTTGCGAACATCACCATCACAGACTGAAGCATGAAGGCCCGTCCCCTCTGCAGTGGATTTCCTACTGTGCTCCCCTGGGGACCTTCCTAGGGCCTGAATGGGCAGAGATCCATGTGCCCCACTCCAGCATGAATGAGCTTCCCTCTTTTGAGTTTAGGCACACACACACACACACAGACACACGCGCACTCACATGCACACACACAGACACACATGCACGCACATGCACGCACGCACATGCACACACACACACACACATTTTTTTCCCTCTTCCAGTCCTAGAATACATTATTCAGATAAAGTTTTATTGGTCCTAGGGTACATACTTCAGATTTTAAAACAAACAAAAAGTGTATGTATGTCTATGAAATATATCCATATACATATATATGCACACATATACATATTCATGTGTTTTCAATATTTTAATTATATATACTCATATATTAAAATATGAAATATATAATTTTTATATTTAAAAATATATATATGTACACATACATGCAATGTTTGTTTCTTTGTTTGTTAAAGCTGAAAAATGTATTCTAGGACCAAAAGATTTTTTAAACCATTTATCTAGCCCAACTTTTTCATTTTAGAGTCAAGGAACCCCAAGTCCAGAGAGGTAGACTCAACCTGGGTCATCTAGCTAGTCAAAGGCAGAACCAGAAGAGAAGGCACTGGTCAGTGTCACCTGGGCTAGCCCTGACTTCTAGGCAGGGTGGCACAGCCTCCCTCCCACCTGTGCTCTGCAGGGTTATTGGCAAGTGGCTCGGCAGCATCTAGGTGCTGGGCTAAGCAGGGGTGGGGGAGATGGGCACAGAAGACAGTTACCCTGTCCTTACCAGGGCCTGCCAAGTCCCTGGGCCACCACTTGTTTCACATCTCACTCCTCCAAAAAGAGGGACTTGTGCAGCTCAGGGGTTAGTTCTCCAACAGACAAGCTACTAGCTCAGTACCTGGAGTAAGCGTTTACTGTCCTCATGCTTCTTTCTAACTTCTTCAGACTGTGTTTGGTAGTTTTCAAATAATCTCTGGGCCACATTTCTCAGAACTGCTGCTCCTGCTTCTCTGGAGGCTTCGAGCTAGGAAAAAAGGTCACTGTGCATGTTTTGACATTTACAATAAAAAGGGTTAAAGACAGAACAGTTTGACAGGCAATTAAAACCACAGAGGCTGTAACTGTACCCTTTGCACCCTCATAGACAATGGATAGGAGAAAAGATACTGTTATCTGGAAAATGCAAAATGAGAATCCTCCCATTTAGTAGGCTGTCATGCAGATGGATTTGCACTGGCCAGGCCAAAGCAGAGCTCCGCACACATCAATGCCCTGCATTTATACACCGCACCCTACAAAGAGTTCAGCTTATATACATATTTGCAAGCATTTTATCATAGATGTCCACAATAGTACAAAAAGATTTATTTTCCTAAAATAGCAGTGGGACAGGATTGGAGTATTAAGGGCAATAAAGCTAAAGTGTTATAAATCTTTCAGGAATTTAACCTAAAAAGGGGCCAGCCCTATGGCCTAGTGGTTAAATTCAGTGCGCTCCACTTTGCAGCCTGGGTTCAGTTCCCAGGTGTGGACCTACACCATTCAGTGGCGGCCACGCTGTGGTGGCAACCCACATACAAAATAGAGGAAGATTGGCATAGATGTTAGCTCAGGGCGAATCTTCCTCAGAAAAGAAAAAAGAATTTGACCTAAAGAAACAATCAAGGATGGCTGGAAAGATTTAACCACCAAGATATTCATTGTAGGACTGCAGATAAAATAACCCAAAAAAGAGAAAATATAAAGCATTCAAGAGTAGATTAATTAAATAAAATAATGAGACATTGACTGAGTGCTCTAATTAATATTTATTAAATATGTAAAGACTATTTAAAAAAATTATTGTATAAGAACACTTAATATGATATCTATCCTCTTAACAAATTTTTAAGAGTACAATACAGTATGAACTATAAGCACAATTTTGTACAGCAGATTTCTAGAACTTATTCATCTCTCACAACTGAAACTTTATACCTGTTGAACTTTTGTAAGATCATTTTAACAATAAAAGTAGTCTCCAAAAGAAAAGAGTGAGATTTAATCTGTGAAATGCATGTGAGCATATGTGTGAATCGATGGATGTGTGTGGATGTCTGTTTGCTTTCACAGATCCATGAGTCTATCCTATTGGCTCAAAGGCTCAAAATACAAAATGAGAAATTTCCTCTAATGGTCATACCTTGATTTTCAATACTTCATTCTCTTTGTTCATTTCTAAGAGCTTTAGGTCTTTTCCTTTTATCCTTTCCATGAGCAGATCCAAACTGCAGCTAGAGGGATCCATTTCAGAATCAGAGCCATTTTGAAGGTTTCGAGAGTGCTGAAATAAACAAACGTGAAAATCACAGAGCTGACATTCGACGCCTTTACAAACTCTGACAATAATAATTATCACTCAGTACTACATATATCAAGGAAGATTCAGGTCAGCACAAATAAAATAAATCTTTTGAATCTCAAATATCAATGAGGAATTCTAGGTACAGCAGCCAGCCTCTATAGCTGCTCAAATTTGAGTACATTCTTATATCAAAAAGAAGTAGAAGTACATCTTTTATGCCTTTTATATTCCCTACAGTTTTAAATAATACTATTAGGTCCCTTTTAGGACATGAATAATATCCACAAGGGCAGTTTTTTGTTTTTTGGTTTTTTTGTCTAAGTTGTAGACATAAATGCATCTTGGTTACATTTCGTTACAAACTAATACAATCAGACCTAATAGCTACAATACATAATATTCAGTGTTCAAAGATGCTTCACTGTAATCAACTCACATTAAATTTCCAATCAGAGATGTCAGAACTGAATGTTACTGCCAGTGTAACTCTATGTAAACTCTAGCTCCCTGAAAATATACTTGGAGCATGAAATAAATCTCTTCTGGAATCAAGGACATGTAGGAATGGAAAGGAAATTTGAAACCATCTAACTCAACCCCATCAATTTTACAGACATGAAAACTGAGGGCCAGAGCCCAAGTTTACGTAGCCAATGAGTGGGAGAGCTCATGATACAGCCTCTTGATTGTCCATCCTATGCTCTTTGCGCTCTGCCAAATTATTTCAAGATAGACTGAGGAATTATTATACAATTATACATGCCCTACAATTATAGGAACACGTTTTATTTGTTAAGCACTTATTATGTGTTGGGTAATCTTTTAGATGTTTTAAATATACTCCTTGGTCTGATACTCAAAACACTAGAAGGCACTGTGTCCACTACATAGATGAAGAAATTGATGATGAGAGAGTTTAACCAACAAGCCCAAGGTTATACCTAAAGTAACTGCCAGAACAAGAACTAGAATCCAAGTTTGTTTAAGAACAAAGCCTATATTCTTTCCAGTACAATATATGGACTACATTTATAGAAATAAAAACCAAAAAGAATGTAGGGCATATAAATAATATAGTCATCATAATTCTGTCATGGTTTTGTTTTATTTACTCCAGACCCTAGTACATACTGTCACTCTCCATATACAGAGTCGGAATTATTTCCTTTTTCAGTTTGTTAAAGAATATTTGATGGAGGGGCCGGCCCGGTGGCATAGCTGTTAACTTCGTGTGCTCCCCTTTGGGAGCCCAGGGTTCGCAGGTTCCGATCCCGGGCACGGACCGACGCACTGCTTGTCAAGCCATGCTGTGGTGGCGTCCCATAGAAAGTAGAGGAAGATGGGCATGGATGTTAGCCCAGGGCCAATCTTTCTCAGCAAAAAGAGGTGGATTGGCAACAGCTGTTAGCTCAGGGCTGATCCTCCTCACAAAACAAAACAAAAAAGATTTGATGGAAAGACTCTTGTAGAAAGTAGACTACCGGCAGTGATAGACAGATACAAAGGTCAGACATCAGTGCCTCTCAAACTTTAATGTGCATATGAATCACGTGGTGATAGTAGTTAAAATGCTGATTCTGATTCGGGAGGTCTGGGGTGGAATTCTAGATGCTGCATTTTTAACAAGCTCCCTGAAGATGTTGATGATGCGGAGACTGCAGACCACATTTTGAGAGTAGCAAAGCCCTAGACCATTAGGGCTAAATCCCTACAAGGACATTGCCCAGATACTGAAGGAAAAAGGGTTCGGTTTGTCTGCTGACCTTCTGTGGTTTGAGATGGCTGAGGCAAACACACTGAGAACACAATTCATCTCCAGTCCTAAGAAGCTACACCTATCAAGGTCACTAAGGACATCTCCATTGTTATAGCCAATGGTCAATGTTCAGTCCTCAATTTACCTGACCCGTTGACACCACTTGACACAGTGGTCCCTCACCCCTTTCTGAAACCCTTTTTCACTCATCTTCAGTGACTCCATTCTCTCCTATTTTTTCACTAGCCTCTCTCTCAGCCTCCTGTGATGACTCTTCTTCTTCTTCCCACCATCTAACTGTTGGAAATCTCAAGACTCAGTGCTTATATTTTCTCTCCTGTCTATCCACACTCACATGCTTGGTGATCTCCTCCAGTTTCAGGACTGTAAACCGTCCTTACTCCCAAAAGCTCTACCTTGTAGCCTGGATCTTCTAGCCCAGAACTCTACCTTCAACTCCAGAATCAGATATCCAGCCACCCATTAGAAGCCTCCACTTGGAGGACAAATAGGCAACTCAACATAGCCAAAACTGAATTTCTGATCTTTCCCATTATTCGTAAACATTAACCTTTTTTCCAATTTCAGAGCACTTAATTTAAGAAAATGATTAGAGCTAGTTGTGTTAGTTTGGGAGGCTGAGGATGATAAAGAAGACTATGTTTATGCGTCATACCCCATGTTCTGGTGTTCGCTGTGGCCATACTACACAGTGCATAACACTGACATTGATGAGGTGCACTTGGCTCAGATGAGATTTAACCTGGCATAATCCAGACAAGGCTAAATGCAGATTGCTCGACCTTAAGAAAATAAGGCTGGTCGTAGGGGAGGGGGTGCATTTAAGCTTATCAATTGTCTGATCACTTGGCCTAATGGCTTCAACTGTGTGTCCATTGGTGTGGCCCAGGTAAACCTAAAAACTTGTACCTTTGTCTGTCATTGGGAAATACTGCTGCCACGTATCTTGGTGGGGCCAACATCTTCCTATATACTTTAGATAAGTAAGCCCAGTTTAAAATAGTAAAGTAAGGTCCCGTCATTCCAATCTGATCCTACTAATGACATCTGTGGTTTAATATTTCATACATATGCCCATTAACATCTTTAGATATCAACAAAATATTTAACACTTGTTCAAAGCTTCAAAGAATAATTTGATAATAATCCAAAAAACTTATTTAAATAAAGTCTATATGGCTTTATGTTTATTTACGGAAGGAATAATAGTGGTACATTTTGATAAATTCATACCTTTGCATCTAGTTTGTTATTTGTACTGTTATGTCCTACTTCACCTTTAAACATTTGATTTCGGATCTTTTCCAGAGTAGTTCGAATCTAGAAGAAAAAAATAAATATTTTATTTTTTCCAAAAGCATTTAATGCCAAATACCTTTTTTCTCTATACCAACTACAGTGTACCTCATTTATCTAGACAGTAATACATATATACTGATCTCAGATTTAAATAACTGCCATCAACCTAAGTCGTATTTAGGCTAATATTGTTTAGACGGCAGAAAATGAGCATTTGGTCTTCATAACGTTTTCTCAGTCAAACCAAAAACATAGCCTAAGTGAAAAAAAAACTACAAAGTAATTACTATTTAGTAATTAGCATTTAATACTATTTAGCTCTATTTTTTCTAGATAGTAATTTAGTACTAATTTACTATTTAGCAATTACTATAAAACAATTACTATTTAGTAATCACTACAAAATAATTATTATCTAGTAATTACTACAAAATAATTACTAGAGAATAATTGCTATTTAGTAATTACTACCGAATAATTACTAAGAGGCGATCATACAAATTTATGCATGAAAGATAAGCCCCGTGTCTTGGTGACCTATGGAATTGCAAGATACTCAAAGATGAATTAATCGATCTGAATAAGTTGCAATGTTACTACGGCCAAATTTTTCTGTCTGTTCTAAGAAACAGTTCATAAGAATATATACATTTCTCAGCCATTATCATTGGATTCTGACAAGATTTCACATTTTTAATGAAGTAACATGCCAACATGTAGTCATTGGCGATATCGACCTTGAACTGTGAGAAGGAACAAGGCAAAGTGAGACAGAAACTCAGCAGGAAACCTAAATAGCTACTTGGAAACACAGTATCGACGCTCATGAAACAACTGAGAAATGATATAAAACAGTAGGAAGTGCAGCAGCAAAGAGTGGGGGACAAATTAGTGCTGAGAGCTGTTGCGACCCCTCCTGGCCCATTCGTTATTCAATTTTACTCCAAGTGTAGGAACAGAGGTTCATATCCTCAAGAGAAATTACTAAATATGTGTTTAAATTCCAACTATCAAGATTGTCGTCTGCCAAACTAGGTTTATTCCTCCTCACATGTTTTATGGAGGGAAAAAACAAAGCCCACCAATCCATATTAGACTTTATTTAAAAATATCATATTGGGGCCGGCCCCGTGGCTTAGCGGTTAAGTGCGCAAGCTCCACTGCTGGAGGCCCGGGTTCGGATCCCAGGCACGCACCAGCGCACCGCTTCTCCGGCCATGCTGAGACTGCGTCCCACATACAGCAACTAGAAGGATGTGCAGCTATGACATACAACTATCTACTGGGGCTTTGGGGGGAAACATAAATAAATAAATAAAATTATAAAAAAATATATATATATATCGTATCATGCTAACATGATTTCCAGTGCCCACATACCTTTTTCACATATTCAGTTTCTTCAATAATGTGAGCTGCTGTGGACTCATACAAGGCAGAATTGTCTTCTATCTTACCCCTTGGGGGAACTTCTGTGGTCACTGTTACTGTTGTCATTGTGAGTTCTGGCTTTAGGAAAACATAAATCAGTTAGACAGAACTAACTTCTTTGATGAGATGATTATCCGGTTCGTAAACTGAAAGAAGTTCTGTATTAGCGCTGTAATCAAATCTAGTAGAAAATATTATAAATTATTGATATCTGTATATATCCATAAATCCAGGAATTAATTTAATATAAAAAAACACCAACTGAAACAATCATTGATTAGAAACTTAAAAATTAAATTATCTGAGAAGAAAAATGTGAAATTGTTCTTTTATTCCACATATGAGACTGTAAGACCTCAGGAGTAGAGACATCTTATTCGTCTTCATATTCTAGGACATTGTAAGTACCTAATAAATGTCTGTGGAACTAAAATAATATGTTTATAACAAAATCATATGAATATATATATCACTTATGTACACATATACACACATATGTATATCATTTTGTACTTTACACATACCTTTAATATACTACATTTTATTGAATTCTCAATAGTCTGTAAAGGCCATTTTCTGAAGAAATATTTGTAATCGTAAAAGATTGAGAAAAGCACAAATGCCCACAAAAAGAGGACTGGTTGAATAAACTACTGCTCTGGAGTCTTCTCTAGGATGTATTACTCAAAGAAAAAGCATGGTGCGCAAAAGGATATTTGTATCATAATTTCTATAAGAAGGAAGGGATGGATGGAAGGGGAAAATTTGTGATTTATAGTTTGACATTGAACGATGTAATTCTTTTGCCTCATTATAAAATAAAACTAAATTAAAAAGAAAAAAAAGTGAAATCCTCCAAAATAAGAAACAAATAAAACAAATGAATATATCTGTATATCAAGTTGGTGGCATAGCCACATAAATTATTTGACGTGGCTTTAAAACACATACCAGGGACTATTTATCACAGGTGTGTTATGTCCTAAGAACAAAAAGAGTCGCAAAACAATCTTAAACTACATTCACGAATAATATCGTTAGTGGAAATACTAGTATCACTATTCTGAAACTATCATATGTGTGTGTGCATGCATGCGCACGCACTCATCCACATGAGTGCATGATGCAGAATAAAGCCAGGAACTCCTTGTCTTAGCATCACTAAGAACCAAGATTTTTAGCATAAGAGAAAAAAATATACAAATTAGAACCAAAAATGTTATGTAAAACTTTATAATCTGAAATGAAATTATGAGAATAAAATAATGATTTATTTTGCTTTAAAAATGTATATTCTAGGTCTATCCACCGAAAAATTTAGAAATAGAAGCAATTAACACTCCTAGTGCCCAGACTGTGGTCTCAGTATACCATTTTCTACTAAAAAGAAACAGGGCTTCTTGAGTGATTCAGGTCTGGGGGAAGAAATGTATAAGGTGAGCCTGAGATATTTTGTCATACTAGAAAGCAAAAAAGTGACGCATACTACTTGAACAGGACACAAAAGCCTAACTTGAAGAGGAATGACTGTGAGGGATTGAAATAGATCAAAAATGTTTAAGTTCCTGAAATTACGAACACAGGAAAAAAATCACCACCTCTACCACCACCAACCCTCATCATCCAACTCAATAGAGACAGGCCACCATTATACTAAAAATTAGCCCAAAAAAAGGTGTAAGGGGGACACCAACAAGCATTTATCTTGCCTTTATTGTATGAACTGTATTTCATGGTAACCAAAGAGTTAATGAGGGAAATTTTTCTAAAGAATTCCTTATAATAAATCCAAAAGAATTGATAGAATTAGAAAACCTACATTTTGCAACCCCTTATAAAGAAATGGATCTAAGCAACCGTCATCATCAACCAGTGCTAAAAACATCAAATGAGAGGTTGAGGAAGAATGTATTAACCTGAGGGACCCCACTCATCAATCTTACCATAACTAAAAAAGAGACAACCAGACATTATGTCCTCTAGATGCGGTACAATCACGAGTAGAAAGCATTATCTATGAAATATGCTTTAAAAAAAAGTGAACCTGAATCTAATCAAGTCTCTATATCTAAAGGACAGTAAACAGCTGAACAGGAGGAAAATGTTCAATGAGTCTACAAGTGTGAAGGTTGCAATCAGCCAAATCCAGATTAGGTGAAATATTATGGGACAAATAGCTAGTTCCTTCCACAAATTAATTATATGAAGAAAGATGGGGAGAAGAGAAGAGAAATTGCCACAAATTAAGAGTCTTAAGAGACATAGAATCAAATGCAATATATGAATCTTCTTTGGCTCCTGATTCAAATAAATCAGCTATGTGAAGACATTTTTGAGACAGCTGGGGAAATTTGAACACTGACTGGATAATAGACGATGTTAAAGAGTCACTGTAATTTTGCTAGGTGTGACAATGGAATTATGATATTCTTTAAAAAGATCTTATCTAGGGGGCCAGCCGGGTGGCATGGTGGTTAAGTGTGCATGCTCCACTTCGGTGGCCCGGGGTTCCCAGGTTCGGATCCCAGGCGTGGACCTGCACACCACTTATCAAGCCCATGCTGTGGCGGCGTCCCACATATAAAGTAGAGGAAGATGGGCACAGATGTTAGCCCAGGGCCAATCTTCCTCAGCAAAAAGAGGAAGGTGGGCAACAGATGTTAGCACAGGGCTAATCTTCCTCACCAAAAAGAAAAAAAAAATCTTATCTATTAGTCATACATACTGACATATTTGCAGGTGAAATAATGTTACATTTGGAATTGTTTTAAAGTACTCTAATAGAGAGGAAAAGTGGGGCTAGGTAAAGATGAAAGAATTTTTTCAAGTTGCCAGGAATTGTTGAAGCTGGGCATGGGCACGTGGCATTCGTTATCCTTCTCTACCTGTTTTGTTTCTGTTTGAAATTTCCATAATAAACAGTAAAGAACTAAAAAATAAAATGGCCTATGAGGTAGGATTATTAATCTCATTTTACTGACAAGGAAGCCAAGACTCCCGCAGGTGATGTTGACTTACCCAAGATCACAGTAAAACTAACAGAGCTGAAACTCAAACCTTCCTCTTTTGGACACCAAGTTCAAGGGTGTTTCCATCACATTGAGGCTGGCTCCCCTAGTGAGAAAAAACAACCTCAAAAATATTTAAAATTTAGCAAGAATCTATGCTGTGTTGAAACACACAAAGAATTTTCATATTTGTTAGCATCCCTTTAAAACTAGATAGCTTCTGGGGATAGCTCAAAGTCCTGCATTTATCCTTTAATCTTCAATGAAATCTTCAATTAAAATTCAATGAAGCGTATGCCAAGGATTTTCCATTTTATTCTAAATCTTCTTAGACTGCCACTATGGCTTCTATTTGTTTCTGCTGAAGCTGATTTGGCAGCCACGACTCAGCAAATGTGCTTTTGCAGAATACGAGTGGAAGTACTTCTATTACTCGGTTCTCTGAAGTCTCTTCCAGGATTAAGTTCTTGGTCCAAAACAACATTTAAATGCTTGAAGTAAAAGGAATACCCATAGAGACAATAAGCAATGTGTTTGGAAACCAGAGGGGGGTGTCAGGCTAGAGTGGTCAGTAAATCACAACACATGAGCCCACTCCGGCTCCCCGCCTGTTTGGACAGCCTATGAACTAAGTAAGTGTTGTTCTTACATTTTTTAATCATTCAAAAAAAAAAGTCAAAAGAAGAATAACATTTCGTGACACATGCGAATTATATGAAGTTCAAATTTAGTGTCCATAAATGAAGTCTGACTCTAAAATAACCATGGCCAGTCATTCACATGCTGTCTATGCTGCCTTTTCACTGCAACAGCAGAGTTCAGGAGCTGCGACAGAGAAATATGTGGCAAGCAATGTCTAAAATATTTAGTATCTGATCCTTTACAGAAAGTTTGCTGACCCCTGGGTTAGAGTGTGGTACGGGGTGGGGGCAAAACCAGTGGGAAAGTAGAGGCAAGCAAAGAGATCAGTTTGGTCTGATTCCATTTCCCTTGATCTACAGTCTGATTTGATGGACTTGCCTTCTTTTTTCCTTTTTTCTTTTTAGCATGTTATACATTGTGCACATTAAAAAATGATAAGAGGCCTTTCATCATAGGAATTAATCACTCTTTAGAAGAGATCCCAGTGCAGTCTCACCATCTTTCACAATTTGAAAATCGCGCCAGGCATCATGTTATAGATCCTAAAATATATTCTCTTATGTGCTTTTTATTCTTAATATCAAGGAATTCTGTTCGTTGATCACTGCTATTTCTCAAAACATCCTACCTCCTCCACTCACCAATTGGGCCATCTTAAGTCACAATCTTAGCCTCATCTTACATATCTATAAAAGAGGAGTGATAATAACCTAAAATTGTAAAAATGAGGGGTTTGTTAAATTCCTGGTTGCAGAAGGCACTCCATGGACAGTAACTGTTGATATTGTTGCTCCTATTATTTTATTTTATTTATTTATTTATTTATTTATTTATTTATTTTTTTTTTTTGTGTGTGTGTGTGTGTGTGTGAGGAAGATCAGCCCTGAGCTAATATCTGATGCCAATCCTCCTCTTTTTGCTGAGGAAGACTGGCCCTGGGCTAACATCCGTGCCCATCTTCCTCCACTTTATATGGGACGCCGCCACAGCATGGCTCGACAAGCAGTGCAGCGGTGCGCACCCGGGATCCGAACCTTCAAACCCCGGGCTACCGTAGCAGAATGAGCGTATTTAACCGCTTGCGCCACTGGGCCTGCCCCTTATTTTATATTTTTAATAACACAGAAAATAAGCAGCCCATAACAGAGTGGGTAGTTCATGCCTATCTGGCTGCAAAGTTTATATCCAACTTTATTCTTATGAAATCAAATTCCATTTCTCTCTTTGGTTCAGAAAACTTTTGTGACCACAGCCCTTGATTAACACAAAGAAACCCAAGGGAAACTTAAGACAGCAAAGTCCAAATTGCCATATGGCATTACCATCCTGGGGAAAATCCATCTTAGCATTTCATTTCTGCCAGAAGTAGATTAGGCAGATAAAATTTTCAAAATAGAACACAATCAGTTAATTAAAGTGAGAAAAGAATTTTATTTGTTTTATGCTAGAGTGGATTGAAGACAGCTTACAAGTGGCATCAGGCCAAGAGGTGTTATTTCCTGGACGGGGGCTTTTCAAACAGGGCTCCCAGGGGAAGGGGAGGTGCTGAGCAGACAGGGCTTTGCCATCTCAACTTGAACCAAAGCAGCTCTGCTTTGTTCTGTCACACACTGAATTTTTCCATGAGACTTTCTGTGAAGAAAGAGTGTTCTAGAACTAAAAAGTTTCAAGGCAGACTGCCAAGTTTCATGGCCTGACTCTGCCACCCCGTAGCTGTGTGATCTTGGTCAAGTTCCTTAACCTCTCTGTGCCTCAGTTTCCTTATCAGTGAAATTCATATAATATTAAGATTAAATATTAATATAATATAAATAATAAATAACACGGGTTTTTTTGTGAGTTAACATTTGTCAAGCACTTCTAACAGTTATATTATAGACATAATAAACGATTTGTACACGTTTGTCAAATGAGTAAATAAAATATGAAACCATTATCCCCAATTACTATTGACAAGCAGTCTGAGTGGTAGAGAAGAACCAAGTAATATTTTAAACAGTCTGCAGATTGAGTTGGGCTATAAAGGAAACTCTGCTTTGGGGGATGTTAAGACTAGCAAATCTATGGTATTGGTTCTTTCTTGATAATACATCAATAATTCATCAACATGCCCAACTGAAGATGCTAACATCTAATGAATAGATACAATTTACAAAGCAATTCACATGTTATTATGAATTGTAATCCATGTGATAAACTAACACATCACTGGGCACCCGGAATAATGTAACTAAACCTACCACTCTGTTTAATGACATAAGAATGGCTTAACCATTATACAGTAAACACATGTAAGGCACTGTTATGGGTTGCATTCCTCCTCCCCACATTCATATGTTGAAATCCTAACCCCAGTACCCCAGAATGTAACCTTATTTGGAAATAGGGTCTTTGCAGATGTAATTAGTTAAAATGAAGTCATACCGGAGTAGGGCAGACCCCTAATCCAATACGACTGGTTTCTTTATAAAAAGGAAATTTGGACACAGATGCACACAGGAAAAATGCATGTAAGGTTGAAGACAGAGACTAGGATGATGCTTCTATAAGCCAAGGAACGCCAAAGATTGCCAACAAACCACCAGAAACTGGAGTAGAAGCATAGAACAGATTCTCTCTTATAGCCCTCAGGGGCAACGAACCCTGCTGACACCTTGATCTTGGACTTCTAGCCTCCAGAACCGTAGGACAAGAAATTTCTACGTTTAAGCCACCTAGTTTGTCGTACTTTGTTATAGCAGCCCTAGGAAACTCATACAGGCACTGTTTATACTCTAGAGATCATAACAAAGGTGTTTCCTTTCTTGACTTAACCCTTGACTCAGTCACTTATATAGTAAATATTTACTGGATACAGCTGTGTTAGGAGCTGTGGCCACAGAGGAGAGCCAGAGACCCTGCTTTCAGAGACTTTCAGTGCAGAGGGGAGACAACCATCAATTAAAACAAGATACATATATGGGGAACATAATGAGACATAGTGACAAGTGCCATGAAGAAAAGCAGAGCAGGGAACAGGATAAAAGGGGGTGCTGTTTTGGATGAATGGTGAGGGAAGGCCAATCTGAGGCATTTGAACAACAGACTTGAATGAAAGGAGGTACTATGTGGGAGAAGAGGGTTCCAGGCAAAGGGGAGAGCAGGAGCAGCGGCTGGAGTTGGCTTAAAATAGTGTTCTAATCTAAGAACAACAAGGTATGCAGTGTAGTCTACCATTTTCTTTTAATGCAGTAGGGCTATTTTTTCTTTTTTTTTTTTAGTAGACTGAAACTTGTTGAGACTTTCAACTAACCTAAGGGGTTGTGTCCCTAGTCACATTGAAACAAGTCTAGCCCTGGCTGGCACGGCTCCCTCAGTGTTGAAGGAAAGGCAGAGTACAGCAAAGTCTGTGAAGCTGCCAGGCGCCACAAGGCACATGCAACTGACTGCCCGAGAAGGGGCTGTCAAGTTCTGTTGACTGCACAGCAGTATTCTCAACTCACTTCTCTGGGTGCTGATTGAAAAGCATCGTGGATGCGTGGCATGTTTTGGCTGTCCAGCCCTTGAATCTCCTTCCCCGATAGGTGGAATCACCATCTGTATGTCTTTGTGGGAAAAGTCCCTTACTTGTTCTTCCTCACTCCCTGGGCTGGCGCACAGGTACAACACCCAGACGCAGCAAACTGAGTGCTCCCACCTGGAAACCCAGTAAGAGACTGGCCCTCGAGCTTGTTGAAGCTAGAGGAGGTGAAAACCCCATTATTATTCTGGGAACGGACGGAGTCTGGCATAGATGGTGCTTTGTGTCCAGTGGCAAGAATGCCAGCGGTGGTGTCCAGTGACCAGTGGCAATGCCAGAAGGACCCTATCCTGCTCTTGCTGCAGCCTGATCTTTGCTGAGGTCCCAGCACACTGGATTCTCCCATTTCCAAACCTAGCTTTCCCATCAATTCTGGAAGCTTATCCATATCCTTCCAGTAAATTCCTTTTCTACTGAAGTTAGCCAGAATCAAGTACTCTGGTTTGCAACCACAAGCCCTGACTGGTTTCAGCCCAGTTTCTGAGTTTTCAGTTTCTCAGTTCTGAGCTACCAATATTGAATACTGTTTTATCATTCTTGATCACTGTTATATAGAGCTTAGATATTAGAAACTGAAAAGGTAAGTTACACCAAAAGTGTTGCGAGGATAATTAGGTCATATAAGCGAAAGAAGCTAACATAGCTCCAAACCCTTGAAGACACCGACAGTGTCCTGAATATTAAGCAGCACACCTGTGCTGCAGCTACATTACACAGCACAAGGGTGACATCCAGTGTCAGCCGGCCAAATCTCAGGTGACTGTGCAGTTCACCTGAAATGATGCACAGTATATCAAACGACACGCCTGTTAACACTGAACCCAAGTAATAATAACACTGTTTGCAGGTAATAATCTAAGATTTTTTAAGTAGAATTAATTTTATTCATTTGTAAATATGTGTATACGCACATATATCATAGCCAGTGCTATAGAAAGCTCTTAGATATGAGATAAAAGATATTTAGTTTTGGGAAAAAAAGGATTGAAATATTGGTACAAACACAATATACAAATATATACTATTGACAAAGCACTGTGCTATTTACCAAAAAATCATTTTCTACATATTGTCAAAATTAATCATTATAACACACTGTGTTATAGTTATTATCTATGTATCTATATCTATTTTTCTATGTATAATGCAACCAAGTTACAGAAAATTGATATAAGTTTTTCAAGGGCATAAATTGACTTCATCACTTGAACCCAGATAGACTGACCCCAAATCCAAGTGTCTTTGTAATGAAATAATCGATCTTCCTAGTTCATTGGTATAATTTGAAACTTTGAAAAACAGCTGACAGTTTCACCCAGAGCCCAATATAGCAACTAAACTGCAAAGATGTGCGAATCACATGAATCCCTCCCCACCTGGGGAAGAGCAGGGAGAAGGGACCAGGACCTGTTTCGTGACCACCAAGGCCAGTTGGGTATGCTGCCTTTACTAATCCTCATACACACCCTAAGAGGTCGGTGTCATTGTTCCCATTTTACAAATGAAGAAATGAGGCTCAATAAGATTCAGCAAAGACAGCTAGGTAGCAATGGTGATGGACCCCAGCCCACGAGTTTGCTGGCTCTTTCCAACTTACCACTTTGCCTCCTGCTGCATTCTGAATGGGTTTCTAAGCCTCGTTTCTTGGGCCCAAGCTAGTTTAGTAATCAGGGTTTTCCAAAGGAAGTCACTAAGCAACATTCAAGTAACTCCTGCTGTGAGCTCCTAGGTGCGTCCTTCAGGAGCCTGAGCAGATATTGCTTGTATGGCTTCACAGCTCAAAAACGGGGGCTTCGGACTCTGTCGGTGCTGCCCACAAGACTGTTCTACTTCCCCCCCAGCTGGGTGGCTTTGGGAAAGCTTTTACACTCCCTAGCTTCCTCAACTGAAAAATTCAGATGAAAATGTTAGCGTCCTCATAGAGTTATATGAGGATTAAACAGGATAATGCATAAAAAGTGCTTAATGGAGTATCTGACCCATAATACACATCCAAAGAATATTAAATAATTATATTTATCTTCACACCTTATGGTGGGCATTTGCTTATAAGACATCATTTGAAAGTGTCCATGACTCAGCTCTGTTGTCCCCTCACTATTCCTACACCTCTCACCCCGTCTGTCAATTATTCCTCTTGCCTTGACCTTCTCAGTTAACAAACAACTCAAAAGCCACTTATGACTTGTCAGTGAAGAAAATATGAAAAGAAGCAGATGTCAGTGACATACATCTCAGTCATCTGTAACATTTATAAGGAAGGTGCCCTTTTGGAAAGTTTCTTTTGTGGCTTTATAAAATATTTTAAGAGTAAAAGGCTCAGGAATTTACAAAATCTCTATAGCTTCCTAAACTCATCCTGCAATATTTTAGCTTCAACATAATTGACTTTGTTTTGAAAATTATCCAGCTGGGGTGGGGTGGGGAATCAGACAACACCAAGTGTGAGGGAGGATGTGGAGCAGCTGGAACTCCTGTCTGTTGCTGGTGGGAATGCAAAATGCACAGCCACGTTGGACAACACTCAGGCAGTTTCCTATAAAGCTAAGCACACACTGTACAACCCAGCAGCCCCACCTCTAGGTATTTATCCAAGTGAAATGAAAGTTTATGTTCCATAAAGCACAAATGTTTATAATTGCCAAACACTGGAAAAAATTCAAATATTCATCAACAAGTGAATTCTACTCATCAATACAAAAGAATGAACTACTGATACACACAGCAACATGGATGAATCTCACATGCATTATGCTGACTGAAAATAGCCAAATCCAAAAGGCTATATACTGTATAGTTCCATTTATATGACATTCTAGAAAATTTGAAACTATAGGGACAGAAAACAGATCAGTGGTTACCTGGGGACTGGGAGTGGGGGAGGAGTTGACTACAAAATGGGCATGGGAATTTTTTGTGGGGGGCAGGGGTGATGTAACTGTTCTATATCTTGATGCTGATGGTGGCTCCAAGACTGTAACCATTTGTCAAAACTTACAGAACTCTACACTAAAAAAGGTGAATGTATATACTTTTATTTTAAAAATAATAATCCAACAATACCCCAGAAAAAACAAAGTACAGTTGAGATTTCAAAATCCAAGGACCTTCACTGATTTTATCAGAACTAACTGGAAGCCACAATTAGCTGCATTTGTTTTCCTTCATTCAGGTTATTGACTCCAAAAGCTATAACTGGCAAATAATAGCAATGGAACCATGATTGTTAAAAAGCAAGTAACTGGGCTGCTGACAGGCAGATAAGTAGATAGAACTGTTGCTGTTATCTGCTGAATAGTTAATGAAGCCTGACATTCAATATGGTGAGAGAAACGAGGGAAATCTTAAACATCTTAAGAAAGTTAATAGTTATCATTTACTAAGGTAGAAAAGCAGAAGGAAACATATAGGAATATGTAAGTATATAAGAATATTTGCAACAAGATTTAAATTGAATTCATGAACCTAGAACTCCTTATCTATCCAACCCTTTCCTAATCGTTTTCTAGACGCACAACATGTTTTCATTCTTCACAGCTGCCCGGTTGCACGTAGACTGTTGGATCAGCGACTAGAAAGTCTATTCAGGGCGGCCACCACTACCTCAGCCCGGACCCTGCACATCACCGCCGCCTCTGCCCACGTTCCCGCGCCAGGAAGATGTCAGACTGATCGGAGCACAGCATCTTACTAAAATCCAAGCGATAACAGAAAGATCCAAGGGTGAGAAGTAGTTTCTGGTTTTGGGTAAAACCCAGTTCCTTGTACCAGACCATGTCAACGTGAGTGACGAGTGAGTGAGTTCGTCGAATAATTCAGAGACGCGCACAGCTCAATGCCCATCGAGCCTTCTTCCTGTTGGTGAAGGGGCACAACATGGGGAGCGTGTCCACGCCCATTTTGAACTGTGTGAAAGTAAAAAGGATGAAGGCGGATCCCTGTAACTGGTATATGACTCTCAAGAGACATTTGGAATGAAATTATCACTGTAAGACTAGAAAAATGCATCTGTTCTAGAAATTTTTTAAACCCTTATCGAGTTAAAAAAAGAGACGTTACCAACTGAGACTGATCAGTTCATCTAATCACAGATCACCAAAACAGTAGTGTTCCCACCCAGGAGTTTTAGCAAGTTGTTTAGCTATTTCAAGCAGAAAAACTGAGATCCAAATGAGCACACTCAGCTTTGGAAAACTGTATTAGGTAACCTAGACTATCTTGTTTTCAAATTTTAGAAGTGTAAAAATAAAATCCTTTGCATTCTAAGTTGTCAATAAAACAGACCATCAAGTTATTTTAATGCTCTTTTTTCCCCCCATAGGAACTTGCAATTTCAGCAGTAACTTACAGGCATTCAGAGACGTATTGTCTTCTCTTTAGTTTCACAGAATCTGCCAACTTTATATAGAAGGGTTTCTACTCAACTGGAGAAATCTCCCTGAGGTTCTTTAAGCTGAAGTTGTCAAGTGTAACCTGTTAAAAATGCATTTTCCGTAGAAGTTGGCACAAAGCAGGGTGAATTGGGATGTATAAGAAAGCAGCTCTGACTGAACTATTGTTCAAGGTTCCTGATTCCTAAGAGAGACATCCCAGAAGTCAATGCTTTTGCAGTGATAGAAAGTTCTTACTTGGTTTGTTCTCTAGACCACATAGAAAAACACCATCACTTAATGGGAACCTGGAATCATGTATAATTTGGGTCTGGCTCCTAAAAAGGCCCCGAGAAAAAAGGAGTGACATTTCTTCTGTTTTGGATTTTCTCTGATCTAAGAGCTCAAACTGGCGTCTGATTTGGTAAATAAACAAAGAGATGTATCAGTTTCATTCTTTAGCACAGGCATAGAAACTACAGAATAGTACAATCAAAAGCGTATAAATCCCGACGCACTCCCTTCTGCTTTTTGACTTACAGCTATAGATGATTCATGCTTTAAGTGCCCCACTAAAATATGGTATTGAGAAGTGCTCCTATTTCTAAGAGTACTTCAGTTATCACTGTGAGTCATCAAAATTCTCCTACTCTAAATGCATGTCATTTGTGAAGAAAATGTAGCAAAGGATACGTATGCTCTTTACAAATATTAATGTCAAGAGTTAAACATCTTCCAAGTCCAACATAGAACACTAAAGAACTGTGCTTCCTGCTATTTGCCTGGCATTTACTATTTACTGTTTTCATGGGAGTATCAGAAAGATTACGGTTATGTCACATTCAGAAAATATCAGTAATCCATACGAGGAATATATTTTTCATAAATACGAGGTTGACTCGTATCAGTTATTTTCAAATTATGCTACCACAGAAGCTGAACCAAAGTACCTGTCTTACCACTTAAATGTAATTGCAGAAATGTCCACCAATTGGTAAATAAAACATGGTATAACCATACAATGGACTGAATGTTAGTTAGCAATTAAAAGGAACCAACTACTGATACGTGATACCACCTGAATGAACCTCAAAAACATTATTCTAGGTGAAAGAAGCCAGATGCTAAAGACATATATTGTATGACCCTATTTATAAGAAATGTCCAGAAAAGTCAAATCTAAAGGGACAGAAAGTAGATTAGTGGTTGCCTGGGGCTGGGTGTGAGAATGGTGGGTGACTGCAAACAGGCACCTGGGATCTTTTGCAGATGATGAAAATGTTCTAAAATTGGATTGTAGTGATGGTCACACAATTCTGTAAATTTCCTAAAAAATCACTGAATTGTACACTTGGATGTATTTTATGGTATGTAAATTATACTTCCGATAAAGCTGTCTTTTGAAAACAGAAAGAAAAAAAAAGCAAGAATGCCTTGAATATACTCACTCTTTTCCTCTAGAGTAAAATAGAATTCTAGTCATATTTTTCTAATTTACAGGAAAAAGTAATTTGATGGATAGAATTTTCTCAATTTGAAGTTTTTCATTCATCGATTTTTTTCCCCCTAAATTACTGGCATCCACTACTAGTTAGCTTTTATTTAATTTGCATGAAATTGATATTTAGCTATTTCAGGTTTAATATCTCAATATTTCATAATATTAAATCTAGAACACATGATTCCTAAGTTCTTACCCAATGCAAGCAAAAGAGAAAACCACTGACCTCAATAACATATAACTCCTTTACAAATTTTAGATTTGACGATTTAAATCAATGTAAGAGAGTTTGTGATTTGAAACTAATCTAGTTTCAGTCACTGTCAAAATTGTTGGATGGTCATTGACATGGTTCCTAATCTATGGTCTCAAGGTGTCCTGGAGGATTCCAATGTTGTGTAAATTACATAAGGACAGGAATGTGTGGTATTTACACAAGACTGTATCCCTTTGTGTCTCCAACATAGAACACAGTGCCCTGAACAACAGGCGCTCAATAAACATTGGTTCAATGAATGCATGAATAGGCCAAAAATCCACAGATACCCCAAATATTTTCTAAAACTGAATATAAACACATACAGGCTTTTGTTTTCCAAACCCATATAGATTTCATGCTTAGTAAAATATAAATTCACTTAAACATGTTATTAAATTGATAGTAACATTTTGCCATTACGAAATTTTTTCAATCAATAAATGGCCCTATAATTTCGACATAAATATCTCAGTTCAAGAGATTTGAAACAATTACTTTGAAAAAACTTTTAAATTCCCTTCAAAACCTTCAATTCTTTCCTTTTTCAGTCCCTATCCCAAACAAACAAATATACACCTTATTTTTCAGCTTTGAACAGAATATGGATTACAACTCTAGCCCACTGTAAATCAAGCACACTGTAACTCAATAAACTAACAAATAACATGCTCATGAACAATTGACAAAAACACAAAGATAAATGATATCACTGAAATCGTGTCTGTATTTATTTCAAAAGGCCCTTTTTAGTTAGCACAGGTTTAGTAACTAAATTTATTTAGCAAATAACAAAGGTAGGAACCTTTTTATGAAGCTTGCCTGGGTGGGAGGAAGTGTGAGCTGTTTGCATTCTTTCTGTAAATTCCTCCCTGTCAGGGACCTTCACTCTCAGTGAGGGGAGAGGGAGGGGGCCAGCCCAGCAACAGAAACAACAGCATCCATTGTGTCTGCCAGGATATCTGAGACTCCAGCTCAGATCATATTTCTGACAAACCAGACTTCTGTAGAACTGAATATTTAATAGCACTAGGTAAAATCCAAAAGACAGGTTATCTTTTCCCTATTGCAAATGCAGAATAAGTCTCTTTCAGACACTTCATCTAGTCTATATAAACCAAGAAAGTACAGGAGGTTTTGGTTCCTGAGATAAAACAACTACAGTTTAACGGCAAATAGACACAGCTTCCACTGTGTTCTGGGCTAATCGCTTCTTCTGATTCTTGTATTCTATATATATACATATATATATATATATTTATTTATTTCCTTTCGAAGAAGGAAAATTGAAAATTCACAGCCATGTCATCATCCAATCTAAAAACTACCCTCGCACTGTCCTGTACTACTCTTTCAGTAAAATAATACTGCTCCTTGGCACAACTGACTAGGGCTCTCTAACTTTCAGCTCTAAAATCCCGTGACGGTAGAAAACTGTAAACCAATGAGCCATTCTCCTTTTGCTACACCTGTGACTACAGAAGCCAGCACGGAAGAATGAAGGATGAGACAACCACCTTCATTCATTCATTCATTCGTGTTTTTAAAATTTGCGGGCGCAGTGACATGTCAAGGCCGCCGCGCAGGGGTTCACAGGTGGCAGTAAGTTTTCCGAAGGGCTTTCTTCACAGCCTCTGAGTCGCGGGGACCCCTGGCAAAAGGGAGTGCATGACAGCAACCTAAATAAATAATCAGGTGTGCATCGGACTGAGGAGGGGTGATTCTTTCTCGGGGAAAGGCAACTCTTTCTCTTCCCGGAGGAGCAGAAAATTCTCGCCCAGGGAATCCGAGCCCAGAACAGGGAGCTTTACAGGGAGGAATATCCTCCTCACCAAGGGCCTGTTTACAGGGAAATGCCCCGGTGCGCCGAGCTGCGCTGGGGGACAGGCTCCAGCGGCACCTGGACATCCACTCACCTTGGGGGTGACCTGGCGCGCGCCGCAGGAGCCAGGCCCGCGATGACCAAGGCTCCCTACCTTGGAGGGCGCTCCGAGAGCGCGGGGTCCCGGCGCTGCTCCTCCCCTCGGCTCTCGGACCTGGGGCCAAGGTGGGCTCCGCCAGCGATGGTGACTCCGCCACCCGCAGATTGGGCTCCGCCCCGCAGGGCGCGCCGGGGCCAGAGTCCGGCGCCCGGGTGGCTCCGGGGAGGAGCCTGGGCTCCCGCCGCGCCCCGGACGCACACGCCCTGCTCCACGCACTCTGGGTGCACTCCCTGCACCTCCAAGTCCCGACCACGGCACACCCCTCGGTAGAGTTACATAGAGGGGGTTAGTTGCTGCTGCTTTTAAAGAAGGTTCTGTTTGCACTGTAAGTTCATAAACTTTTGTTTTATTCTTATTGTTTACAATAAAACTTTTTATTTTGGAGGAATTTTAGATTTTCGAAAAAGTTGCAGAGATAAGCAGAGAGTTCCCTAAACCCCTAATAGTCACATCTTACATTTCCATGGTACATTTGTCAAAACTAAGAAATTAACATTGGTCTGTTACTATTAACTAAAGTCAACTTTATACAGATTTCACCAGTTTTCCGCTAATATCTTTTTGTACCAGGATACCACCCAGGATTCCACATTGCGTTTAGTGTCATGTCTCTTTAATCTCCTCTGGTCTGTGACAGTTTCTTAGTTTTCTCTTGTTTTTCTCGACTTTGACAGTTTTGAAGAATTCTGCTAAGCTATTGTTATATCTCATTTGGTTTTGTCTGACGTTTTCCTCGTGATTAGACCGTGGGTGTGGATTCGGCGGAAGACCACAGAGGTAAAGTGCCCTTCTCATTATAGGAGATACATGATGGCAATATGACTTATTACTGGTGACGTTAACTTAATCACTTGGTTAAAGCAGTGGCTGCCAGGTTTCTCCACGCAGTTACTATTTTCCTCTTTCCATACTCACTTCTTTGGATGGGAGCCACTAAGTTCAGCCCACTCTCAACCGAGGAGGGTGGGGGAATGAAACTCTACTTCCTGGGGTGGGGGAGTGTCTACATACATTATTTGGAATTACTCTGTAAGGAAGATTTGTGCCTTCTCTCCCATTGATTTATCTATTCAATCATTTATTTATATCAGTATGGACTCATGTATATTTATTTTATACTTTGAGCTGTAATTTAATACCACATGATTTATTTTGTTGCTCAAATTGTTCAAGCTTTGACCATTAGGAACTCTTTCAGCTTGGCTCCTGTGTCCCTTTGAAAGTTCATAAACTTTTAGAGCTGGGGGGAAAAAAAAAATCTCACTAATTATTAGCACCATTCCTCTCACATTTAACAGATTTGGGAAACTGCAGCCCAACTCCCCCAGTATCCAAAAGCTTTTCAGAATCTTCCTGTGACCCCTACAATTATTGATTCCCACCCCAGTAAGAGGAAGGGAGAAGAAATGATTTTTTGTTATTGTTGTTTTTTCCCCCAACAAATGAACTTGTGGATTGGGACCAAACCAGGAAGGTGAAAGTTGATGGTTCTTAGGTAAGTTTGGTTAACTAATCCTATGGTTCTATTAAATAGATACATGTATATTTACAGACAAATCATGTTCCAAAAATAGTCATGGATGTTTATTACTACTGTAAACATTGAAGAAATCCAGCTATTGAGGATCCTGTGTTATATCGCTTTGGTTTGTGCAAGTTGGTCCCTTAAACACCGGGTTTCCTCCTTCTGAGCTGGGATCTGGCCCAGCATTCGACGCTGCCCTGCTTTCTGAGACTCACTCACCTCCCCTCCTGGCTGTAACCCTTCTTGGAGAGGGAAATCGACTCCACTAGTCCAGGGTTTGCCAGGTAAACACAGGATGGGTGGCCCCTGAGTAATCCAACACTACACAACTAAGTGATTTTCCATCTTTCAAGTATGTGTGACAGTTACTAAAAATAATAATAAAGTGTTTTTCTATTTTGGAAAACAAAATGTTGTCTGTTTTGTATTTAAGTCTCACCATATCCCAGAAAAAACTGACAAGATCAGGGGTGATGGTGAGATTTCTGTGCACTTTTCTGGAGGGAGAGGGGAGACTTTAACTGAAAGTAACAATTCTCACCGGTATGAAGGACTGACTATTCCATAGGTCTTCAAATGTACTATTAGCTAAGTAATTTTAATGAATCTTGTGTGGAGGAGAGTGGAGAACCACTCAGGATTAACAAGCATGTGGAATTATACAATATCAGCAACCTACAGAGTGCTGTTCAGCAGAATCCATAAACCATTCTTAAATTTAAAACTCTGGTGGTGTGTCTTAGAGGTTGGAAATTGGGGGAATGGGGATCGATGTTTATGGATTTCTCTCATAGCTATAGCATTTGGTTGCTATTTTTATGACAGAATACATACAAATCTTTTGAAATAGCCAAATTTTCTCAAGCTGCTTTTCTTCACATTTTATGTAAGACTATCCATATTTTAAAAAAAGCGTTAGTCTTATGCATTTTTTGGAATGGCTTGGGTTTGTCTGATGGAGATTGTGTAGGGATTAAACCATCCCCAAACCACCCTCAGCACCCCCACTGAATAAATACTTCAACTAT